>NC_092710.1:96262654-96580890 GCF_047496885.1 Scyliorhinus torazame
CTCCACCCAGCAACTCCACCACCCCCACACCAACCCCACAGCACCCCTCCACCCAACAACCCCACCACCCCTCCACCACCCCACCTGCGATCCAACCATGTGTCATGTGTTGTGTCTTGCAGGATGACCTGGTAAAGAGGCAGGCCAGCCTAGTGCCCCGGCCCCGGCCACAGCCCCAGGTCATGTCGAGCGACAAGAGGGAACCGGGCAGCGACACTGATTTATTTAGATTTCCAGGAGGCCTTTGACAAGGTGCCACATAGATACAGCAAGACAGGAGCAGGAGGAGGCCTTTTGGCCCTTCGAGCCTGCTCCGCCATTCATCACGATCATGGCTGATCATCCAACTCAATAGCCTAATCCTACTTTCCCCCCATAGCCTTTGATCCCATTCTCCCCAAGCGCTATATCCAGCTGCCTCATGAATATATTCAATATTTTAGCATCAACTACTTCCTGTGGTAATGAATTCCACAGGCTCATCACCCTTTGTGTGAAGACATGGAGACTGTTAAGTAAGTTAAGAGCCCATGGTGTTTAGGGTAAGATCCTGGCATGGATAGAGGATTGGCTGACTGGCAGAAGGCAGAGAGTGGGGATAAAGGGGTCTTTTTCAGGATTGCGGCCGGTGACTAGTGATGTGCCTCAGGGGTCTGTGCTGGGACTACAACTTTTCACAATATACATTAACGATCTGGATGAAGGAACTGAAGGCACTATTGCTAAGTTTGCATATCATACAAAGATCTGTACAGGGGCAGGTTGCATTGAGGAAGCAAGAAGGCTGCAGAAGGACGTGGACAAGCTAGGAGAGTGGGCAATGAAGTGGCAAATGTAATACAATATGGAAAAGTGTGAGGTTATGCACTTTGGAAGGAGGCATTTAGGCATAGTCTATGCCTCAATGGGGAAATGCTTCGGAAAGCAGAAGTACAAAGGGACTTGGGGGTCCTTGTTCACAATTCTTTCAAGGTTAATGTGCCGGTTCAGTCGGCAGTTAAGAAATTGCAAATGCAATGTTAGCATTTATGTCGAGAGGGCTAGAATACAAGACCAGGGATGTACTTCTGAGGCTGTATAAGGCTCTGGTCAGATCCCATTTGGAGTATTGTGAGCAGTTTTTGGCCCCATATCTAAGGAAGGATGTGCTGGTCTTGGAAAGGGTCCAGAGGAGGTTCATAAGAATGATCCCTGGAATGAAGAACTTGTCGTATGAGGAACATTTGAGGACTCTGGGCCTGTAGTCATTGAAGTTTAGAAGGATGGGAGGGGATCTTATTGAAACTTACAAGATATTGCGAGGCCTGGATAGAGTGGCCGTGGAGAGGATGTCTCCATTTGTAGGAAAAACTAGAACCAGAGGACACCATCTCAGACTAAAGGGACGATCCTTTAAAACAGAGATGAGGAGGAATTTCTCCAGCCAGAGGGTGGTGAATCTGTGGAACTCTTTGCCGCAGAAGGCTGTGGAGGCCAATTCACTGGGTGTCTTTAAGACAGAGATAGATAGATAGATAGATTGATTAATAAGGGGATCAGGGGTTATGGGGAGAAGGCAGGAGAATGGGGATGAGAAAATATCAGCCATGATTGAATGGTGGAGCAGATTTGATGGGCCAAGTGGCCTAATTCTGCTTCTATGTCTTGTGGTCTTATGGACACGAGCTCCGAAACACCAGGCCACAACATCCCGGAGCACCAATCCAAGGGGTACACTGACTTTCCGTCATAGCTGTTTCCAACACGCTCCATCATCCCAGAGAGACTCACCTTGGTTGGGCATTATAGTGAAGAGGTTCCTGGGCGCTATCTGGTGCACACCACACACCTGCAACGGTACAGCAGGTGGGAGTTTGGAACCCCTAGGGGGGGGGGGATGTTCAGAGGGTGGCCCGACCCCAGGGATTAGCTGTTGTCCAGATGGGTCACGGACTTCAGGAAAGGATGGTCCAATCGATGTAGACACAGAGCCAGGGACTAGATGAGAGGGTGTCAGCAACCATGTGGCGCCTGCAGGTGCAGTTGTAAGATTCCAACCCCCCTTCAGGGGCAGGAGGCGGTGCTGACAATGCATGCTACCCAGGCCAACACTGCACGGGTGGCATCCACGGTGGAGGCTTTGGTGGCGAAGGTATCGACCATGCGTCAGGATGTCCAAGGCCTGGGACACTCTGTGGTTCCGGTGGCCGAGACACATGACAGGGCAGCCCTGTCACAGGTAGCCATGTGTCAGGGTCAAAGAACAAAGAACAAACAAAGAAAAGTACAGCACAGGAACAGGCCATTCGGCCCTCCAAGCCCGTGCCGACCATGCTGCCCGACTAAAATACAATCTTCTACACTTCCTTGGTCCGTATCCCTCTATTCCCATCCTATTCATGGATTTGTCAAGATGCCCCTTAAATGTCACTATCGTCCCTGCTTCCACCACCTCCTCCAGTAGCGAGTTCCAGGCACCCACTACCCTCTGTGTAAAAAACATGCCTCGTACATCTACTCTAAATCTTGCCCCTCGCACCTTAAACCTATGCCCCCTAGTAATTGACCCCTCTACCCTGGGGAAAAGCCTCTGACTATCCACTCTGTCTATGCCCCTCATAATTTTGTAGACCTCTATCAGGTCGCCCCTCAACCTCCGTCGTTCCAGTGAGAACAAACCGAGTTTATTCAACCACTCCTCTTAGCTAATGCCCTCCATACCAGGCAACATTCTGGTAAATCTCTTCTGCACCCTCTCTAAAGCCTCCACATCCTTCTGGTAGTGTGGCGACCAGAATTGAACACAATGTCACCTGGACATTGCAGGGAACTCCTGAGCTTGGCCTAACCACAACGACCCTCAGGTTAATTCACCACCAGTGAGCTCTCCCGCTCAAAGGGAAAAGTAGCCGATGATTCTCTGGGGCTATGGTATTTGGCAATTACACAATGGTGACTACGTTTCAGCAATTCACTGGCTGTAAAGTGCCTTGAGATGTCTTGAGGTCACAAAAAAGTGCTTTGCAAATGGAAGACTTTGTTTCTAGGCAGGAGCATGTAGTCCACCGTTCACTGTTCTCATTTGTAATGTACCAAATGGCATTAAGTATCGCACCAGAGAAGATACAGACTCAAGAGAGCTGTATGGATCAGTTTGCTCTCTGTTCAAACATCAATGAAATATAGACTGCTGTCTCAACATGTTCCTGTTCTATTAATGTTGTTAATTTGTCGCTCCTCGCAACAGCAGACAGAGCGTGGGGGGGGGGGGGGGGGGGGGAAGCAATGCTGAAGTGCCTCAGTAGGAAGCCTCTGCCTCTGAAGCTGCCTCCATTAGTCTAGTGTCTCCGCAATGTCATCTGATCTATTAACACACTGGGTAATATAGCACCTGGGGTTGAAATCACCTCAGCAAGAGCTGTAAAGGACTTAATCACTGAATCTAGTCGATGCAAGATTTATTCTCAAGGTGCTGCGAGATACCATTTTCTTCCAAACCTTCATAAACACACAGAGAGGTTTATTAGTTTTATTTACTGCCCCACAATTAAATATCTCAACCAAGAATGAAGAAAATGTGGTGCATTGTTTTCTTATTGAAGCCTGTGTGTCTCTTTGCTTTCGTTCAAAGGTGTGTTAAGGACCGTGCATTATTTACCGTGCACTCCAAGATTGCTGCCTGTTGGTTAAGTCACAGAGTAATACGGTAGATGTGGGTTTGGTACAGCTGACACCTCACAACATTGCGAAAAATAAAATTGAGGGGAAAAAAGGAAAAGAGAAAATAAATATAGCTTCGATTCGGCCCTTAGGATTCTGCAGCATTCCAAATCTTCTCAGTTACTACTGGGCAAATGCAAAGTGATAAATACATGAAGGAAAAAGCTACTTAGTGTTGCCTGACCTCTTGCATATGAAAAATTCTGTCACAGTGGAAGACAATTATAAATATGCAGTGGAGCAAGTGAAGAATTACTCCTTAAAAATACCACACACTGTTCAGGAAGGAAAGGCCAGGGAATTTATTAATATTCCCATCAACCTTTTCCTTTCCAGGAAAGCCTGCTGTGAAAAAAATTGACAAGGTTTGAAATATATAATTTTCAGTGCTGGCCATTATACGCAATATCATTGACTTGATGGGTCAACTGATAAAGCATTTCTTCAATTAAAGATTCCGATGTCAATGTAATATTAAGTTGTGTAGGCCAGGGTGGTCCCAGATGCAAACAATGAAATCTCTGCTGAGTAAGCTGGCCTCTGCAATAGTGACAATTAGCCGCAGTGCACATGGAATAAGGAGGATATATAAGAAATGTTCCTGAAAGCTGTCCAGTATCTCCTCTTGGAAAGTGAGTGTGTGTGGATATTGTGTGATGATTGGGTAGGTTCAGGTTGATGTCGACCCAAGATAGAGGGAAATCCACCCAGCATAGACTAGAATATGGGATAACCCACAAACGTGGCAGCAATGATGGTGACACCGATCTAACAATGACTTGGTACCATCTACAGGATACCCACAGTGAGAAATTGGAAGATGAACTCTTCAAAAGAAGAATCTGAAGACTTACCTTGGCGAGAGATACACTGAGAGTTGGGAGCAATATCAGCACAAGTTAAGCAGTCACTGCCCCATTCCTCCATTCGAAAACCTCAGATGTCCACACAGAGGCCAGAATTGGTAATTGTGGAAAAACACTTCCTAAGTTATCGAGCAACATCTGGGTTTCATGCCAAGTTTCAAAGGCACCAGGTTAGTTCATTCCTCTACGTCATGGGACCTGTCGCTCCTGATGTCCTCCTAAACCAGGGGTTAGAAGAGACTTTGAAACATTCCTAAAAGTGTTTGATACATATGTTAGTCCAAAATAGGGCCTCGTAGTTGAGCGAGCATGATTCAATCATAAATCCCAAAGGCTTGGGGAATCCATAAAATCGTTTCTTATAGCCACGTACATAGATTCTGGATAACCCAGCCTCTGGTTGGACAAGCAACTTCATAAAGTTTTTCAAGTTTTATAGATCAGCCTGGCCTGCCCCAAAACCCCCAGAAGCCTCCCTCGGAACTCCGGGAAGTCAGTTTGGGAACACTTGATGTAAGTTGTCAGGTTCAGAATCATAAAGATACAAGCAATACATAGGGGATTATTCCTAGACAAATACAAATTCAGAAACGTGGAAGTCCAGTTAAACTTCTGCAGAATCTTTCATTGCACCACACTTAAATGAGATAAACAAGTGAGAAGAAGGGTGGCAGATAGAGTTTAATGGTTTGCAGGCATGGAAGGTAAGATTCCTCAGGTAGCCTTCTCGCCACTCTACCGCACTACCCATCCTTCCCCTGGCCCCGATCAGTCTGCAATTTTACGTGGGGCTGGCGAGGCCTAGGGCGACCCACCCCGATGCCCCAATTGAGACACTCATCCAGCGCTTTCCTAGCCGTCGACTCTGGAATGTTGGATCTGAGGACAGCTTGTATTCCTGACCCTGGCCACCGCTGTGGGGCTTCCGTGATTGGCGAGTATGCGTGACCTGCCGACTCTTTGGGTGGCGAGGCGGGAAAACTCGCCACCCAAAAAAAAATCATACCCCATATTGTCTTAGCAAGGGGGATTCTGGGATTCTAGGCAAATCACTGAAAGCCATTGTGCAGGGAAAGGAAAATAATTAAGCAGGCTAATACAATGCTTATCTTTATCTCGAGAGAGTTGAAGTTTTGCTTCAGTTTTTCAGGGATGTGGTCAGACAGCATTTGGAGCACAGATTGCAGTTCTTGACATGGCACCTCAGGAAGAGTATGTTGGTATTTGAAGCTACAATGCATGTTCACCAGGACAATATCAGGGCTGAATGGGTTAAATTCAGAGGACAGGTTTCTTAATAGCCACAAAGTACAACTTCACTGTGTCACATTCCTTTTGCATTTATTTTGGTGTCAACATGTTCTGTCATAAATTTCCGCACCCACATTTGTAATGGTATGGGGATAGGGGGCAAAGGTAGTTCAAAAGAGTAGCCATGACCTCATTGAATGGTGCAATAGACTTGAAAGCCGAAATGGCCTCCTCCTGCTCCCATGTTCTATTATGGCATTAGAAATACGAACAGGACCAGTCCTTTCATCCCTTCGAGCCTACTTTGCCATTCAATAAGATCACACCTGATCTGACTGTCACCTTCCTTCTATTTTCCTGCCTGCCCCCTTAACCATTGTAGATCAAAAATATGTCTTTCTCAGCCTTGACTATATCCAACAACTTGCCCTCCCCTGCCCACTGAGACAAAGAATTCCAAAAATTAACAAACCTGTGAGAGAAGAAATTGCTCCTCATTTAGATTTTAAATGGGGCAATCTTTTATTTTGCAACTGTGTCCTCTCGTTTGAGATTTTCCCACAAGGGTAACAATTCTCTCGGCATCCAACCTTTCAAACCCCCCTCAGAATCTAATATGTTTCAGTAAGATCACCTCACATTCTTCTAAACTTCAATGAGTACAGGGCCAACCTACTCAACATTTCCTCATAATAATAATCTTTACTCGTGTCAGAAGTAGGCTTACAGAAACACTGCAATGAAGTTACTGTGAAAATCCCCTCGTTGTTGCAGTTGAATCCCCACTGACATTACTTCATTAATGTAAGCCTACTTGTGACACGAATAAAAAATTATTATTATTAAGTACTTTGAAAATCCCCTAGTTGCCACATTCTGTCACCTGTTCAGGTACTCAGAGGGAGAATTCAGAATGTCCAATTTACCTAGCAAGCACGCCTTTCGGGACTTGAGGAAGGAAACTTGAGCACCCGGAGGAAACCCGCGCAGACACGGGGAGAAAGTGCAGACTCCGCACAGACAGTGACCCAAGCCGGGAATTGAACCCGGCTCCCTGGCGCTGTGAAGCAACAGTGCTAACCACTGAGCTACCGTGCCGCCCACACATGCCGCCATAAAACAACCACTCATCTCAGGAATCAGCCGAGTGAACATTCTATAAACTGCTTCCAATGGAGGCCTGCCCTTCCTTCAATGAGGGGCCTAAAGTGGTATGCAATACTCTTGGTATGGCCTCTGTTTTGTATTTAAAGGCTGCATAGCTTCATCAGAATCTTCTCAGTGAGGTGTCTATTTTGACTTTATAATAAAAGGCAGATTACAGTGATTGCCTCATGGCAGAGGTCATTTGGCTATGGAACGTTAGATAGGCCATGTAGAACTGGTTGGATTTCAAATCCAATCATCCCCTTTTTAAGATCGAACAAAGATATACACTTCCTCCTTTTCTGAGTGACCACAAGATAAATTTACATTCCTGATCATGTGTAATGGATTTACCCAAGTTATCCACGAAACACCCACTGTTCTCATGCCTTTACAAGCATGCTAGTCAGCATCTGCACCTGCATTGCATACACAAGGTGCAAATTTGCCCCTGCGGTCCTGTGAGCACAAAGTACATTCGTTGTGGGCACGATCTCGTTTTCCAATTTTCCCCACCCCTTGACAGTGAGATAACGAGGTTCGAACCAAATATTTAATTGTATTTCAATAAATTTTAATATGGTTCACGAGCTTCTCAACCATATTGTTCCCCCTCCATTTGAAATTCCCCATATCGGCGAGATTTACAATTGCTTTTTGAAAATGTGAAGCAATCAAGGGGAGCCTACCAGGACACAGGTAAGTATAGCCCCAGGAGGAGGGGGAGGGAGAGGGGGAAAGTGATATCCTGACCAGTGCCCTGGCACTTTCCTCTAGTACTGCCACTGGTACTGCCATGGTACCAGGGGGCAGTGCCAGTGGTGGTCTCATCTGGAGAGCTCCATTGGGAGGGTCCCCTTATGTGTGGGGTGGAAGGGGTTTGCCCCAGGCATATGGAGTGCTCCCCCGTATCCGTGGGGGTAGGGGGGCTGTTGCCCAGGTGCATGTGGGGAGCTCCCCTTCATCTGTGGAGGGCTTGCTCTGTTGCTTGCAGGGAGTTCCTCATATTCATTGAGGGGGTTACCTTGGTTTGTGGGGGGGGCTGTTTCTCATTATCTGTATTGGGGTGGGTAGGGGATGCATATTTTAAGCGCAGACTAGGCCCCGCCCATGACCATGACAACATAGATCATGGGCTGGATCCCCCACTTTGGAAACTGAGTCCCCTCGCTGGCTTGAAAACGGTGGTCTTTTACGCCAGGAAAACTGGCGTAAATCGGCCACTGATTGCCCGTTTTTCTGGGGGCTAGCAGGGGGGCAGCGTAGCGCTCACAGCTCCAGCTGCCGATAGGGCCCTCAGCACCTCTGGTTCCGAGCCACACAGCGACCGCGCCATGCTCCTTGGTGGACCTAGCATGCCCCAGACCGCCCGCCCACAGTACCCCAGCCCCGAATTAAGCCCCCCCTGCTCGCAGTTCGGCCCTCCCCCGACTGTGGCGGCCCTGGACTGAGTCCGCAGCCGCCAAGCCGAGTTCACGAACGATGTGAGCACACGTAACCCAGGCCGATGGGAATTCGGACGATCGGGGACGGAGCATCGCGGGGGGGACTCAGGCGATAGCCTGTGGCCGTGGATAATCAGCGCAGCGTATTCCTAGAGTACGTGCGTCAAAACGGATTCTCCACCCCATCGCCGAACACGATTTTGGCGTTGTGGAGCAGAGAATCCAGTTCCATGCCTCCGGATTTTCTGTGTACAGAGTACCGAATTATCTGGGAAGAAAACCTAGCTCTGTAGCTGTAGAGCTGCACGCTGGTTTTAGCGCCTGATCCAACGCTCTGTGCACAGGATGGAAGCTTCTGCCCACAGTCTTTATATCATGTAGGTCTGTTAATGGTACACGTTCACATTGACATTGGCAGTTCGCCAGGGTAATGTTACTTGTCCGGAGGGTGTTGTTCTCTTGGCATGTGTTGGTAACTGTTGTTGTTCCATTGTGGTTGGTAGAGACAAATGGATCTCTCAGTACTGAGTACAGACAGATCTCTTCAACCCGACCAGTCACTATGTCTGTGGTTGCACCAGTATATTTGGTCATCTATTCTGCTGTTTACAATCAAAGTGGCAATCTCTCTACCAGCGTCCCAGGTTACCGTGGGGGGGCGGGGGCTAACGCCTGTAGATTTTCTAATTGTACCTGGGATGTGGGTGTCACTGGTTAAGACAGTATTTATTGCCCATCCCTAATTGTCCATGAGCAGGTGGTGGTGAGTTGCCTTCTTGAACCACTGCAGTCCCTGAGGTGTAGGTTACCCCCACAGTGCTACTAAGGAGTTAGTTTCAACATTTTGCCCCAGCGACAGTGAAAAATGGTGGTATATTTCATATTCAGGATGGTGAGTGACTTAGAGAGGAACCTCCAGGTGCTGGTGCTGCTCTTGTCTGATTAGATGATAAATGTTATGGGTTTGGAAGGTGCTGCCTAAGGAGCCTTGGTAAGTTCCTGCAGTGCATCTTGTAGATGGTACACATTGCAGCCACTGTGCATCAATGGTGTAGGGAGTGAATGTTTGTGGATGGGGTGTAAATCAAGCAGGCTGCTTTGTCCTAGATGGTGTCAAACCTTTTGGGTGTTATTGGAGCTGCACTCATCCAGGTAAGTGGAGAATATTCCACCACACTCCTAAGTGCTGAGAGCATTGAAGGATCGTACCCTGACTGGCTTTCCAATGCTCAGCTCTGGTAATGGTTTGACAGTCTTGTCAAACTGAAATTTGGCCTACTGCCATTTCACCTTGATCTTTTTCCTCATGTCTGTAAGTACTTCTGGTTTCAGTCGCATTGTTGCTATTGGAGTAGGTTGCCTGTGACATGGCATTTGCCTTGGACAGGACTATATTCCATGCCTTTAGCCAATGTGTTTACTCACTCAAGAATTGCCTTGGGTGGCATGGTGGTGCAGTGGTTAGCATTGAAGCCTCACGGCACTGAGGACCTGGACTCGATCCTGGCCCCGGGACACTGTCTATGTGGAGCTTGCACATTCTCCCCGTGACTGCATTGGTCTCACTTCTACAACCAAACGAAATGCAGGGTAGGTGGATTGGCCATGCTAAATTGCCCCTTACTTGAGTACTCTAAATTAAAACAAAAAAATTGCCTTGTATACCTCTGCTAGGTTTCTCAATTTCTTGACAATTTCAGACGATTTTCACTGCGCCTCATCTTTCTCATTTGACTGGGGATGTTGCGGAGATGATGTGTAGTGCAGAATTTTTGAATCCTTTGTGAACCTGAATTCTTCACTCGTGAACTGAGGGCCATTGTCACTCATCACAATATCTGGAAGCCACATCATGCAATGTGTGCTTTCAGACATTCTACTATTTCTCCTGTCATCATTGAAGTAAGCTAGCCTAACTCCCAGTAGTCAGAAGAGTAGTCTATCGTGACAAAGTAATCAGGTCCTGCTATAAAGAGGAGGTTGTCTGGGATGCCATGAATCATGAATGGCTCTCGAGATTGTTTTGTTTGGTACTCGTTTTACGCATCTCATGGGCCAATGTGGTCTTTAATCTCATTGCTCATGTTTCCCAATGTAGCACAAATCTTACCCTTCAATTCCTTGATGGCTTGCATGAATGTGCTTCAGCATCTCTCCTCTCATCCCATTCAATATGATGACTCCTTTGATATTTCCTTTATACAAGATGCCATATTGGGCTGTCAATACATCTTGGTATGCCCAAACTGCTCTTGTGATCACAAGTGTGTTCTTGGTGCTCTCAAGCCATCCTTTCATCACTACTTCTTGCAGCACTTACAGAGCTGCATTGTATTGGGTAATACACTTGATTTGAGAAGGCGTTTGTTTGTCACATTCAATGTCCCTGGTGGGTTGACAGATTAGATATCATGTTGAGCTGATGTTTCAAGTTGAACCTAGAAATATTGCATTCTTGCAGCATCCTTGACTTTCTTCACGGGTCCAGTTCTCTTGACAGCATGTCTGCAATATACAGCTGATTTTCTTGCTTACCTGTACATCCCAATGTTTTAAAAAATATAAAACATTCTTTGCAGATACTTTGGAGCGGATAGTAATGGTTTGAGAACTATACTTTGAAATGACCTGTGGCCAGATTCCCCTGTTATTTTGTCTCCTCCAATCAAATACTGATGGAAATTCTCCTGAGCAAAAATAATAGCCAGGCACTCTTTCTCAATCTGTGTGTAACATTGTTCTGTTTGTATCAGTGCCCTGAATGCAAATGTGACTGGTTGTCCTTGCTGCATCTGGGTTGCTCCCAGACTTGTCTTACTGGCATCACACTGCAGGGTGACTTCATCGTTGACATATAGTACTTCAGCAGTAGCATTGTCTTCGGTAGTTGTTTGATTTTAATGAACGTTGCTTCTTGTTCTGCTTCCCAATGCCGCTGCACCTCCTTGATGGTGGGTTTGCATAATGGCTCGCAGTCTGATGACAAATTAGGCAATAATTTTGCTAAAGAGTTAACAAATCAAACAAATTTTTGCTCTGCGATCACATCCGTTGGTTTCCACATCACTGCCGCAGCTCTCAACTTGTCAGGATCTAGATGAAAATCCTTTGCTGTCAGTACATGGCCTATCTACTTGACTTCAGGCATCTTCAGTTGCAATTTGTTCTTACTCAGCTTCAGATTCATCTGGTGAGAGCTGCCCATGTCCGCTGTGGCTTCTCCTATTGCCTCTCCACATCCATAGACTGGTCGATCATCCACTATGGCTTCTACTTCAGGAAGATCTCTGACTATCTCATATTGTCTGCGTTGATACTCTTCTGGAGTTGTGGAAATACCACGCACAACCATCTGTATCTCCTGAACGATGCCCAGAACGCCATTAGGAAACTTTCATCCATCTTCACGTACCAGTAACCATCCTTCTCATCTGAGATAGTAAAGATCATTGCCTTGGCAAGTTGTAATAAAGTTTCTTTGATTGTGGGCATGGGGGAGTGAAATCTCTTCAGCACTTTATTTAGATCCTTTGTGTCGAAGTGTACTCTTAGCCTTCCAGGTTGGTTCATGGCTGTCATGCTGCTAATCCAGTCTGCAGGAAGTTGTTGCTTTTTTGATTACTTCCCTCTTTTCTAGCTCTTCAATCTTGTATTTTAAGCTTGACCTGAGGGCAGCTTGGACTCTTCTCAGAAGATGTTGAATTGGGCTTACACTCTCACCCATTTTTAGGCAATATTCCCCGGTAGATTTGTTGAGCTGTCAGTGGTTTTGTATGCTGTATCACAGTCAAGGTAACCAGTCCAAGCTTTAGACTTGCTTCAGCTGAAATGAGTGGCTGTTGTGTCTCACTATGACCTGGAACTCTGGGGGCTGGATTCTCCCTAAATGGGACTATGTCCCCACGCTGGCGTAAAAACGCTGGCGTTTCACTCTGGAGTTTCCTATAAAAAAGATCAGCCAATTCACTTTGCTGCAGGGGGCTAGCAGGGACGCAGAGTGATTCACGCAGCTTTAACTGCGGATGCGGGCGACGATGGCCTCAAGCGGCCGCGCCGAGCGCCATGGCGGACTCATACCGCGCGCGGAGGCAGATGAATAATGCCAATCGGCCGCGCGCCCATGGACCTGAGGATTCCCCCTCTGATGCGCCCTGTGTCTCCATCTCGGAGTCAGAGTCCGCTGCCTCCGTCATGTCAGCGTCTCTATCTCCATTTGGTCCCGTATCGACCTGCGCAGGCTTTGAGTGGGGCACCAGTGGAAGATTGTGAGAACTACCTTCCCTTGTCTCTGGTCTCTGAGGCTGTAGAAATGAGCTCCGGGGGCGGGGAATCTTTGGAGGGGATAGTCTTCTGGACCGAACGTGGTCTACATGTTTGCGCTGGAGACGACCCTGGGCTTGCACCTGGTAAGATATAGGGCCCGTTTGGCGAAAGATTACGCCAGGAACCCACTGGGCACCACCAGCAAAATTCCGAATGAACACTGGGTCACCGGGCGCAAACTGCCGAATCGGCCGATGCCGAAAAAATCCCTGTCCCTGCCGTTCTTGTGTGCGGCGTACTTTTGCGCCCATGTCTGGGAAAACCATACTAAGGCGGGTGCAAAGTCTTCGGCCCATTAGGAGTTCTGCGGGAGCTACCCCAGTCACCGCATGGGGGTGGTCCTATACGTAAACAAAAAGCGAGCCAGCCACGTGTCCATTGATCCGGAAGGCTGCTTCTTTAGGCCTCTTTTGAATGTCTGCACTGCGCGCTCTGCCAACCCATTTGAAGCCGGATGGTAAGGGGCAGTGCGGATATGGCATATGCCATTCATCTTCATGAACCTCACAAATTCCTCACTCGTGAATTGAGTGTCGTTATCCGTGACCAGCACCTCGGGGAGGCCATGCGTACCAAAGGACAAACACATCTTTTCAATTGTTGCGCAGGACGTTGTCCCCTGCATCTTATGCACCTCTAGCCATTTAGACTGGGTGTCGATTAATAGAAGGAACATGGATCCTTGAAAAGGGCCTGCGAAATCTGCATGCAAGCGTGCCCAAGGCCGCCCTGGCCATTCTCAGTGATGTAGGGGGGCGGCTGGCGGAAGCTTCTGCTGCTCCTGACAAATGGAGCAGTTTTGGGCCACCTTCTCAATGTCGGTGTCGAGGCCTGGCCACCAGACATAACTCCGGGCCAACATTTTCATTTTGGTCACACCTGGATGCCCATTGTGCAAGTCTCTTAGTATCAGCTCCTGGCCTTTTTCTGGGACAATCACACACGTCCCCCACAAGAGGATGCCGTCTTCCACGCTGAATTCTGACAGCTTGGAGGAAAATGCCCGCAACTCGCCTGGGAGCTGTCTATGCTGCCCACCATGCAGGACTATGTGCCGAACCTTTGACAGGACTGACTCCGTCTGGGTCCACTCACGGATCTGTGATGCCGTGACAGGCAAGGTGTCCATAAAATCTAGGGTTGCAACCACCTCACCGGTCGGGGGGGTCGACATGGGGCCGGTCGATAAAGGCAATCGGCTCAGTGCGTCGGCATTTGCTATCTGCGTTCCTGGTTGTGCTCCAGAGAATACTCGTATGCAGCAAGCAACAAAGCCCAGTGCTGCATCCGTGCGGAAGCAATGGGCGGTATTGGCTTATCTTCTCTGAAAAGTCCCAGTAGAGGCTTATGATCAGTCACGATAGTGAAATGGCGGCCATACACGTACTGGTGGAAGCGTTTCACCGCAAAAACCACTGCCAGGCCCTCCTTCTCGATCTGCGAGTACATTTTCTCCGCTGCAGTCAATGTGCGGGAGGCGAAAGCTATCGGCCGCTCGGCCCCATTCTCCATCTTGTGGGACAGGACGGTCCCAATACCATACGGGGATGCATCACATGTGACAAGCAAAGGCTTTCCAGGATCATAGTGGGTTAGTAACCCAGACCTGCCGGAAAGCGGTTTCTTGCGGCTGACCCCAACCCAGGTGTGATTTTTCTTTAGCAGAAGGTGCAACGGGGCCAGCGTAGTTGCCAGATTGGGGAGGAACGAAGATGCGAAGTGTCAGTCGGGGCGGGGGCCTGTTGAATCGCACGCACCTTCTCTGCGACGGGGTGCAAACCTTCACGGTCCACCCAATAACCGAGGTAGACTACTTCCTTTGCCTGAAATACGTACTTTGTGCGACGTAAACGGACTCCAGCCTCCGAAAAGCGTCTAAGGACGGCCTCCTGATTTTCCAAATGTTCCTGCTCCGACGTCCCTGTAATCAAAACGTCATCTAGGTAGACAGCAACACGTGGTAAACCTCTCAAAATGCTCTCCATAACACGTTGAAAAATAGCGCAGGCAGAGGATACGCCAAAGGGCAACCGTGTATATTCATACAGGCCCCGGTGTGTATTAATCGTTACATATGGTCGGGAGGCAAGGTCCAGCTCCAACTGTAGGTAGGCGTGACTCATATCTAATTTTGTGAAGGAGAGTCCGCCTACAAGCTTCACGTAGAGATCCTCTATGCGAGGCATTGGATATCGGTCGAGCCCTATTCACTATAAGTTTATAGTCGCCACACAAGCGAACTGTGGCAACTGGCTTCATTACAGGTACAATTGGTGCTGCCCAGTCAGCAAAACGGACGGGCCTGATAATACCCAAACTCTCCAAAAGAGTGAGCTCCCCTTCTACCTTTTCGAGCAAGGCGTAAGTCACCGGGCGCACCCGGAAATAGCGCTGCGTGGCTCCTGGTTCAACCTGGATACGGACTACGGCCCCTTTTATTTTCCCCAAACCAGGCTGGAATACATCTGGATATCGTCCTAGCACCTCAGTCAACCCTTCAGAAACTGTTTGGAGGATGTGCTGCCATTGCAACCGCAAATGGCGCAACCAGTCCCGACCCAACACGCTGGGCCCATGGCCGCGCACCACGATAAGTGGGAAACGCCCCTCCTGGCATCCATAAACAACAGGGGTCATTGTAGTTCCTGCAATGTCCAGTGGTTCCCCGTGTAGGTGGCCAACCTGGCCTGTGAATCGGTTAATGTAAGGGTCTGTATACCCTGCTTGATGCGGTCGAATGTCCTCTGGGCGATCACAGAGACCGCTGCGCCAGTGTCCAACTCCATCTCAAGCGGGTGACCATTGACCCGTACTGTCACCTTAAAGGGGGCCACATGGGGAGCTGCCACACAATGCAGCTGCAGGCAGTCGACCTCCGTCTCCACGTCCTCAGGAGTAGTCGCCGCAGGTTCATCCACATGGAAGGTACGGCCCCTGGGCTGGTCCCAGTTTCAGTCGGAATGACGGCCCGCCCCCAGGACCGGCGTCCGCGACGGGGTCGGCGCTTACAAGTCTGACACGGACATGGCTCCTCATCCATTGGTTCTGGAGAAGGCTCCCTTCAGGGAGGAATGTCCGACGGCCACTGACGTCGGTCCGGACGTCGCCTCGCCCAAGGTACCGCAGGAGTGCGGGGGGACGTTTTCGGACGGAAGGGGTTGCGCCCCAAGGCATGCATTCCATTCCCTATAGCTCCTGCACTCCTCGTTCTGCGCTCTCTCGGGACAATACTATTTGAATGGCCTGTTGAAAAGTCAATGTTGGCTCAGCTAACAACTTTCTCTGGGTGGCTGCATTGTTAATACCGCAAACCAAACGGTCGCGTAACATTTCTGACAAGGTCTCACCATAGTCACAGTACTCCGCAATCCTGCGTAGCCTGGATAAAAAATTGGCAAGGGATTCTCCAGGGGTCCTCTCAGCGGTATTAAACCAGTAACGCTGGACTATCGTGGACGGGGTTGGGTTAAAATGTTGCCCCACTGTATTCACAAGTTCATCAAACGTTTTGGTGTCCGGCGCAGCTGGGTACGTAAGGCTCCTAATCACCCCAAACGTATGCGGGCCGCAGGCGGTGAGCAATATGACCACCTGGCGCTTGTTTTCGGTGATATTGTTTGCCCGGAAATAGTAACGCATCCGTTGTGTGTACTGGTTCCAGCTTTCCAGCGCAGCATCAAAAACATCCAAACGTCCGTACAGAGGCATGGTATAATAGAAAACAACTTCCAACCTGTATCCAACAAAAATCCAGGCAGGTGGCTTCAGCAGTGTAGACAGCTATTCACTTTAACCCTCGTCACCAGTTTTGTGAGGGCCACAAAGAATCCAGCACGAGTTTTAAGGATACAAAGTAATAGCATTTATTTACAATAACATATATATATATATAACAGTAGCAGTAACTTCCCTTGCAGCACACTCCTTCCTGCTGGTTCCAAACTGGCCAGCTTTATTTATACTTGGAGTTTACTAATGGTTTCTCCGCCCCCCTCATTGGGGAAGCTCATACTCCCACAGGATTGTGGGATTGTCATTAGTCCCCAGCCAATGGTAAGCTTGCATGTTAATACACAGGCTCATATGCATATGATTTTAAAAGTAGGACTGAATACATTTATGTACTTTGCCTGTACACCACAGCCTCTAACTTTGCTTCACCAGAAGACTATACTTGGCCTTTGGCTCTGCCAATGTGTAGAGTATTTTTTTTAAACTGTAAAAGAAAACATAGAAGGCGCAGAGATATCTCAAAGCTGTCTTCTGGACGCTAAGACATTTTATAACAAGGAGAGTACTCTACCACTCTCTGTAACCTCCAAATGTACTTGATAGCAGGAATGGCATTTTTCAAGTTTGTACCCTATTCTCTTTCCTTATAATTGACTTTCCTATCATCTCCCTGCTGCTTTGTTGTTTAAGCCCTGTATGAATGGATAAAAGAACGTCACTGTGATTTTAACTAAACTGACACTGTGATTGAATGGTGGGGACAAATGTGAGAATTATCTGGGACTTTGTCCTTCACTAAAAAAAAAAGCAGAGAGCTTTTTTCACGCAAGAACCTATCTGTCAACTGCCAGAGATGCTGCAGTTAAATGTATGAATATTCAAGGCCCACGCTATTCAGAGTTTGGGGGCCAGTCTTTCCCTTTGGTTGCATCCCCAGTGCATTCAATTTATTTCCGTGCAGTAAGTGGAATGACATTGGGGTTGAAAGGGATAAATTGTGAGAACACTCGGCAAAGATTAGAATTGTATTGTTTTGAGAATAGGAGATTAAAGTATCATCTAATTCAGGTGTTTAAGATGATTAAAATATTTGTTCAGGTAGTTATAAAAAAAACTATTTCCTGTGGTGGGGGATGTCCAAAATAATCGGATATAACCTGTTGCGGGAGCTGTTTGGAAGCACTTCTTCACACAAAGAGTAATGGATGTGTAGAATCCCACCTCAAAAAATCTGTTACGGACCAGGGTTCAAGTGAAAATATTGAAACTATCATTGCTAGATTTTTGTTAGTCAAAGACATGAAGGGTTAGGGAATCAACACAGGCAGATGGCATTGAGACATGGGTCAGCCATATCAGCATAGAATCCATAAAGTGCAAAAAGAGGCCATTTGGCCCATCGAGCGCACCTAACTCCTGAAAGAGCATCCTACCCAGGTCCCCCTGCAACCCCCCCCCCCCCCTCCCCCCCTCCCAGCCCATTCTTTGTAACCGCATCTAACCTGCATGTTCCTGGACACCAAATACCAATTTGGCATGGCCAATCCACATAACCCGCATATCTTTGGACTCTGGGAGGAAACCAGAAGCCCAGGCAGATATGGGGACAATGTGCAAACTCCATTCAGTCACCCAAAGTTGGAATCAAACCCAGGCCTCCTGCAGTGTGAGGCAGTAATGTGAAGCCCCAATCCAATTGAACAGGTTTAGGCAGCTGAATGGCTCACTCTTGTTTCTATGTCTTTACAACAAGAAACCTCTTAATTTCTAAGCACTGAAGAAAATCAGATATTTCTGTTGGACTCATAATTGTCGCATAGATTTTATGCTAATTATTATCTTTTTATAAACCACTGGCAGCCATCTTGGCACACAAAAGCCTGTGACTTCTGAAGTCAGATACACTGCTCTGTATCCTTTAAGCAGACTAAAACTTCCAAGGGCACCTTAAACAGAATAATTTCACTTCAAAAGCATCCCAGCATTTCTAATTTTCATCAAACAAGTAAAGGCACCAACAATGGTCGAAGTGAAATAGGGAAATCATAGCCTGATTGTAAAGTGATGACACAACATTCTGCCCACCTTTTCCATCAACCTGTGCTGCATTTTTTAAAACTTCTTTCAGAGGATGTGGGCAGATGAGGCCAGTGTTTATTGTCCATCCCAAATTGCCCCTTGAATTGATTGGATTGCTTGGCTATTTCAGAGGGCAGCAAAGAGTCAACCATATTGGCATCACGGTAGCACAGTGGTTAGCACTGTTGCTTCACAGCTCAAGGGTCCCAGCTTCGATTCCCGGCTTGGGTCACTGTCTGTGTGGAGTCTGCATGTTCTCCCCGTGTCTGCGTGGATTTCCTCCGCGTGCTCCGGTTTCCTCCCACAAGTCCCGAAAGACATGCTGGTAAGTAATTTGGACATTCTGAATTCTCCCTCTGTGTACCCGAACAGGCGCTGGAGTGTGACGACTAGGGAATTTTCACAGTAACTTCATTGCAGTGTTAATGTAAGCCTACCTGTGACAATAATAAATATTATTATTATTACGGCAGATTTCCTTCCTATTAGTGAGACTTTGCAACAATTGATGGCAAATGTCCTAGTCATCATTATTGAGATTAGCTTTGTATTCCAGATTTATTCATTGAATTTAAACTTCCCCCAGCAGCCAAGATTGGATTTGAACCCATTTTCCCTACAACATTTGCCAAGTCCACTGGCTTATTAATCGAGTTACATTACCACAACACTACCATCTGTATCTAACTAATTGCACCTGATTGCAGAAGTGAATTGCCTCCTCTATTTCCTCTGCATCCCCAACTGCCTCCTTCCCTTGCTGCTGCCTTTCTTTAGAGTATTTTATGATCTGAACAGGGGCTGGTTTAGCACAGTGGGCTAAACAGCTGGCTTGTAATGCAGAACAAGGCAGCAGCGTGGGTTAAATTCCCGTACTGGCCTCCCCAAATTGGCACCGGAACATGGCGACTAGGGGCTTTTCACAGTAACTTCATTGAAGCCTACTTCTGACAATAAGCTATAATTATGATCTTAGGATGTCCAAAGCATTTTAGAGCTGATAAAGTATTGCTAAAGTTCAATCATTGGAACGCAGGAAACGAGCTGTCTAATTTTCTGTACTGCAAGGTCTCACAAATGGCAAGTAAATGAGTGATGTTGGTTGGGAGCAAATATTGTCAAGCACACAATGGAGAATATGTTCAACTGGGAGACAAACCAGGTTAGCCTCACATCTAAAAGACAATGGGCTGGATTCTCTGTTTTTGGGACTAATTCCCCACACCGTCGTGAAAACTGTGGGCCGGATTCTCCGATCCTGCACCGGGTCAGAGAATCGCAGGGGGGTGGGGGGTGTGCGGACCCGCGTCGGCTGTGGCGCGGCGGCTTTCGGCGTCGGAGCAGCGGACAGTACTCCAGCGCCGTTCTAGCCCCCTCTGAAGGGAAGAATGCCTGGGCCTGGGGGCCCGTTGACGCCGGAGTCGTTCGCGCCGGTTTTGACGCTGGCATCAACACTTGACCGGGATTTCAGAGAATCCCTGCCGTGGTCTTTTACGGCAGGAAAACTGGGGTTAAAAGGCCACAGATTCCCAGTTTTACTGGGGCTAGCAGGCAGCTGTCGTAGAACTCGCAGCTCAATCTGCCGATATGGACCCCCGCACTTCCGGGTCAGAGGTTACGCATGAGCACAGCGGCGGCCTCCAGCGGCCGCGCCATGCTCCATGGCGGACTCAGCCCACAGACCTGGACTGGCAAAATAGTGCCCCGCATCGGCCGCTTTCGCGCTCCGGACCGCCCGCCCACATTGCCCCCAGCACCGAATGAAGCCCCCCCTACCTGCCTATTGGCCCTCCCCTGACTGTGGCCCCAGACTGAGTCTGCAGCCGCCTCGTGAGGATCACAGATAGTGGGACCATGAGAGATCCACACCTTAGGGAATTAAGCCAGTCGGGGAAGGAGCATCTCGGCAGATCTCAGGCAATGGCCTGAGGCGGTGGATACTCGGCGCGGTGTACAATTTTCGGGGGGGCGCAGAATTGAAGAACCGGCGCAACTCCCGACTTCGTGAGCCAAAACGGATTCTCTGCCCCGTCGCCTAATGCGATTTCAGCGTCGGGGTGCAAAGTATCCAGCCCAATACCTTCTACAGTGCAGCTTTCCCTCTCAACATTGCACTGGAGTATCAGCCTGAAGTCTATGTGTTTCTGCGCTTGAGACTCGAACCCATGCTTTCTGACTTAGTGCTGCCAACTCACAGAATCATAGAAACCTGACAGTACAGAGGACGGCCATTTGGCTCATCGAGTCAGCACCAATCCTTCATATGAGCATTTTACCCATGTCTACTCCCCGTCTACCCTGCGCTATCCCCGCAACCCCATAACATAACCTGCACATCCCTGGACACTAACGGGCAATTTATCATGGCCAATCTACCTAACCTGCAGACCATGAGCTGTGGGAGGAAACCGGAGCACCCAGAGGAAACCCATGGAGACACAGGGAGAAAGTGTAAATCACACAGACAGTGACCCAAGGCCGGATTCCTGGTGCTGTGAGTGCTAACCACTGTGTCGCCGTGCCGCCCTGAGGCATGGCATACTGAGGAGAAAATAAACAAAGGGGAGGAATTTCCTTGGACTTGCTCTCACTCTGGAGGCCACAAGTGTGCCAGAAATGTAACAGAAACCATGTAGCGATGCTGTTGGCCACACAGGGGTAGCTCTGAGGATATTCTCACCCAATATGTAGAATAAGGGTGGGCGGAGGGAAAGTGCGGAAGGGGTGGGGGGAGGCAGAAATGAGCCATTTATCAACCATTAACTAAATTAGTACTTTCCCATTGCTGCTGTCCATTACAAGCAGACCTATGCATTGTCAGCCTTGTGCTTTCTGGAATGAGCAATCATTCGTCTCAAATGCAATTTAATGCAGAAGAGATCAATGGTGAGATGACGGATTAGTTGAAGAAATGGAAATCTTCATTTAGAAGCAACCAGTTCATAAAATTGCGATCTGAACGTTCCTCAATACTTCATCATTACATGCCAGATTAGTCTCATGAAAAATATATTAATCAGTCTGGTGAGGACCTATCAAACCCCTTGAAATTTTAATAGCTTCATGCCACCAAATACCTCACTAAATATGTACTGAGAATATTGTAAAGTGGCAGTGACCTTGAAAAGGCTTCGGAGTAAGACAGATGTTTTTACCACAGAACATGACATTTATTTGAGAGGCCCTTATTGGATTAATGATTCCTCTCCGCCAGGACACATTGTCTTAAAAATTAAGCATGTGCTTTGATTGACTGGACAACAAAAGGGTTTTAGTCCTGAATCAGCCCATTGATCTCACGGGTTAGATCATCCACGTGGAGAATAAGAGACAAAATATCCTAGTCTCTGTCCTTGTGCTGTCTGCAAATAAAATAATGATGCCCAGATGCAAGTGCCCTGCTCAAGGCTCAAAAACCAGGAGAAATGCAGTTTAGGAGAGAAATGATTAACTGACCTGGGGTATTGAAACAAGTAGCGTATCTGCCTGCATTAACCTCCACACCCTTCAACATTTTAAAATGGGAAGCACAGTATGCTCAAAGTTAATCAAACCCCAAAAAGCACAAATGAATTTTCAGCTTGGAAATGAGTCAGTGTCTGCATTTTAGGTTTTTCTTTGCTTTATTTCACATTTCAATTAAATATAAAGACAGAGAGGGAAGATGGAGACAACGGACATCAGTCATAGTTGCAGCTAATGTAATTCTAGGAGGGATTCACCAGTACTGCACTTTCTTGTTACAAAGTGGAATAATCTTGACATTTACAAATGCGATCCTTTGCATGGTAGTGACAGCTGGAAGCTTTATCAAACTGTAACCTCATGCAATAACAGAGAAAGTGTAACACTTCACATTCGCACTGAAATATTGGATGGCAAATATATTTTGACTCTGGGTCCAAGAGAATTCTGCTTTCTGAAGCTGCCAACTTGTTCCACACTGTTAAGGAACGCAACTTCTGCATTTCCAGAAGACTTAATTTAATATTTCAGGAAATATTGAGGAGTAGGAAAGCAAACGCCTAAGTATTAATATGTCTGACCTCTACATGTTCAGGAATGAGAATAGTTTGTGTCCCTTTAACAACCTGCACTTCCCTAACCAAAAGCTGCATGTTTTTTCGACCGCCTTATACAATCCTATTGTTTGGCTAATTATTATTGTTGTGATCTAAGTACAATTTAAGAAATGCATTTCAATTAAAATCTGAATGAATAAACTGCTGCTCTGTGTGTGGTATATTTTGAAGAACAAAATCAGAGGTTACTGGCTGAGAAATGTGGCTTACCTTACACCACAGTCCCCTTTGAGCCAGACAGATGTGGTGCATCTGGATTTTCAAAAGATATTCAACAAGATGCCGCACAAAAGGCTGCTGCATAAGATAAAGGCACATGGTGTTATTGGTCATGTATTAGCATGCATTGATTGATTGATTGATTTATTGTCACATGTACTAAAGTACAGTGAAAAGTATTTTTCTGCAGCCGAGGGAACGTACACAGTACGTACATAGTAGACTGTGGTAGTCACCACTGTTGTATTGTATATACCACATACGAGGGGTATTACGGTAAGGCCCCTGTACTACAGGTACGGGGGTAGATCCCTGCTTGCTGGCTCCGCCCAGTAGGTGGAGTATAAATGTGTGGGCTCTCCGAGCTGCAGCCATTTCGGCAGCAGCTGCGGGAGGCTACACATCTCTGCATAATAAAGCCTCGATTACTCTCTACTCTCTTCTTGTCGTAATTGATAGTGCATCAATTTATTAAGCAGAGATTTCACAACGATGGATCACCGCATCAAGCCTGATCGTCTGCAGCTGCACCCTCAGGCAGACAATGCCAAGTCGGCCTTCGCACATCGGCTAGCTTGCTTTGAAGCCTACATTGGATCTGCGACTGAACCACCCCCAGAGGCACAGAAGCTCCAGATCCTTTACACGCGGCTGAGCTCCGATATCTTTCCCCTCATCCGGGACGCGCCAACCTACGCTGAGGCCATGGCGCTACTGAAGGAGAACGACACTCAGCAGACCAAAAAAATCTACACCAGGCACCTCCTGTCCACGCGGCATCAACTCCCCGGTGAGTCTGTGGACGATTTATGGTGTGCCCTGCACGCCCTGGCGAGGGACTGCGATTGCTAGCCATTTCGACCATTGAACAATCTGACCTGCTAGTTAGAGATGCGTTCGTTACGGGCATAGGGTCGGCCTACATCCGCCAGCACCTCTTAGAAGGGGCTACCCTCGACTTTGTGGCGACCAAGAAATTATCGATCTCGCTCACAGTCACCTCATGCAATGTACAGGCGTATGCCTCCGACCGCACGGCCCACCACTCCTGGGCATCGTGGACCCCACCAGCGAACATCCCATCGTGCACCCCATCAGCGACCGCCCCCAGCCAATGCCAGGCCTGCACCGCGCGGCAGACAACCAACCCCGGGGGACCCAAGTGCTACTTCTGAGGACAGACAAAACACCCCCGGCAGCGCTGCCCAGCGCGGAGCATGCTCTGCAAGGCCTGTGGGAAGAAAGGACATTTTGCTGCTGTCTGCGAGGCCTGCTCGATCGCCGCTATTGTCCCTGCACCCCCACGTGCGACCCGTGGGCGCCACCATCTTCCTCGCCTCAGACCACATGACCTTCCTCGCCTCAGACCACATGCGGCCCGTGGGCGCTGCCATCTTGCTCGCCTCACAACACGTGCGGCCCGTGGGCACCGCCATTTTACTCACCTCACAACATGTGCAGCCCATGGGTGCCACCATCTTGCCTGCCTCAGGACACGTGCGGCCTGTGGGCGCCACCATCTTCCCCGCCTCAGGACCCCTGCTCGTCGGCCACCTTATCGAGCCGCTCACCGCCTGCAACCGCCGCTGACCAGCCACGTCTCGCCTCCATCACGATCGACGAGTCCCGACCGGACAACCGCGTGACCGCGTCGACGACAGTGAAGGTCAACAGGCACAAGGTATCCTGCCTTCTGGACTCGGGGAGCACTGAGAGCTTCATCCATCCCAATACGGTAAGGCGCTGTTCCCTCACGGTACACTCCATTACCCAGAAAATCTCCCTGGCCTCCGGATCCCACTCCATGACGATCCGGGGGTACTGCACCACCGCCCTCACCATCCAGGGCATAGAGTTCAGTGGCTTCCAGCTCTACGTCTCCCCGACCTCTGCACTGCCGTGCTACTCGGCCTGTACTTCCAGTGCAACCTCCAGAGCCTAACCCTGAAATTTGGTGGGACCCTACCACCCCTTACTGTCTGCGGTTGAGGATTCTTTGCTGCCAGTCCGGATGAAATGATCAGTCGAACACCTCGTTACTTTAACATATGTTTATTTCTCGGCTGGTGCTAAGACCACTGTATCTCTTAAGAGTTACAACAGTAAGCCAAAATCAATGCATCTAACAGCAGTTCTTATACAGTTTTTGGTTAATTTCTGAGGGCAGCCCCCTCGCATTCCATTTTGCTGAGGGCAGCCCCCCTCGCATTCCATCTGTGCCTTTAGCTTAATTATAATTATCTTCAAGCCTAACGCAACCCTTCCCAAGGCCGTTACTGCAATTTGTCTGGTACAAAAACAAGTGATTACAGCTTGCTACCAAAAACCTGTCTTGACATTTCTTCACACAAAGCTTTATCTAACATTTTGTTTTTCCCATAAAGTTCCAATCCATCTTGAGCCAAACTCTCATTCCCCCCTTTATCATTTCATGATAACTTCTAATCCATAGTCAATCGTCTCAGTCTCTCCCATTCTATTTGCATTTCTATCATTCCTCATATTCCTCTGCACTTTCTTTCACATCCATTAACTCTTCAAGGTGCACTTCATGTTGCTGCATTAACTGTTGAGAAATTACTGCTGCACTGACACTTTTACACAAACATTTCATTGGGAAGCTAAGCATAATTATTACAAGTATTACAACTACCAGGATTATTAATCCATGCACTAGGTAAGACCCCCATGATCCGGCAAACAACCAATCTAACCACCCATCTCTTGATATTTCATGCAGTTTCTTAACCTCTTTGCGGATATGATCCATGAGGTGGGTGATGTTCTCCGAACTATCGGGGATGTAGGTGCAACATTCCGAACCGATCATGGCACAAGTCCCACCTTTGTTTGCAAGGAGGTAATCGAGGGCCATTGGGTTTTGTAGGGCTACGGTTCTTATTGCCACCATTTCATTATTTATCTCAGTCAATGCTTCAGTGGTGTCGTTTGCTACCTCTTCCAGGATTTTTTGCTATCTTCCTTATTTCCTTTATTGCAAGAGCTACCCCGATAGGGGGAAGCAGGATCCCAAAGTATCGTTGCGTTTCGGTTATTGCTCTCTTTTGTCACTTCATCATTTGGTAATGGTCGCCTAAATTGGCGAGGTGGTGTATAAAGGGGTCTACATACCCCAGATAACAGGATCCCGTCCAATTCTCTGGCAGCCAGGGATATGCCTTGTGGCCACAAATAAAGTACGTCCCATTGTATGAAGTGAGTTTGTCCACATAAAACCCTTGGGCCATCAGGGAGTACTTGAAGGTACCTGTCCCATTTGCGTATGGGACGTCCAGTGTACACCCATAAAACTGAGGAGACGTATATACGAGATAGACCTCAGATACGTTGGCCACCACAAATCTGTGCTCGCATTGACTAGCACCTACAAATATCCCTTTAACCACATTCCTTACCAAACATATTATTCCCAGTGGTCTTCCCATGTTGGTGGTATTACTGAGGGTAAGAAACGGAGGCTGGTGGTATTTGTTATAACTTGGTTGGTACCACATCTCAAATTGGATAGCCCCCCTCTTTCCAAGGTCCTGGGGATATGGGGAGAAACGATAAACTAGAAGCTGCCCCGCCGTCTGGGTGTCTTACCATAGATGCAATTCTTAGATTGACGAGTACCATTCTGGTAAATATACCATTCTACTGTTTCCGACAGGTTAAGGGGAACAGGTCTGAGGGGGATCCCTCCCTTAGCATGGGTCGGGATATGTGTACATACCCAGCAACCAGAAACATTCATATCCTTTGCGTACACATATGACATATACAGATGCGTGTTTACATGTAATTCCCTTTTTTCCCGCAGCCTTACCCTCCCTTGGTCAACGCATCCCAAGGGTAAAGTCTTTTTTTTTTGTTTCTGCAGCTATAGTCCCAATTACAGTTGACCTGATGACAGGGTAGGTTGCCCTTAGTCACTCCACTGATGAGTATGGTCCGATTGCATCGTTGTACGTAGGCCAAACATCCGTCCGCAGGGGTCGGGTTCCAAGGTCCTTCTCCTGGGCCTTGACTGGTGCATTGTAAGGTGTCTCCTCGACAGAGGTGATGAGTCCGTCTTCCCTTGGGGCCACAGGTTCTTCGCTTGGCCTCTCCTCCCGTTAATCCGGTTGGCCCCTCCAGTTTCCAAAAGTCCCAGCAGGGTTACGATAATAAGGCTGTCCTTCATCCCGTGAATGATGCTGAAGTTATTACCTAGGGCTTGAAACAGAGGGTTATTCTCTATTGCATTTTCACAACCTTACAATGGTGGATGTGGATCCAGGCATTTCTGCCTTCTACTTTTACAGTAGCGGGAGTAGTGAGTAGGACCTGATGTGGTCCTTCCCATCGGGGTTCTAATCCTTTCCTAACCCAATTACGAATCAGAACATACTCCCCCGGATTAATAGTGACAGAACTAGACAAGGGAGGTATCTCCTCATAAGCAGCTCGCACCCGTGAATGGAGGCCTTTTAGTACTGTAATCAAGGCTATCACATAGTTGGCCATTTCAGTAGTCACATGGTGAAACTGTACTTCCTTATGTTTCCCTTGATCCCAAGGAGTACGCAAGGGTCTTCCGTATAAAATTTCGGCGGGACTCAGTTGCGTCTTTCCAGCTGGGGTTGCACGTATTTGGAAGAGGTCGATAGGCAATAATTTGAGCCAAGTGGCTCCAGTCTCTGCCTGTAGTTCTGTCAGTTTTGTTTTTAATGTCTGATTAGCCCTTTCTACCATTCCCGCTGCTTGGGGTCGGTATGCGCAATGTAATTGTTGTTTTATTCCCAGCTGAGTACAAAATTCCTCATTGATCTGTCCCACAAAATGAGGTCCATTATCAGAGCTTAATCGATATGGAACCCCAAATCTAGGAACAATTTCTCGCATCAAAACTTTTACTACCGTGGAAGCTTTGTTATCTACAGTGGGGTAAACTTCTATCCATTTACTAAATACATCAACAATAACCAATACATGTTTATAACATTGGCATCTTTCCAACTCAATGTAATCCATCTGGAGTGTCTCAAAGGGACCTTCCGGTAGCGGGGTTTTACCCATTTCACAGGGTATTGCTTTACCAGGATTATACTGCTGACATACTAGGCAACGACTGCTAATGTTTTGTGCTATGTCTTGCAGTCTTGGATGCCACCATGTTTTGAGCAATACATCACCCGCAGCTCGCGCACCACAATGAGTTGCAAAGTGAACACATTCGGTAACCCAGGCTGCCAATGCATCGGGCATACAAGTCTGCCCTGCCGCGGTGACCCACAATTTGTTTACAGGATCATAACAACATCCCAATTCTTCCCATAGTCTTTTTACACAACCAGGAGCGTCCTCCTGTAACTGAATGACGTCAGTGATGGTCGGCATTGGTTTTTCAGAGGGAGACTGACCCTTAGAGCTTTTAGTCTGGCTCATCATTTTTGGTACCACCATGTCTTTTAAACGAGAAGCCTCTTTGGCTTGGTGGTCCGCTTGCCGATTACCCGCGTCCACCAGGGTTTTGCCTGTCGTATGGGCAGCGCACTTTATTACGACTATTTGTTTAGGGAGCATTAAAGCCTGTCGTAATTGTGTAACTAACTGTTTGTGGGATATCTGAGTGCCTGTAGATGTAAGAAATCCCCTGTTCTTCCATAATTGACCAAAATCATGTGTGACCCCAAAGGCATATCGGGAATCAGTGTAGATATTTACAATTTTATCTTTCCCTAATACACAGGCTCGAATAAGTGCAAAAAGTTCAGCCTGTTGGGCGGAAAAGGGAGTTTCGAATGCTGCTGCTTCAAGTGTTTCTCCTTGTTGGTTAACAATTGCATACCCTGATAATCTATCCCCCCTTTCACCGATGGATGAACTACCATCGGTGAATAGGTTCAGATCAGCATTTGGTATTGGAGAATCAGTGAGATCATCGCGTAATGACGGTTCGTCTTGTAAGAGAGAAAGACAGTCATGAGTCGGGGACTCAGTGGCGTTAGGCGGGTCGGAAAGGAAACTAGCGGGGTTAATAGTAGTGCAGTGCCGGAACTGAAGTTTCGGGTTATTGAGGAGATAAATCTCATATTTATTTTGACGCGCCATAGTTAGGTGCTGAGTCTGAAGTTGACCGAGCAGGGCCGTGACCGAATGTGAATTATAAATAACAATATCCTGCTGAAGAGTGAGATTAGCCGCTGACTGGAGACTGTTGTAAATAGAGGCTAAGATCTGAGTACATCCAGGATAGCCGAGTGCAACTGGATCAAGTTTAGACGAGTAATAAGCTATAGGACGGTGGCGATCCCCATGTTTCTGGGTAAGTACCACGGTGGCACAACCGGCTAAAACAGTACAATAAAGTTGGAAAGGTCGATCATAAAGGGGGCGTCCTAGTGCTGGCGCCCTCATTAAGGCGTCTTTTAGCCGATGGAAGGCCTCTTGGGCTTCCGTGCTTAACTGGAACTCTCCAGCGTTATTGGTGTACGGGGTCAATAGCCGGGTATCTAGGGCGATATTCGGAATCCATTGCCGACAATAATTAACCATTCCAAGCCATTTAAGGGCATCCTTAGCCGTTGTGGGTTCAGGGTACTGACAAATGGGCTGAACTCGACTTGGTGATAGCGCCCGTGCATCGGCGGATAAAAGGATACCCAGAAACCGGACTGTTGGTTGGGCTACTACTACTTTGGCGGGTGACACAACGTATCCTAAAATTGAAAGGTAATTTAATAATTGAGCCGTTTCTTCTTTACAACTTTGTTCTGATGGGCTTGCGATCAGTAAATTGTCAACATACTGTACGAGGGTGGATCCCCCTTTTAATTCCAGGGACTGTAATTGTTGTTGGAGACAGCGGGAGAAAAGAGTAGGCGAATGTATAAATCCTTGAGGCAGCCTAGTCCATGTGTATTGTTGATTTGATATGTAAAGGCAAAGAGATACTGTGAATCCGGGTGCAAGGGGAGGGCGAAAAAGGCATGCTGGAGATCCACCAGGGAAAATGTTGTAGCGTCCGCTGGGACTTGGGCTAAAATTTGGGCTGGATTTGGGACCAATGCGTGAAGGGGTTGCACCATGGCATTAATTGAGCGCAGATCTTGGACGAGGCGATATTGATCTGGCTTGCCGGGCTTCGGGACTGCTAGTATTGGAGTATTACAAGGACAGTGACACGGAACCAAAACTTGTTGCCAAATAAGATTCTGTATAAGTGCCTCTAGTGAATTCTATAGGGATAGTCAAGAACTGTCAACTTAAGAGAACTGTCATTATTCTGAATATTACTTTATTAATTTTAAGAAACCAACATATCTTGCTAGTAGTGCCTTCTTTAATAGCATCGACGAATTCATCTACAGAAAACCTATATTTTTAATAAGTTATTGGGTTTGATATTTTGAAATAAATGTTTAGAATTAGCCTGGAAATTAAAACTTCAAACAATGTGGAAGCTGGTTTTTAAAAAAACAAAACAACTCTAATTAAAGGCAAATCTATATTCCAAAAGAACAGACCGTTCAAGGACATTTGATAACGGGAATTTGGCAGCAATCCAACTTTTACTCCCAGTCCATTTGAGTGACAAATATATATATTTTTTTAAGTTTGGAGATGCGAATGGCATCATTCCAAGCTCTACGCCTCTTCTTGTCTCTGCAAGAAAATTAACCCTTTCAACAAGCTTTTGTGTACAATCCAGAAGATGTCAAAGTGCAGAATGTTGCACTTTCATTCCCAATAACTCTAAAGAAGTTAAAGATTTGGCATTACATATCCAAAAAGAAATCAAAAAACTTGATCCACCCCAATTTATCTTCCAACTGTACCCCCAATCGATGAATTTGAGCTGAAATACTATTATTGAAATGTTACTGATCAATCAACTGTTTGACTGTATTATATTGTATAATTTATAAATACTGAATCAGTAGTATCAAATTTGATTAATTTATTAATTATAATAATTATTTTGAAATGCCTGGTTGTTGGGCCCCTGTGGTTGGCAGGGTTGTATGCTATATTGGGAACTTGCCGGACGGGAAACTGACACTGCGGTTGATAATTGTCTGGGTAATCAGGGAAATCCACCTCCGGTGCCCCCTCTTTTCCCGGGACTAACTCATGATTCATCTGTGAGAATTGATTAGCATGGGTTTTAGAATGAGTGCGAGTCGCCGGACCTCCTTGCGACGGTGGAGGTGGTGATAGTGGCGGGGGGAGCGGTGGATAAAGGGCTTGAATGTACACATCTTTAATGTAATTTCAACCTTGGTCACACCAGAGGAATAAAGAGTTTTTTTGTCTGAAACATAATTTGTTTTAGAACAGTTTAAACTACAATCAGAACCCTGGGAATGTAAGGTTGAGGCGGTCGTAGTGGCGGTGTAAAGGTCGGTCGTCCCCTATATAGCCAATTTGCAGGGTCATCTTCATCGTTTGAAGCGCGCTTCCACTATCAGAGGTGCTATCTAAAGTATTACCCATTGTCTCCTATCCTCGGATGATCCTTGTGGTTACCTATTTAATTTTGGTAGCGATCCTAAATCGCCTACTCAATCAAGAATTTAAACGGGTTTATCCTGCCCCGTTACCCAATCAGGAGGCTTAGGCAATTTTTCGAAAGTGACTTTTAGAAGGTCAAAGTCTGGAAATGAAACATGAAAAGAGAGAGAGAGAGAGGACTGATTTAAACAGACTGACAGACTCAGGGAATCAAGGACAGAACAACAGACTGACAGACTCAGGGAATCAAGGACAGAACAACAGACAGACAGACTCAGAGAATTAAAGCCAGAACTAACAGATTTAAGAAATTGTTCGAGTGTTCCGACAGGGTACGCAACGGTGAAACCCTATTTATTATGTTTGCTTTAGGTGTTATCCGCACCACCATTTAAATTTTATAATATATAATTTGGACAGAGTTATCCGTTCTCCGTATTATTCAATCTGATCAACCCGAAGTGTCGAACAAGTCTAGACACCGGTTGATATACTTATTTATCGAAAACCACCTTTTATCGCGAAGGTATGAGGCAACCCTAAGGATCATCATCACTCATCTACCCAGAGATTTAAGGAGGACTCTAACCTCCCAAGGTTTCCAACCCGGGACATCAGGAAGGATTTTAACCTCCCAGGGACTCCAACCCTGGACCTTTTTTCATTAATGACTTGGATGAGTGAGTTGAAGGGTGGGTCAGTAAATTTGCAGATGATACGAAGATTGGTGGAGTTGTGGATAGTAAGGAGGGCTGTTGTCGGCTGCAAAGAGACATAGATAGGATGCAGAGCTGGGCTGAGAAGTGGCAGATGGAGTTTAACCCTGAAAAGTGTGAGGTTGTCCATTTTGGAAGGACAAATATGAATGCGGAATACAGGGTTAATGGTAGAGTTCTTGGCAATGTAGAGGAGCAGAGAGATCTTGGGGTCTATGTTCATACATCTTTGAAAGTTGCCACTCAAGTGGATAGAGCTGTGAAGAAGGCCTATGGTGTGCTCGCGTTCATTAACAGAGGGATTGAATTTAAGAGCCGTGAGGTGATGATGCAGCTGGACAAAACTTTGGTAAGGCCACATTTGGAGTACTGTGTACAGTTCTGGTCGCCTCATTTTAGGAAGGATGTGGAAGCTTTGGAAAAGGTGCAAAGGAGATTTACCAGGATGTTGCCTGGAATGGAGAGTAGGTCTTACGAGGAAAGGTTAAGGGTGCTAGGCCTTTTCTCATTAGAACGGAGAAGGATGAGGGGTGACTTGATAGAGGTTTATAAGATGATCAGGGGAATAGATACAGTAGACAGTCAGAGATTTTTTTCCCGGGTGGAACAAACCATTACAAGGGGACATAAATTTAAGGTGAAAGGTGGAAGATATAGGAGGGATATCAGAGGTAGGTTCTTTACCCAGAGAGTAGTGGGCGCATGGAATGCACTGCCTGTGGAAGTAGTTGAGTCAGAAACATTAGGGACCTTCAAGCAGCTATTGGATATGTACATGGATTACGGTAAAATGATATAGTGTAGATTTATTTGTTCTTAAGGGCAGCACGGTAGCATTGTGCATGGCACAGTTGCTTCGCAGCTCCAGATTCCCGGGTTCGATTCCGGCTTGGATCACTGTCTGTGCGGAGTCTGCACATCCTCCCCGTGTCTGCGTGGGTTTCCTCCGGGTGCTCCGGTTTCCTCCCACGGTCCAAAGATGTGCAGGTTGGGTGGATTGGCCATGATAAATTGTCCTTAGTGTTCAAAATTGCCCTTGGTGTTGGGTGGAGGTGTTGAGTTTGGGTAGGGAGCCGGTGCAGACTCGGGGGGCCGAATGGCCTCCTTCTGCACTGTAAATTCAATGATAATCTATGATTAATCTAGGACAAAGTTTCGGCACAACATTGTGGGCCGAAGGGCCTGTTCTGTGCTGTATTTTCTATGTTCTATGTTCTTTTATGGAGGACTCTAACCTCCCAGGGTTTCCAACCCGGGACTTTAGGGAGGACTTTAACCTCCCAGGGACTCCAAACCTTTCAACCCTTCTTCGTAACGGGTTCGCCGGACTGCTTTGATTTAGTCAGAGTCTCCACCGAACCCGAACAGCAGGGCGTGGCCACACTCGGGACAGCAGTGGGGGAAACCAAAGTGGTAACAAGGGTACTCACGTTTGGTGGCCAATTCCCACCTCAGCGTCCGAATGCGATCAGTCTGTTATGCCGTCAGGTTCCAGGGAGGCTCCTTGAAATCCCACTTCTGACACCAAATGAGGATTCTTTGCTGCCAGTCCGGATGAAATGATCAGTCGAACACCTCGTTACTTTAACATATGTTTATTTCTCATAACTGGTTGGCAGTTAAGTGTCAGTCATTTTAATCTACTTTGATCTAAAAGCAGGTGGGGGAGGGGAGTCAATTCAGGACAGTTTAAAAAGAGCCACTTGTAAACTCACTCCCAGTGAGTTCTCCCAGTGAGCCAGAGAAGACAGAGCCAGGAGTGAGACACAGCTAAGAGTGAGTTTGGGAATTTGAATCTAGGTGGGAATTCGAAGCTGGGTGGGGAGGAAGTGCTTTTTATCCCTGGTAAGTGACTGGTAAGTAGTGTTTCTGTTTTTCTGTTTCTTTTCATTGGTATATTTATTTATTTATTCTTTGTTGTTTTTTTGGTTGAAATTGTAGTTGTTGAAGTTAACCGAAGGTTTAAGACATGGCAGGAGATTTCAGACCCATGTCATGCTCCTGGTGTGCGATGTGGGAGCTCAGGGACACGTCCACTGTCCCTGGCTCCTTCACGTGCAAGAAGTGTGTCCAGTTGCAGCTCCTGTGAGACCGCTTGATGGCTCTGGAGCTGCGGATGGACTCACTTTGGAGCATCCGCGATGCTGAGGACGTCGTGGATAGCACGTTTAGCGAGTTGGTCACACCGCAGGTGAAAGGTACTGAGGGAGATAGTAAATGGGTGACCAAAAGACAGAGCAAGAGTAGGAAGGCAGTGCAGGTGACCTCTGCGGTCATCTCCCTGCAAAACAGAGAGACAGCTTTGGATACTGTTGAGGGAGATGGCTCACCAGGGGAAGGCAGCAGCAGCCAGGTTCATGGCACCGTGGCTGGCTCTGCTGCGCAGCTGGGCAAGAAGAAGAATGGCAGGGCTATAGTGATAGGGGACTCAATTGTAAGGGGAATAGACAGGCGGTTCTGCAGACGCAATCGAGACTCCAGGATGGTATGTTGCCTCCCTGGTGCAAGGGTCAAGGATGTCTCGGAGCGGCTGCAGGACATTCTGGGGGGGGAGGGTGAACAGCCAGCTGTCGTGGTGCACATAGCCACCAACGATACAGGTAAAAAACGGGACGAGGTCATACAAGCTGAATTTAGGGAGCTAGGAGTTAAACTAAAAAGTAGGACCTCAAAGGTAGTAATCTCAGGATTGCTACCAGTGCCACGAGCTAGTCAGAGTAGGAATGTCAGGATAGAGAGGATGAATACGTGGCTCGAGAGATGGTGCAAGAGGGAGGGATTCAAATTCCTGGGACATTGGAACTGGTTCTGGGGGGAGGTGGGACCAGTACAAACCGGACGGTCTGCACCTGGGCAGGACTGGAACCGATGTCCTAGAGCTGTTGGGGAGATTTTAAACTAATGTGTCAGGGGGATGGGAACCGATGCAGGAAGTTGGAAGGTAGTAAAACAGGGACAGAAATAAAAGGCAGTAAGGGGGAAAGTGTAAGGCAGAGAAGCCATAGTCAAAAATCAAAAAGGGCGACAGTACCAGGTACAGTGACTGAGGGGAGTTCAGTGAATAGGACCAGGAATACTAAAAGAAATAAAACGGGAAGTGAAAACATTAATGGTAAGCGACGCGGCAGGTTGTTACAGGAAGATATGGGTTCGACGACAAGGAAAATTAGGAGAAAGGTTAAGAGGAAATATAACTTAGGAGAGGTCACTGATCGAGGTGTTAACATTCAGAACAGAGGTAAAAAAGCCAACAGAAGTGTACTTTACCTGAATGCTCGTAGTATTCGGAATAAGGTAAATGAGTTGATGGCGCAAATCATCGTGAATGACTATGATTTAGTGGCCATTACTGAAACATGGTTAAAGGATGGTCACGACTGGGAGTTAAATATCCGAGGGTATCAAACTTTTCGGAAGGACAGAGTGGAAGGTAAGGGAGGTGGTGTAGCTCTGTTATTTAAGGATGACATCCGGGCAACAGTAAGGGATGACATCGGTGCTATGGAGGATAAGGTTGAATCCATTTGGGTGGAAATCAGGAATAGTAAGGCGAAAAAGTCACTGATAGGAGTAATCTATAGGCCACCAAATAGTAACATTATGGTGGGGCAGGCAATAAACAAAGAAATAACAGATGCATGTAGAAATGGTACAGCAGTTATCATGGGGGATTTTAATCTACATGTTGATTGGTTTAACCAGGTCGGTCAAGGCAGCCTTGAGGAGGAGTTTATAGAATGTATCCGCGATAGTTTCCTAGAACAGTATGTAATGGAACCTACAAGGGAACAAGCGGTCCTAGATCTGGTCCTGTGTAATGAGACAGGATTGATTCAGGATCTCATAGTTAGGGATCCTCTCGGAAGGAGCGATCACAATATTGTGGAATTTAAAATACAGATGGAGGGTGAGAAGGTAAAATCAAGCACTAGTGTTTTGTGCTTAAACAAAGGAGATTACAATGGGATGAGAGAAGAAATAGCTAAGGTAGACTGGGAGCAAAGACTTTATAGTGAAACAGTTGAGGAACAGTGGAGAACCTTCCAAGTGATTTTTCACAGTGCTCAGCAAAGGTTTATACCAACAAAAAGGAAGGACGGTAAAAAGAGGGAAAATCGACCGTGGATATCTAAGGAAATAAGGGAGAATATCAAATTGAAGGAAAAAACATACAAAGTAGCAAAGATTAGTGGGAGACTAGAGGACTGGGAAATCTTTAGGGGGCAACAGAAAGCTACTAAAAAAGCTATAAAGAAGAGTAAGATAGATAATGAGAGTAAACTTGCTCAGAATTTAAAAACAGATAGCAAATGTTTCTACAAATACATCAAACAAAAAAGAGTGGCTAAGGTAAATATTGGTCCTTTAGAGGATGAGAAGGGAGATTTAATAATGGGAGATGAGGAAATGGCTGAGGAACTGAACAGGTCTTTTGGGTCGGTCTTCACAGTGGAAGACACAAATAACATGCCAGTGACTGATGGAAATGAGGCTATGACAGGTGAGGACCTTGAGAGGATTGTTATCACCAAGGAGGTAGTGATGGGCAAGCTAATGGGGCTAAAGGTAGACAAGTCTCCTGGACCTGATGGAATGCATCCCAGAGTGCTAAAAGAGATGGCTAGGGAAATTGCAAATGCACTCGTGATAATTTACCAAAATTCACTAGACTCTGGGGTGGTCCCGGCGAATTGGAAATTAGCAAACGTGACACCACTGTTTAAAAAAGGAGGTAGGCAGAAAACGGTTAATTATAGGCCAGTGAGCTTAACTTCGGTAGTAGGGAAGATGCTGGAATCTATCATCAAGGAAGAAATAGCGAGGCATCTGGATGGAAATTGTCCCATTGGACAGACACAGCATGGGTTCATAAAGTGTAGGTCGTGCCTAACTAATTTAGTGGAATTTTTTGAGGACATTAACAGTGCGGTAGATAACGGGGAGCCAATGGATGTGGTATATCTGGATTTCCAGAAAGCCTTTGACAAGGTGCCACACAAAAGATAAGATGTTGCATAAGATAAAGATGCATGGCATTAAGGGGAAAGTAGTAGCATGGATAGAGGATTGGTTAATTAATAGAAAGCAAAGAGTGGGGATTAATGGATGTTTCTCTGGTTGGCAATCAGTAGCTAGTGGTGTCCCTCAGGGATCAGTGTTGGGTCCACAACTGTTCACAATTTACATAGATGATTTGGAGTTGGGGACCAAGGGCAATGTGTCCAAGTTTGCAGACGACACTAAGATAAGTGGTAAAGCAAAAAGTGCAGAGTATTCTGGAAGTCTGCAGAGGGATTTGGATAGGCTAAGTGAATGGGCTAGGGACTGGCAGATGGAATACAATGTTGACAAATGTGAGGTTATCCATTTTGGTAGGAATAACAGCAAAAGGGATTATTATTTAAATGATAAAATATTAAAACATGCTGCTGTGCAGAGAGACCTGGGTGTGCTAGTGCATGAGTCGCAAAAAGTTGGTTTTCAGGTGCAACAGGTGATTAAGAAGGCAAATGGAATTTTGTCTTTCATTGCTAGAGGGATGGAGTTTAAGACTAGGGAGGTTATGCTGCAATTGTATAAGGTGTTCGTGAGGCCACACCTGGAGTATTGTGTTCAGTTTTGGTCTCCTTACTTGAGAAAGGATGTACTGGCACTGGAGGGTGTGCAGAGAAGATTCACTAGGTTAATCCCAGAGCTGAAGGGGTTGGATTACGAGGAGTGGTTGAGTAGACTGGGACTGTACTCGTTGAAATTTAGAAGGATGAGGGGGGATCTTATAGAAACATATAAGATTATGAAGGGAATAGATAGGATAGATGCGGGCAGGTTGTTTCCACTGGCGGGTGACAGCAGAACTAGGGGGCATAGCCTCAAAATAAGGGGAAGTAGATTTAGGACTGAGTTTAGGAGGAACTTCTTCACCCAAAGGGTTGTGAATCTATGGAATTCCTTGCCCAGTGAAGCAGTAGAGGCTCCTTCATTAAATGTTTTTAAGATAAAGATAGATAGTTTTTTGAAGAATAAAGGGATTAAGGGTTATGGTGTTCGGGCCGGAAAGTGGAGCTGAGTCCACAAAAGATCAGCCATGATCTCATTGAATGGTGGAGCAGGCTCGAGGGGCCAGATGGCCTACTCCTGCTCCTAGTTCTTATGTTCTTATGTTCTCGGCCGGTGCTAAGACCACTGTATCACTTGAGATTTACAACAGTAAGCCAAAATCAATACATCCAACAGCAGTTCTTATACAGTTTTTGGTTCATTTCTGAGGGCAGCCCCCTCGCATTCCATCTGTGCCTCTAGCTTAATTATAATTATCTTCAAGCCTAACGCAACCCTTCCCAAGGCCGTTACTGCAATTTGTCTGGTACAAAAACAAGTGATTACAGCTTGCTACCAAAAACCTGTCTTGACATTTCTTCACACAAAGCTTTATCTAACATTTTGTTTTTCCCACAAAGTTCCAGTCCATCTTGAGCCAAACTCTCACAGTCTCACGACCCTTAAGGTCGACCCGCCTTCTCTGCTTGCAAACCTCACCCCGGATTGCAAACCCATCGCCATCAGGAGCAGACGGTACAGCGCCCAGGACAGGACCTTCATCAGGTCTGAGGTCCAGCGGCTGCTACGGGAAGGTATTATCGAGGCCAGCAACAGCCCCTGGAGAGCCCAAGTGGTAGTTGTGAAAACTGGGGAGAAAAACAGGATGGTCGTTGACTACAGTGAGACCATCAATCAGTACATGCAGCTCGACGCATATCTGATATGGTCAATCAGATTGCACAGTGCCGGGTCTTCTCGACAGTGGACCTAAAATCTGCCTACCACCAGCTCCCCATTCGCAACGTGGACCGCCCGTCCACCGCATTTGAAGCGGACGGCCGCCTTTACCACTTCCTTAGGGTTCCCTTTGGCATCACTAACGGGGTCTCGGTCTTCCAACGGGAGATAGACCGAATGGTAGACCGGTACGGACTGCGGGCCACCTTCCCATACCTGGATAACGTCACCAACTGCGGCCACGACCAGCAGGGCCATGACGCTAACCTTTCCAAATTCCTCCACACCGCTAAACTCCTCAACCTAAGCTACAACAAGGAGAAGTGCGTGTTCAGCATGAACCAATTAGCCATCCTCGACTATGTGGTCCAGAACGGAGTGCTAGGGCCCAACCCTGATCTCATGCACCCTCTCATGGAACGCCCCCTTCTCCAATGCCCCAAGGCCCTCAAACGATACCTGAGCTTCTTCTCGTACTGCGCCCAGTGGGTTCCTAACTATGCGGACAAGGCCCGCCCACTCATTCACTCCACCGTTTTCCCCCTGACGGCCGAGGCTCACCAGGCCTTCAACCGTATCAAGGCCGACATCACCAAGGCTGCGATGCATGCGGTCGACGTGACGCTCCCCTTCCAAGTCGAGAGCGATGCATCAGATGTCGCTCTAGCCGCCACCCTCAACCAGGCAGGCAGACCCGTGGCATTCTTTTCGCCGCCCTCCATGCCTCCGAAATACGGCACTCCTCCGTCGAAAAGGAGGCCCAAGCTATCGTTGAAGCTGTGCGGCATTGGAGGCATTACCTGGCCGGCAGGAGATTCACTCTCCTCACTGACCGACGGTCGGTTGCCTTCATGTTCAACAACACACAGCGGGGTAAGATCAAAAATGATAAGATTTTGAGGTGGAGGATCGAGCTCTCCAGCTACAATTAGGAGATTTTGTATCGCCCCGGTAAGCTCAACGAGCCTCCTGATGCCCTATCCCGAGGTACTTGTGCCAGCGCACAAGTGGAGCGACTCCGGACCCTGCACGACAATCTCTGTCACCCACTTTTATCACTTATAAAGGCCCGCAATCTGCCCTATTCCATCGAGGAAGTCCAGAGTGTAAACCTCTACCAGCCAGACTGAGCACACCTGGTGAAGGCCTTCCGCCCCTTTGAACTCCTCAGCGTGGACTTCAAAGGGACCCTCCCGTCCACTGACCGAAACACGTACTTTCTTAATGTGGTTGACGAATATTCCAGATTCCCCTTCGCCGTCCCATGCCCCGCGGGATATGGCGTCTGCCACCATCATCTAAGCCCTCAACACCATCTTCGCTCTGTTCGGTTTCCCCGCCTACGTCCACAGCGACCGGGGATCCTCATTTATGAGCGATGAGCTGCGCCAGTACCTGCTCAACAGGGGCATTGTCCCGAGCAGGACGACCAGCTACAACCCCCGGGGAAACGGGCAGGTGGAGCAGGAGAATGGGACGGTCTGGAAGGCCGTCCAGCTGGCCCTACGGTCCAGAAATCTCCCGGCCTCTCGCTGACAGGAGTTCCTCCCCAACGCCCTTCACTCCATTCGGTCGCACCTTTGCACTGCGACTAATGAAACTCCCCATGAACGTCTCTTTGCCTTCCCCAGGAAGTCCACCTCCGGGGTTTCGCTCCCAACATGGCTGGCAGCTCCAGGACCCGTCCTCCTCCACAAGCACGTGCGGCTACACGAGGCGGACCCGTTGGTTGAGTGGATACAGCTACTTCACGCGAACCCGCAGTACGCCTATGTAGCGTACCCCGATGGCCGCCAAGACCCAGTCTCCCTCAGGGACCTGGCACCAGCTGGGTCCCCACACCCCTCTCTCTGCCCCGGCGCCACCCTCCTTCCCCCCCAGCGCACTCCACCACAGCCCCCACTCCAGGACGATCCGTCCTCCCCTTGGTCCCACCCGGGGATGAAGATGAGGTCGACACGCTCCCGGAGTCACCGATGACCGAACCGACCACAAGAACTGCGGCGCTCGCAACGATGGATCAAGGCGCCCGATTGTCTGAATTTGTAAACTTTTCCTTAAAATGTTAAGCACCTGAATGTAAATAGTTTTCCATTCCCCCCCCCCCGCCCCCCCCCCCTCCCGCTGGACTCCTTTTTAACAGGGGGTGAATGTGGTAGTCACCACTGTTGTATTGTATATACCACATACGAGGACATTACGGTAAGGCCCCTGTATTACAGGTACGAGGGTAGATCACTGCCTGCTGGCTCCGCCCAGTAGGCGGAGTATAAATGTGTGGGCTCTCCGAGCTGCAGCCATCTCTGCGTAATAAATCCTCGATTACACTCTACTCTCGTCTCGTCGTAATTGATAGTGCATCATAGACAAAAAGAATAATCGACAGTGTACATTGACAAATGGTATATCGACAAATGGTCATTGGTTACAGTGCGGAACAAGGGCCAAGCAAAGCAAATACATGAGCAAGAACAGCATAGGGCATCATGAATTGCGTTATTATAGGAAACAGATCAGTCCGACGGAGGGTTTAAGTGAGGGGGCAAGGGTCTGGCAGAGGAGTACAATGTCGGTAAATGTGAGGTCATCTATTTTGAGAGGAAGAAAAGCAAAATGGATGATTACTTAAATGATAAAATTGCAATGTGCTGCCATGGACAGGGACTGGGGTGTCCTTGTGAACGAATCGCAAAATGTTGGTTTGTACGTGCAGCAAGTAATCAAGAAGGCAAATGAAGTTGTGCCTCCAATGCTAGAGGGATGGAGTTTACAAACAGGGAGGCTACGTTGCAGCTGTGTAGGGTGCTGGTGAGGCCACACCTGGGGAACTATGTACAGTTTTGGCCTCCTTACTTGAGAAAGGATATGCTAACACTGGAGGGGGTGTAGAGGAGATTCACGAGGTTGATTCCGGAGTTGAGACCATTAGCTTATGGGGAGAGACTGAGTATATTGGGACTATACTCATTGGAATTTAGATGAATGACCGGGGTGGGGGGGGGGGGGGGGGATCTGATAGAAACATATAAAATGATGAAGGGAATAGATAGGATAGAGGCAGGGAGGTTGTTTCCACTGGCGGGTGAAACTAGAACTGGGGGGTATAGCCTCAAAATAACGGGGAGCAGATTTAGGACTGAGCCGAGGAGGACTTCTTCATCCAAAGGGCCGTGAATCTATGGAATTTCCTGCCCAGTGAAGCAGTTGAGGCTACCTCGTTAAATGTTTTTAAGGCAAAGGTAGACACAAGTTTGAACAGTAAAGGAACAAAGGGTTGCAGTGAGCGGGAGGGTAAGTGGAGCGGAGTCCATAAAAATATCAGCCATGATCTTATTGAATGACGGAGCAGGCTCGAGGGGCCATATGGCCTACTCCTGCTCCTAGATCTTATGCTCTTCTGTTAAAACGTTGGCTGAGACTTGAATACAGACACAGGTTTGAAATTGCCATCAATGTGTTAAAACTGGGCATGCAACAGCAGACTGCCGGAGCAAAGATGCAAAATGCAGGAATTGTGGTAAAACGGGGCACATCAAACATGCATGCTGGGGAAAGAAACAGCAAGTTCCAAACAAGAACCATAAAGAGCAAGAAACTAAGTGTATCAAATGGAAAACTGAATCGAGGGAAAAGGATTCACTTGATACAAAAACAATGGGAAAAAGGACTGGATTCACAATTCGATGACGGATTGTCTATGAACGTACTGGCTCAATAAACCGTTACTGGGTCACTCCTTTACTGGACAGACAACCAGTGAAAATGGAGGTTGATTCTGGAGCAGCAATTGTGTTGGAACTAGAAACTGTTGACCAAGAGAAACGCTGACATATTGCCTTGAAACCCTCAAAGATAATACTAAAAGCCTATACTGGGGAAATGGTTCCGTTAAGGGGCTATATCGATGTAAAATGCAGCTAAATGGACATCCACAGACTTGTCCCTGTATGTTATTAAAGGTAACTATCCAGCCCGATTGGCGAGAACCTGGCTGGAGAGTATTAAGATAAACTGGGCCGAGGCAAAACTCATGTCAGAGTCCGAAGCAGGTCTACCGACGTTTTTAAACCAACATGCCATTGTCTTTGATGAAGAGCTGTGAAGCATGAAAGATATCTCAGTCAAGTTAAAGATAAAGGATGAAAGTCAAGCAAGATTTTTAAAGTCTCGGTCAATGCTATACACCATTAGACCTAAGGTCGAGGCAGAATTAGAGAGGCTGGTTAAGACAGGGGTTGTCAAACCCATTAATGTAAGAAGTCTTACAACACCAGGTTAAAGTCCAACAGGTTTGTTTCGATGTCACTAGTAAGGTGTTGGGTGCTCTGAGGTACAGACGAACCAACACGGTTGCGATTGGTACAACGCAGTTTTATTCCAACCAACTATTTATACATTTGACTTGGTACTCAGCACGTTGTGACTGTGTGAGTGTCTTGCTAATGAGGTCCTGGCCCTGTGCTGTCCCCAGATGGACTGGCCAGGAAGTGTCGTGTTTCTTGTCTTATACTGTGTCTGCTCTTGTCTGTGATTGGCTGTTGTGTTATGTGTGCTAATTGGTCTGTTAGTCTGTCTATCATTATGTATGTGTTATGATGTATGTTTGAATATCATGACATCCTCCCTTTTTTACAAGATTATGTGCCTACGTGGTTATAAATATAAATGTGTTCTGAGTGCAGCTAAAGGTGTGTGTGTGTAATATTTACATCATGTACATGGGGCTTAACTATATACAAGGGGCGATGTTGGGTGTGACATAATAACGAGGTTGTACCATAACAAAAGAAGAACAACGTTGAAATTTGGACCGATCAAACGAGGCCTGGAACGATAAAACAGTGACATGTTACAATACAGTAGTTGCTAAAGTTTGACATGTGAACAGTCTCATAAGTCCAGTCTAGTAGGTGGGCGACGAATTCGGGTTGACCGCCTCAAGGGTGGGTCGAAAACCACCGGCTGAGGTGCGAGCCTGGCCACGGGTGGCGACAGAAGGGGCATGGTATATGGCAGCTCCACGGAGTCGCTATCAGGAACCAGTGGAGGACACGGCGTCTGTGTAGGGTCCCGTTGCGAGCGTGGAAGTAAGCGGAGGGCTCAGCGATTGCGCCTACGCACGGATCCATCCGGCATGCATACCAGGAACGAGCGGGGAGCCACGTGTTGGAGAACTTCGGCAGGTGCTGACCAGCCACCGTCTGGTAGGTGGATGCGGACGTTGTCTCCAGGGGCCAGGGAGGGAAGATCAGTTGCCCGTATGTCGTACGATCTCTTCTGGCAATCGCGCTGCAGTTGCATCCTATGCAGTACCGGAGCATGGTCTATTGTTGGTGCCAGGAGGGAAGGCACAGTGGTTCTGAGGGCGCGACCCATCAGCAGCTGTGCTGGTGAGATACCAGTGGCTAGTGGGGCTGAGCGATAGGCCAGCAGGGCGAGGTAGAAGTCCGACCCGGCAGCAGCAGCCTTGCAGAGGAGCCGCTTGGCAATGTGAACGCCCTTCTCCGCCTTTCCATTGGACTGGGGATGCAGAGGGCTGGACGTCATGTGTGTGAAGCCATACGAAGCAGCAAAGGACGACCATTCATGACTGGCAAAACAGGGCCCATTGTCCGACATGACAGTCATCGGAATACCGTGGCGAGCAAAGGTGTCTTTGCAGGCCCTGATGACAGCAGACGATGTGAAAACGTGCAGGCGTATGACTTCTGGGTAGTTTGAGAAGTAGTCAACTATGATGACATAGTCCATGCCGAGCACGTGAAATAGGTCGACACCCACCTTCGCCCAGGGGGACGTCACCAGCTCATGGGGCAGAAGCGTCTCAGGAGGTTGCGCCGGCTGAAACCTTTGGCAGGTTGTACAGTTGAGCACCATGTTGGCAATATCGTCACTGATGCCCGGCCAGTATACCGCCCCTCGAGCCCTCCGTCTGCACTTCTCGACCCCCAAGTGGCCTTCGTGTAGTTGATCGAGAACCAGCTGGCGCATGGTGTGCGGAATCACAATCCGGTCCAGCTTCAGAAGGACACCATCAATGATGGCTAGGTCGTCTCATACATTGTAGAACTGCGGGCACTGCCCTTTGAGCCATCCTCCCGTCATGTGGCGCATCGCTCGCTGCAGAAGGGGGTCGACCGCAGTCTCTCGGCCGATGCGGGCCAGACTGGAGTCGTCAGCCGGCAGATTTGCCGCTGTCAAGGCCACCTGTGCCTCGACCTCACATACGAACCCCTCCGCATCTGGCGGTGTGCTCACTGCTCTGGATAGGGCATCCGCCACGATGAGGTCCTTCCCTGGAGTGTAGATCAGTTGGAAGTTGTACCTCCTGATTTTAAGCAGGATGCGCTGGTGGCGAGGGGGGTCATCTCGTTCAGGTCCTTGTTTATTATGCTGACCAGGGGGCGGTGGTCAGTTTCGACCGTGAACCGTGGAAGACCAATAAACGTAATCGTGGAAATTGTCTAAACCGGTTAGCAAGCCCAGGCATTCTTTTTCGATTTGCGCGTAGCGCTGCTCTGTGGGGGTCATGGGCCGCGATGCATAGGCCACTGGGGCCCATGATGACGTGTCATCCCTCTGCAGGAGCACTGCTCCAATGCCGGATTGGCTGGCATCAGTTGAGAGTTTGGTGGCACGAGACGTGTCAAAAAACGCCAACACTGGTGCCGTAGTGAGTTAGCGTTTGAGCTCCTCCCATTCCAGCTGGTGTGTGTGTTGCCACTGGAACTCTGTGGATTTTCTGACGAGGTGGCGCAGAGTCGTCGTGTGGGAGACAAGGTTGGGAATGAACTTCCCCAGGAAGTTGACCATGCCAAGGAAGCGTAGGACAGCTTTCTTGTCGGCCGGCTGCGGCATGGCTGTGATGGCGCTCACCTTGTCTGCATCCGGACGGACCCCTGACCGGGAGATATGGTCTCCCAGGAACTTCAACTCGGTCTGGCCAAAGGAGCATTTGGCTCGGTTGAGGCGCAGGCCGTTTTCCCGTATGCGGGCAAAAACGCATTGGAGACGATGTATGTGCTCCTGCGGTGTGGCAGACCAGATGATGACATCGTCCACATATACGCGCACCCCTTCGATGCCTTCCATCATCTGCTCCATGATTCTATGGAAGACCTCGGATGCCGAGATGATGCCAAATGGCATCCGGTTGTAGCAGAACCTGCCGAAAGGGGTGTTGAAGGTACATAGCTTTCGGCTGGACGAGTCCAGTTGGATCTGCCAAAATCCTTTAGAAGCATCCAGTTTCGTGAATATCTTCGCCTGGGCCATTTCACTGGTGATCTCCTCCCGTTTGGGTATGGGATAATGTTCCCTCATAATATTATTATAGAGGTCTTTGGGGTCTAGACAGAAGCGGAGCTCGCCAGAGGGCTTCTTGAAACACACCATGGAGCTGACCCATGGCGTGGGCTCCGTGACCCTGGATAGGACCCCTTGGTCCTGGAGATCCTGCAGCTGCTGCTTGAGGCGGTCTTTAAGTGGCGCAGGAACACTGCGAGGTGTGTGAACGACCGGGATGGCGTCCGGTTTGAGGCGAATTCGGTAGGTGTATGGCAGTGTTCCCATGCCTTCGAATGCCTCCTGGTTGTGGACGAGGAGCGATTGGAGCTGTGCGTAGAACTCTGCATCCGGGGAGTCAGACGTGCCGTCTGGACAGAGAGAGAGAATTTGTTGCACAAGGTGGAGAGCCTTACATGCCTGTGCGCCCAGCAGGGAGTCCTTCGATGAGCCAACTATCTCGAACGAGAGTGTGGCCGTGTGTGTTTTGTGTGTCACCTGGTGCTGGCAGGATCCCATGGCCGGGATAACGTTCCCGTTGTAGTCGACCATCTTGCACCGGGATGGCTGGATTGGTGGTCTGACCTTCATGGCATAGAAGGCTGATCATGCTATGAGGTTGGCGGAGGCGCCAGTGTCCAGGCGGAAAGTGATCTGCGATCGGTTGACCGTTAGGGTGGCACTCCATTCATCGCCCGGATTACTGGTGTTGACCCGGTTCGCATCAGTGACCGCAACCTGGAAGGCGTCTTGGTCATCTGTGTCGTCGGTTTGGATGTCGTGATGTGGAGGCTGAATGGTCCGCACGTTCCTGCGAGGTTGTCGGAGAAGTGGAAGATCAACAGGTTGAGCCGCTCGACAGTAGGCAGCGTAGTGGCCCACCTTGCCACAGCGTAGGCATTGTCGGGTTTTTGCAGGACATTGCCCTTTTAAATGTGCAGCTCCACAGTTGCCGCACGTTATGACGTCATGGCGTTCGTTATGCCACTGCGCATGCGCAGTTCGTTCTTGTGTCGGGCGCGCCTGCGCAGCACGTCCTCAGTGTTGCCGTAGGTTTTGGCGCGCACAAACGTGGGAGGCCTTAAAAAGCGCGCGAAACGGCCGCCCTTGTCCGGGCCACGGGCCGGGAGAAACTCGATTGCCTGGATGTGTTCGGACTCGTGGGCGGCCTGGCTAGCCGATTCGATTGCGTGGGACCCCCTCCGTGCCGATTCGGTCGCCTGAAATCGGGCATAGCGGCTGGTCGCATTTTCATGCAGGTCACAGGCTTCAACTGCAGATGCTAAGGTCAGGCCTTTAATTTTTAGAAGCTGCTGGCGTAGGCCATTGGAGGCAACGCCAAAAGCAATCTGGTGCCGTAACCGCAGGACAGCGCGAGTATGCGGAGGTGCATCAGGAAGGACTGAAAGAGCTCATCCTTACCTTGCAGGCGCTGCTGAAAGATATACCTCTCAAAGCTTTCGTTGACCTCAACGTTGAAGTGCTGGTCGAGCTTGAGGAGGACCGTGTCATACTTAGCTTTGTTCTCGCCTTCCGCGAACACCAAGGAGTTGTATACATCGATGGCGTGCTGACCTGCGGTAGTGAGGAGCATGGCAATCTTTGTTTCGTCCGAGGCGCCCTGTTTTTCATTGGCTTGCATGAAGAGTTCGAATCGCTGCTTGAAGAGCTTCCAATTAGTGCCCAGGTTCCCAGCGACTTGCAACGGCTGCGGTTTGTTGCGGGTGTCCATGGCTCAGGATGGCAGATTTGCCGGTAGGTATCGATTACTCCTGGTATCATGAGGTGTTGGGTGCTCTGAGGTACAGACGAACCAACACGGTTGCGATTGGTACAACGCAATTTTATTCCAACCAACTATTTATACATTTGACTTGGTACTCAGCACGTGGTGATTGTATGAGTGTCTTGCTAATGAGGTCCTGGCCCTGTGCTGTCTCCAGATGGACTGGCCAGGAAGTGTCGTGTTTCTTGTCTTATACTGTGTCTGCTCTTGTCTGTGATTGGCTGTAGTGTTATGTGTGCTAATTGGTCTGTTGGTCTGTCTATCATTATGTATGTGTTATGATGTATGTTTGAATATCATGACAACTAGCTTTCGGAACGCTGCTCCTTCCTCAGGTCCTCACCTGAGGAAGGAGCAGCGCTCCGAAAGCTAGTGACATCAAAACAACCTGTTGGACTTTAACCTGGTGTTGTAAGACTTCTTACTGTGCTCACCCCAGTCCAACGCCGGCATTTCCACACCATTAATGTAAGTGATTGGGTCACGCCAATAATACCCGTGATGAATAAAGATGATTTGGTACACACATGTGGTGATTTTAAAGTCACTATCAACCTGGTACTGTGTGCAGAGCAGTACTCTCTGCCTTTAATTGATGATTGATTTGCTGGGTTGGCTGGAGGCCAGCATTTCAGTACAGTTGACCTCAGTCAAATTGATCTTCAGATAAATGTGTATCCAGATTCACAACAATATTTGACAATCGTGACACACAATGAGCTATTCAGACAGAATATTTGGCATCACGTCCGCATCCATTTGGCATCACATCTTCATCTGCATTGTTCCAACGTGCCATGGATCAAATTCTAAGCGGACTTTAAGGAGTCATAGAATTTACAGTGCAGAAGGAGGCCATTCGGCCCATCGAGTCTTCACCGGCTCTTGGAAAGAGCACCCTACCCAAGGTCAACACCTCCACCCCATCCCCATAACCCAGTAACCCCACCCAACACTATGGGCAATTTTGGACACTAGGGGCAATTTATCATGGCCAATCCACCTAGCCTGCACAACTTTCGACTGTGGGAGGAAACCGGAGCACCCGGAGGAAACCCACGCACCAGTGCTACTTAGACAATTTCTTACTGGAGAGAATGAAGATGAGCATCTTCAAAATTTAGATGCTGTACTCCTGAGACTAGAAGATTACGAGTATGGAAGGATAAATGTGAATTCTTTCAATCTTCTCCTGAATATCTCGGGCACATCATAGATGCAAACCAGACTAATTCCTGGGATAGCAGGACTGATGTACGAGGAGAAATTGCATCGGTTAGGATTGTATTCGCTGGAGTTCATAAGAATGAGGGGGGATCTCATAGAAACCAATAAAATTCGAACAGGACTGGACAGTGTAGATGCAAGAAGGATATCCCTGATGGTGGGTGTGTCCAGAACTAGGGGTCACAGCCTGAGGATACGGGATAGACCATTTAGGACTGAGATGAGGAGTAATTTCTTCACACAGAGAGTGGTGAGCATGTGGAATACATTACCGCATGAAATAGTTGAGTCAAAAACATGGTATGGTTTCAAGAAGCAGTTAGATATAGCACTTGGGGTGAAAGGGATCAAAGGATTTGGGGGAAAGCGGGATTATGCTATTGAGTTGGATGATTAGCCATGATCATAATGAATAGTGGAGTTGGCTTAAAGGGCTGAATGGCCTCGTCTTGCTCCTATTTTATCTACGTTTCTATATTTCTATGCCAAGGGACTGCACAAATCACCTTCAAACGTGAAAGCCAAAACTGAGGCACCTACACCTCAAAACTAAATCAACTTCAAAATTTTGAGGGCTTATTCAACTATTACAAAAGGTTTGTCCCGAACATAACAACTATTCTCAAGCCTTTACATAACTTATTCTGTCAAAACAGGGAACAGAAATGAGTGGATCAGTTTGAGAAGGCCTTCATATGAGCTAAAGAGGCATTTTTAAATTCAGAAGTCCTGACACACTTTGATCCAAAGTTACCATTGAAACTGGCTTGCGACATATCCCCTTATGGGGTGGGAGCAGTAGTTTCTCACAGAATGCCCAATGGTGAAGAGAAGCCAGTATCGTTTGCATCAAGATCCTTGAACAAAGCGGAAATTAACTATGCTGAGATAGATAAGGAAGTCTCGGCACCACTTTTGGAATTAAATATTTTTTCCAATATCTACATGGAAGGAAATTTACTTCACAAATGGATGATCGACGACTGACGATATTTGGACTGTACATCGGTATTCGATCTCGAGCAGCAAGCCGGATGCAGAGCAGGACATTTCATTGTCAGCTTTCATACACAATAAAATATCATCAATCAAATCTCCATGGGAATACTGATGGACTCTCTAGATTACCTTTACATAACAAGTCATCAATGAATAGTTTGAGTGGTAATATTTTCAATTTCAAAGAACCATAGAATCTCTACAGTGGAGAAGGAGACCATTCGGCCTGTTGAGTCTGCACTGACTCTCTGAAAGAACACCCTACCCAGGCCCATTTCCCATCCTATCCCCGCGGTCCCACCTAACCTACACATCATTGGACTGTGGGAGGAAACCGGAGCACCCGGAGGAAACCCACGCAGAGAATGTGTAAACTCCATACAGTCACCTAAGGCTGGAATCAAACCCGGGTGCTGGTGTTGTGAGGTAGCAGTTAAGGACAACTTAAGAAGTATACCAGAAATCTTCATCTTTAGTTATCACTCACTGACGAGTATAATCGTCCACCTAAGAAACTCCGTGTTACTGGTCATGGGTTCTGTGGGTACTTGCATGGCTAATGAGCCCGATCCCAGAGCCGGACCTTTGACTGCACACTTGGCAGTTGTTTCTGGGAGGTAGGATTGGTTCTTGGACTCTAGATCACTGGTATTCCATTCTTCAACTCCTTTTCCGGGTCTCCACTTGCCATAGGGTGCTTTCAAAGAATTGTGTTCCTTCAATCAGGAGGTTCCTCCAGGTAGGTGTCTTCAAACAAGGGTCTCCCAGACATTGACGTCTATGCTGCATTTCTTGAGGTAAGCCTTCAGGGTGTCTTTGAAGTGCTTCCATTGTCCTCCACTTGCTCGAGAGTCTTCCTTGAGCTGTGCTAAAAGATCTGCTTTGGCAGTTGGGATTCTGGATTCCTAAGCACATCGCCGGCCCAACGTTGGTTTCAGATGATCATAGCCTCGATGCTGGTGCTCTTGGCTCCTTCTAGGTCATTGATTCTAGTCCTCCTGTCCACCCAATTGATGTGGAGAATCTGTCTCAAACAGCATTGATGGTACCTCTCCAGGGCCTTGAGGTGGCATCTGTACGTAGTCCAAGTTCTGAGCCACAGAGAAGAGTTGGAAGGATGGCTTTCTTGTCCACAAGGATCTTGGTGTCAGCACGGATGTCGCAGCCATCAAGACTCTCGTCTTTAGATATCTGAAGGAGGTGCTCGCGGATTGAATATGACGTTGGACCTCTGCATCAATGTCGACTTTAGACGAGCGATGGCTCCACAGATAGGAGAAATGTTCCACGTTTGGTAGGGTTTCTCTCTTGACCTTGATGGAGGGAGAGATCTTGGGTGAGTTGGTAAAGGACTCCAGTCTTCTTGAGGTTGAGGCTGAGACCGATTCTTTTGTATGCTTCCGGGAAGGTGTCAAGCTTGGCTTGGAGATTCTGATCAGAGAGATTGGATGTCATTTGCATCGTGAAGTTCCATGAGCGATGTCAGTATCATGTTCTTCTTGGATTTTAACTGGTTGAGGGTGAAAGATTTTCCGTCCATCCTGTAGACAATGTCCACTCCACTGGGAAGCTCGCTCTTGACAAGGTGAAGGAAGGTGGTGAAGAAGACAGAGAAAAAGGTGGGGGTGATGACACATCCCTGCTTGACTTCAGTATTGACCTCATAGATCTCCGTCTTATTTCCATTGGTGAGGACTGTCGCTGAGGAGTCGTAGTATATTGATGAATTTCACTTGACATGTGGTCCCGCATAGCACTTCCTGATTGACTGAGCCAATAGCCTTGATCAGATCAATGTAGGCCATGTAGAGTGCTTGATTTTGCTCCTGGCATTTCTCTTGAAGTTGCTGAGCAGTGAAACTTATGTCCGCTGTTCCATGGTTTGGTCGGAAGCCACACTGGCTTTCCAGAACAATTTCTTCAACATGAAAAAGACTGTGGTTCTCTGACGATTACACAGAAATCGATGTCTCCTGAAACGTCTAACTTGTTGATTAATTGTTCATACTGTAAATGCTCATTGTTAATGTGATATTGCGTTTCATTGCAGGAAATTCTGATGTAAAGGATGCGTGTTATTATGTTTCATTGCAGGAAATTTTAAAGGGTGAGGAAAGTGTTGTGTAGTCATGTTTGTTCCTAGTTGGAACCAGGTCACTTTAAGAGCCCGATTAATGACATCGACGCCTGTTTGTGCAGGCAGACAGGCAGTCTATCCAAACACCCTGCAGAACAAACACCTTTCCAATAAAGCTCTTGCTTGGTTATACCTTTGTGATCTGCAAGCCTAACTGTAAAAAGGCCACACAAGCTTACTCGCTTTTGTGGATATAGTTGTGGCTATCATTCCTTGGAACATTCCATCCATTTGCCTTCTCCTCTTCAAATGAAGCTCTTTCTCACCTGGATTATGTTGAAATCAAGACCTCTGGATAATCTCCAAATATAAATAATGCTTTGAGAACATTTCAACATTTTGATATTCTTTGGCCACACCTGCCTGGTGACCGGACAATCCGGCCTGAGGTCAATGGACTTTTCTTGCTGCGATCAAGGTGGGAGAATTCAGCCCTTTATTTCCAGCAGACCTCAGTTTACACTTGAATATCCAAGTCTACAATGCAGAAGGAGGCTATTCGGTCCATCGAGTCTGCACCAGTCCTTGCAAAGAGCACCCTACTTAAGCCCACGCCTCCACCCTATCCCCGTAACCCCACCTAACCTTTTTTGGACACTAAGGGCAATTTATCATGGCCAATCCACTAATCTGCACATCTTTGGACTGTGGGAGGAAACCGGAGCATCCGGAGGAAACCCACGCAGACACGGGGAGAAAGTGCAAACTCCACACAGAAAGTGACCCAAGCCGGATTCGAACATGGGATCCTGGAGCTGTGACGCAGCAGCGCTAACCACTGTGCCACTGTGCTGCCCATATGACTACTGCTTTATATTATCTCTTGCACTACTCTACTTAGCCCCGAGCACTCAACCTTGCCCCTTCATTAAGATGTTAAAGATCATCCACGTTAATGTGGTCCGTTTACCTTTTAAACGGCTAATAGGTAAACAGCTCTATGATCTCTGCTTCTTTTACTCCCTGCCTTTCTGATGTAAGCTTGGCTGATGAAGCGCAATTTTCACATGATGTATTTAACTGTCAACAGCCATCAGAAACCATCCTTAATCATGGAGAAAAATCTCATCAAACAGCAACAAAATAAGCTTATTAATCTTGTTTCATTGAAGGCAATTTCCCCAACATCACAAGGGACACTTGTTTACTGGCAAATACTTTCCGTCTCCAGTGTACACACAACATTCCTGAAAACTTGAAATGCTGTCACATAACCAATTCAGCCGACAAACAATATCAAGCCCTTTTAGCATCATTCTTCTTCGTTCAACCACTTCTTGATCTAGAATTGTAACAGCGAGCCCCCTGGAGACTTATTGATTTCAATGATGGGAATTCCCGACTGCTTCCCACAGCTTTTGTGTGTTGGGAAATTTCAAATATTTCTTATGAAGATCTCAAAACATCTGCTAGTGACTGTCTTGAGAAAGATGGAACCGCTGAGGTCAAGGGTGGTCACCCACATATTGTCTTAACTGGTGAAGCTCCTTCCCCATTGTCTTGGCTGCAGTATGACAGGGCAAAGAGGGTCAAGGAGACAATGATTTGTGGACGGGATCACTTTTTGGCAAATCTGCATGTTAGAGTGAGACAGCGAGTCTCACTCTAATGTGCTGATTCCCGAGGTACCTGAGGCTTTGGAATTCATCCCCTTTACTTGGGAGAATGTAGCAAAGCGCCGTTCAGCACTGGTCCACATAAACCAGGAGGGATGGCACATGTGAGGGTCTCCCAGGGTATTGGAGGCCCCCAGCTGAATGCCTTTGGGCAGGGCTGTGACCGGGCACTGCTGGTACCACCTGGGTATTCTGGCATTGCCACCTGGGTGCCAGCCTGGCACTCAAAAGGTGCACAGATTGCATTCCTTATCCCCTTCAGATTATTGCTGCATAGCTTGTGGAAAGGCCAGTCCCCTCATGACCAACTCAGCTGAATGGCCTGTTTCTTTGTTGTTTTGCCATTTTGCTCTGAGTGCCGGATGTTAAGATAAGATTGGGAGATTAGCTAAGTGGGGGAGCAGAGATTTAAAAAGAGCGGGAGCTGCGAGTAAGAGCAGAGATTTTAAAAGAGAGGGAGCTGAGAGTCACAGCAGACGTTTCAAAAGAGCGGGAGCTGAGAGTCAGGATGGAGATTTTTAAAAAGCGGGAGCATGTTGAGGACTCGGGTTCGAATCCCGGGCCTACTTCATTGTCCGTGTGGAGTTTACACATTCTCCCCATGTCTGCGTGGGTTTCACCCCCACAACTCAAAGATATGCAGGTTAGGTGGATTGGCCACACTAAATTGCCTCTAAAGTTGGAAGAAAAAAATAATTGGGTACTCTAAATTCATAAAAACTAAAGAGCGGGAGCTGAGAGTCACATCGGAAATTTAAAAAGAGCAGGAGCTGAGAGTCAGGTTGGAGATATAAAAAGAGTGGGAGCTGAGAGTCAGAGCAGAGATTTAAAAAGAGCGGGAGCTGAGAATCAGCAGAGATTTAAAAAGAGTGGAAGCTGAGAGTCAGGCTGGAGATATAAAAAGAGCTGGAGCTGAGAATCAGCGGAGATTTAAAAAGAGCGGGAGCTGAGGGTCAGGTTGTCGATATAAAAAGAGTGGGAGCTGAGAGTCAGAGCGGAGACTTAAAAAGAGCAGGAGCTGAGAGTCAGAGAGGAGATTTTAAAAGAGCAGGAGCTGAGAGTCAGAACGCTGATTTAAAAAGAGCGGGAGCTGTGAGTCAGCTCAGAGATTTAAAAAGAACGGAAGCTGAGAGTCAGAACGGAGACTTAAAAAGAGCGGGAGCTGAGTGTCAGACTGGTGGTTTAAAAAGAGCGGGAGCTGAGAGTCAGCTCAGAGATTTAAAAAGAGTGAGATCTGAGAGTCAGATCGGAGATTTAAAAAGAGCGGGAGTTGAGAGTCAGTGCGGAGATTTAAAAAGAACGGGAGCTGTGAGTCAGACAGAGATTTAAAATAGCGGGAGCTGAGAAGCAGAGCTGAGATCTAAAAGAGCGGGAGCTGAGAGTCAGAGCGGAGATTTAAAAAGAGCGGGAGCTGAGAGTCAGAGAGGAGATTTAAAAAGAGCAGGAGTTGAGAGTCAGAGAGGAGACTTAAAAAGAACGGGTGCTGAGAGTCAGCTCAGAGATTTAAGAAGAGTGTGAGCTGAGAGTCAGAGCGGAGATTTAAAAAGAGCGGGAGCTGAGTGTCAAAGCGGAGATTTAAAAAGAGCGGGAGCTGACACAGTTCAGAGATTTAAAAAGAGTGGGAGCTGAGAGTCAGAGGGGAGATTTAAAAAGAGCGGGAGCTGAGAGTCAGAGCGGAGATTTAAAAAGAGCGGGAGCTGAGACAGTTCAGAGATTTAAAAAGAGTGGGAGCTGAGAGTCAGAGGGGAGATTTAAAAAGAGCGGGAGCTGAGAGTCAGAGCGGAGATTTAAAAAGAGTGGGAGCTGAGAATCAGAGCTGAGATCTAAAAGAGTGGGAGCTGAGAGTCAGAGAGGAGATTGAAAAAGAGCAGGAGCTGAGAGTCAGAGAGGAGATTTTAAAAGAGCAGGAGCTGAGAGTCAGCACGCTGATTTAAAAAGAGCGGGAGCTGTGAGTCAGACAGAGATTTAAAAGAGCGGGATCTGAGAAGCAGAGCTGATATCTAAAAGAGCGGGACCTGAGAGTCAGAGCGGAGATTTAACAAGAACGGGAGCTCAGTGTCAGACCGGTGATTTAAAAAGAGCGGGAGCTGAGAGTCAGCTCACAGATTTAAAAAAGAGCTGGAGCTGAGAGTCAAAGCAGAGATTTTAAAAGAGCGGGAGCTGAGACAGCTCAGTGATTTAAAAAGAGTGGGAGCTGAGAGTCAGAGGGGAGATTTAAAAAGAGCGGGAGCTGAGAGTCAGAGCTGAGATTTAAAAAGAGCGGGAGCTGAGACAGTTCAGAGATTTAAAAAGAATGGGAGCTGTGAGTCAGAGGGGAGATTTAAAAAGAGCGCCAGCTGAGAGTCAGAGCGGAGATTTAAAAAGAGTGGGAGCTGAGAATCAGAGCTGAGATCTAAAAGAGTGGGAGCTGATAGTCAGAGAGGAGACTTAAAAAGAGCGGGTGCTAAGAGTCAGCTCAGAAATTTAAGAAGAGTGGGAGCTGAGAGTCAGCTCAGAGATATAAAAAGAATGGGAGCTGGAGTCAGAGCGGAGATTTAAAAGGGCGTGAGCTGAGAGTTAGCTCAGAGATTTAAAAAGAACGGCATCTGGAGTCAGAACAGAGATTTAAAAAGAGCGGGAGCTGAGTGTCAGAACGGTGATTTAAAAAGAGCGGGAGCTGAGAGTCCGAGCGGAGATTTTAAAAGAGCGGGAGCTGAGAGTCAGAGAGGAGATTTAAAAAGAGCAGGAGCTGAGAGTCAGAGAGGAGACTTAAAAAGAACGGGTGCTGAGAGTCAGCTCAGAGATTTAAGAAGAGTGTGAGCTGAGAGTCAGAGCGGAGATTTAAAAAGAGCGGGAGCTGTGTGTCAAAGCGGAGATTTAAAAGGAGCGGGAGCTGAGTGTCAGAGCGGTGATTTAAAAAGAGTGGGAGCTGAGAATCAGAGCTGAGATCTAAAAGAGCGGGAGCTGATAGTCAGAGCGGAGATTTAAAAAAGCGGGAGCTGAGAGTCAGAGCGGAGACTTAAAAAGAGCAGGAGCTGAGAGTCAGAGAGGAGATTTTAAAAGAGCAGGAGCTGAGAGTCAGAACGCTGATTTAAAAAGAGTGGGAGCTGAGAGTCAAAGCGGAGATTTAAAAGGAGGGGAAGCTGAGAGACAGAGCGGTGATTTAAAAAGAGTGGGAGCGGAGAATCAGAGCTGAGATCTAAAAGAGCGGGAGCTGAGTGTCAGAGCGGAGATTTAAAAAGAGCGGGAGCTGAGAGTCAGAGCGGAGACTTAAAAAGAGCAGGAGCTGAGAGTCAGAGAGGAGATTTTAAAAGAGCAGGAGCTGAGAGTCAGAACGCTGGTTTAAAAAGAGCGGGAGCTGTGAGTCAGCTCAGAGATTTAAAAAGAACGGAAGCTGAGAGTCAGAACGGAGACTTAAAAAGAGCGGGAGCTGAGTGTCAGACTGGTGATTTAAAAAGAGCGAGATCTGAGAGTCAGAGAGGAGACTTAAAAAGAGCGGGTGCTAAGAGTCAGCTCAGAAATTTAAGAAGAGTGGGAGCTGAGAGTCAGCTCAGAGATATAAAAAGAATGGGAGCTGGAGTCAGAGCGGAGATTTAAAAGGGCGTGAGCTGAGAGTTAGCTCAGAGATTTAAAAAGGACAGCATCTGGAGTCAGAACAGAGATTTAAAAAGAGCGGGAGCTGAGTGTCAGAACGGTGATTTAAAAAGAGCGGGAGCTGAGAGTCCGAGCGGAGATTTAAAAAAGCGGGAGCTGAGAGTCAGAGCGGAGACTTAAAAAGAGCAGGAGCTGAGAGTCAGAGAGGAGATTTTAAAAGAGCAGGAGCTGAGAGTCAGAACGCTGATTTAAAAAGAGTGGGAGCTGAGAGTCAAAGCGGAGATTTAAAAGGAGGGGAAGCTGAGAGTCAGAGCGGTGATTTAAAAAGAGTGGGAGCTGAGAATCAGAGCTGAGATCTAAAAGAGCGGGAGCTGAGTGTCAGAGCGGAGATTTAAAAAGAGCGGGAGCTGAGAGTCAGAGCGGAGACTTAAAAAGAGCAGGAGCTGAGAGTCAGAGAGGAGATTTTAAAAGAGCAGGAGCTGAGAGTCAGAACGCTGATTTAAAAAGAGCGGGAGCTGTGAGTCAGCTCAGAGATTTAAAAAGAACGGAAGCTGAGAGTCAGAACGCTGATTTAAAAAGAGCGGGAGCTGTGAGTCAGCTCAGAGATTTAAAAAGAACGGAAGCTGAGAGTCAGAACGGAGACTTAAAAAGAGCGGGAGCTGAGTGTCAGACTGGTGATTTAAAAAGAGCGAGATCTGAGAGTCAGAGAGGAGATTTTAAAAGAGCAGGAGCTGAGAGTCAGAACGCTGATTTAAAAAGAGTGGGAGCTGAGAGTCAAAGCGGAGATTTAAAAGGAGGGGAAGCTGAGAGTCAGAGCGGTGATTTAAAAAGAGTGGGAGCTGAGAATCAGAGCTGAGATCTAAAAGAGCGGGAGCTGAGTGTCAGAGCGGTGATTTAAAAAGAGTGGGAGCTGAGAATCAGAGCTGAGATCTAAAAGAGCGGGAGCTGAGTGTCAGAGCGGAGATTTAAAAAGAGCGGGAGCTGAGAGTCAGAGCGGAGACTTAAAAAGAGCAGGAGCTGAGAGTCAGAGAGGAGATTTTAAAAGAGCAGGAGCTGAGAGTCAGAACACTGATTTAAAAAGAGCGGGAGCTGTGAGTCAGCTCAGAGATTTAAAAAGAACGGAAGCTGAGAGTCAGAACGGAGACTTAAAAAGAGCGGGAGCTGAGTGTCAGACTGGTGATTTAAAAAGAGCGAGATCTGAGAGTCAGATCGGAGATTTAAAAAGAGCGGGAGTTGAGAGTCAGTGCGGAGATTTAAAAAGAACGGGAGCTGTGAGTCAGACAGAGATTTAAAAGAGCGGGAGCTGAGAAGCAGAGCTGAGATCTAAAAGAGCAGGAGCTGAGAGTCAGAGCGGAGATTTAAAAAGAGCGGGAGCTGAGAGTCAGAGAGGAGATTTAAAAAGAGCAGGAGTTGAGAGTCAGAGAGGAGACTTAAAAAGAACAGGTGCTGAGAGTCAGCTCAGAGATTTAAGAAGAGTGTGAGCTGAGAGTCAGAGCGGAGATTTAAAAAGAGCGGGAGCTGAATGTCAAAGCGGAGATTTAAAAAGAGCGGGAGCTGAGACAGTTCAGAGATTTAAAAAGAGTGGGAGCTGAGAGTCAGAGGGGAGATTTAAAAAGAGCGGGAGCTGAGAGTCAGTGCGGAGATTTAAAAAGAGCGGGAGCTGAGACAGTTCAGAGATTTAAAAAGAGTGGGAGCTGAGAGTCAGAGGGGAGATTTAAAAAGAGCGCGAGCTGAGAGTCAGAGCGGAGATTTAAAAAGAGTGGGAGCTGAGAATCAGAGCTGAGATCTAAAAGAGTGGGAGCTGAGAGTCAGAGAGGAGATTGAAAAAGAGCAGGAGCTGAGAGTCAGAGAGGAGATTTTAAAAGAGCAGGAGCTGAGAGTCAGAACGCTGATTTAAAAAGAGCGGGAGCTGAGAGTCAGCTCAGAGATTTAAAAAGAGCGGGAGCTGAGAGTCAGCTCAGAGATGTAAAAAGAGTGAGATCTGAGAGTCAGAACGGAGATTTAAAAAGAGCGGGAGCTGAGAGTCAGCTCAGAGATTTAAAAAGAACGGGAGCTGTGAGTCAGACAGAGATTTAAAAGAGCGGGATCTGAGAAGCAGAGCTGAGATCTAAAAGAGCGGGAGCTGAGAGTCAGCTCAGAGATTAAAAAAGAGCGGGAGCTCAGTGTCAGACCGGTGATTTAAAAAGAGCGGGAGTTGAGAGTCAGAGAGGAGACTTAAAAAGAACAGGTGCTGAGAGTCAGCTCAGAGATTTAAGAAGAGTGTGAGCTGAGAGTCAGAGCGGAGATTTAAAAAGAGCGGGAGCTGAATGTCAAAGCGGAGATTTAAAAAGAGCGGGAGCTGAGACAGTTCAGAGATTTAAAAAGAGTGGGAGCTGAGAGTCAGAGGGGAGATTTAAAAAGAGCGGGAGCTGAGAGTCAGTGCAGAGATTTAAAAAGAGCGGGAGCTGAGACAGTTCAGAGATTTAAAAAGAGTGGGAGCTGAGAGTCAGAGGGGAGATTTAAAAAGAGCGCGAGCTGAGAGTCAGAGCGGAGATTTAAAAAGAGTGGGAGCTGAGAATCAGAGCTGAGATCTAAAAGAGTGGGAGCTGAGAGTCAGAGAGGAGATTGAAAAAGAGCAGGAGCTGAGAGTCAGAGAGGAGATTTTAAAAGAGCAGGAGCTGAGAGTCAGAACGCTGATTTAAAAAGAGCGGGAGCTGAGAGTCAGCTCAGAGATTTAAAAAGAGCGGGAGCTGAGAGTCAGCTCAGAGATGTAAAAAGAGTGAGATCTGAGAGTCAGAACGGAGATTTAAAAAGAGCGGGAGCTGAGAGTCAGCTCAGAGATTTAAAAAGAACGGGAGCTGTGAGTCAGACAGAGATTTAAAAGAGCGGGATCTGAGAAGCAGAGCTGAGATCTAAAAGAGCGGGAGCTGAGAGTCAGCTCAGAGATTAAAAAAGAGCGGGAGCTCAGTGTCAGACCGGTGATTTAAAAAGAGCGGGAGCTGAGAGTCAGTTCACAGATTTAAAAAAGAGCGGGAGCTGAGAGTCAAAGCAGAGATTTAAAAAGAGCGGGAGCTGAGACAGCTCAGTGATTTATAAAGAGTGGGAGCTGAGAGTCAGAGGGGAGATTTAAAAAGAGGGGGAGCTGTGAGTCAGAGCGGAGATTTAAAAAGAGCGGGAGCTGAGAATCTGAGCAGAGAATGAAAAAGAGCGGGAACAGTGTCAGGATGGAGATTTAAAAGAGCGGCAGTTGAGAGTCTGAGCGGAGATTTAAAAAGAACTGGAGCTGCGAGTCAGACAGAGATTTAAAAGAGCGGGAGCTGAGAAGCAGAGCTGAGATCTAAAAGAGCGGGAGCTGAGAGTCAGAGAGGAGATTTTAAAAAAGCGGGAGCAGAGAGTCAGATTGGAGATTTAAAAAGAGCGGGAGCTGAGAGTCCGAGCGGAGATTTAAAACGAGCTGGAGCTGAGAGTCAGAGAGGAGACTAAAAAAGAACGGGTTCTGAGAGTCAGCTCAGAGATTTAAGAAGAGTGGGAGCTGAGAGTCAGAGCGGAGATTTAAAAAGAGCGGGAGCTGAGTGTCAAAGCGGAGATTTAAAAAGTCGGGAGCTGAGACAGTTCAGAGATTTAAAAAGAGTGGGAGCTGAGAATCAGAGCTGAGATCTAAAAGAGTGGGAGCTCAGAGTCAGAGCGGAGACTTAAAAAGAGCCAGAGCTGAGAGTCAGAGAGGAGATTGAAAAAGAGCAGGAGCTGAGAGTCAGAGAGGAGACTTAAAAAGAGCGGGTGCTGAGAGTCAGCTCAGAGATTTAAGAAGAGTGGAAGCTGAGAGTCAGCTCAGAGATATAAAAAGAATGGGAGCTGGAGTCAGTGCGGAGATTTAAAAAGAGCGGGAGCTGAGTGTCAGAACGGTGATTTAAAAAGAGCGGGAGCTGGGAGTCAGAGCGGAGATTTAAAAAGAGCGGGAGCTGAGAGTCAGAGAGGAGATTTAAAAAGAACGGAAGCTGAGAGTCAGAACGGAGACTTAAAAAGAGCGGAAGCTGAGTGTCAGACTGGTGATTTAAAAAGAGCGGGAGCTGAGAGTCAGCTCAGAGATTTAAAAAGAGTGAGATCTGAGAGTCAGAACGGAGATTTAAAAAGAGCGGGAGTTGAGAGTCAGAGCGGAGATTTAAAAAGAACGGGAGCTGTGAGTCAGACAGAGATTTAAGAGTGAGAGCTGAGAATCAGAGCTGTGATCTAAAAGAGTGGGAGCTGAGAGTCAGAGCGGAGATTTAAAAAGAGCGGGAGCTGAGAGTCAGAGGGGAGTTTTAAAAAGAGCGGGAGCTGAGGGTCAGAGCGGAGATTTAAAAAGAGCGGGAGCTGAGACAGTTCAGAGATTTAAAAAGAGTGGGAGCTGAGAGTCAGAGGGGAGATTTAAAAAGAGCAGGAGCTGAGAGTCAGAAGGAGATTTTAAAAGAGCAGGAGCTGAGAGTCAGAACGCTGATTTAAAAAGAGCGGGAGCTGAGAGTCAGCTCAGAGATTTAAAAAGAGCGGGAGCTGAGAGTCAGCTCAGAGATTTAAAAAGAGTGAGATCTGAGAAGCAGAGCTGAGATCTAAAAGAGCGGGAGCTGAGAGTCAGAGCGGAGATTTTAAAAATGCGGGAGCTGAGAGTCAGAGCGGAGATTTAAAAAGAGCGGGAGCTGAGCGTCAGAGAGGAGATTTAAAAAGAGCAGGAGCTGAGAGTCAGAGAGGAGACTTAAAAAGAACGGGTGCTGAGAGTCAGCTCAGAGATTTAAGAAGAGTGTGAGCTGAGAGTCAGTGCGGAGATTTAAAAAGAGCGGGAGCTGAGTGTCAAAGCGGAGATTTAAAATGAGCGGGAGCTGAGACAGTTCTGAGATTTAAAAAGAGTGGGAGCTGAGAGTCAGGATAAAGATACAAAAAGAGCAGGAGCTGAGAGTCATGTCAAAGATTTAAAGAGAGCGAAGCTCAGAGTCGGAGCGGAGATTTAAAAATAGTGGGAGCTGAGAGTCAGCTCACAGATTTAAAAAAGAGCGCGAGCTGAGAGTCAAAGCGGAGATTTAAAAAGAGCAGGAGCTGAGACAGCTCAATGATTTAAAAAGAGTGAGAGCTGAGAGTCAGAGGGGAGATTTAAAAAGAGGGGGAGCTGAGTGTCAGAGCGGAGATTTAAAAAGAACAGGAGCTGAGTGTCAGAACAGTGATATAAAAAGAGCGGGAGCTGAGAGTCAGCTCAGAGATTAAAAAAGAGCGGGAGCTCAGTGTCAGACAGGTGATTTAAAAAGGGCGGGAGCTGAGAGTCAGCTCACAGATTTAAAAAAGAGCGGGAGCTGAGAATCAAAGCAGAGATTTAAAAAGAGCGGGAGCTGAGACAGCTCAGTGATTTATAAAGAGTGGGAGCTGAGAGTCAGAGGGCAGATTTAAAAAGAGGGGGAGCTGTGAGTCAGAGCGGAGATTTAAAAAGAGCGGGAGCTGAGAATCTGAGCAGAGAATGAAAAAGAGCGGGAACAGAGTCAGGATGGAGATTTAAAAGAGCGGCAGTTGAGAGTCAGAGCGGAGATTTAAAAAGAACTGGAGCTGCGAGTCAGACAGAGATTTTCAAGAGCGGGAGCTGAGAAGCAGAGCTGAGATCTAAAAGAGCGGGAGCTGAGAGTCAGAGCGGAGATTTAAAAAAAGCGGGAGCTGAGAGTCAGAGAGGAGATTTAAAACGAGCTGGAGCTGAGAGTCAGAGTGGAGACTTAAGAAGAGTGGGAGCTGAGAGTCAGCTCAGCGATATAAAAAGAACGGGAGCTGGAGTCAGAGCGGAGATTTAAAAAGAGCGGGAGCTGAGTGTCAGAACGGTGATTTAAAAAGAGCGGGAGCTGAGAGTCAGAGCAGAGGTTTAAAAAATGCGGGAGCTGAGTGTCGGAGCGGAGACTTAAAAAAAGCGGAAGCTCTGAGTAGAGCGGAGATTTAAAAACAGCGGGAGCTGAGAGTCAGGATAGAGATATAAAAAGAGCGGGAGCTGAAAGTCAAAGCGGAGATTTAAAAAGAGTGGGAGCTGAGACAGCTCAGTGATTTATAAAGAGTGGGAGCTGAGAGTCAGAGGGGAGATTTAAAAAGAGGGGGAGCTGAGAGTCAGAGCGGAGATTTAAAAAGAACAGGAGCTGAGTGTCAGAATGGTGATATAAAAAGAGCGGGAGCTGAGAGTCAGCTCAGAAATTAAAAAAGCGCGGGAGCTCAGTGTCAGACCCGTGATTTAAAAAGAGCGGGAGCTGAGAGTCAGCTCACAGATTTAAAAAGAGCGAGATCTGAGAGTCAGAGCGGAGATTGAAAAAGTGCGGGAGTTGAGTGTCAGAGCGGAGATTTAAAAAGAGTGGAAGCTGAGAATCAGAGCTGAGATCTAAAAGAGTGGGAGCTGAGAGTCAGAGCGGAGATTTAAAAAGAGCGGGAGCTGAGAGTCAGAACGGAGGCTTAAAAAGAGCCGGAATTAAGAGACAGCTCAGAGATTTAAAAAGAGCGGGAGCTGAGAGTCAGAGTGGAGATTTAAAAAAAGGGGGAGCTGAGAGTCAGGGCGCAGGTTTAGAAAGAGCAGGAGCTGAGTGTGAGAGCGGATATTTAAAAAAAGCGGGGGCCCAGAGTCAGAGCGGAGATTTAAAAAGAGTGGGAGCCCAGAGTCAGAGCAGAGATTTAGAAAGAGCGGGTGCTGAGAGTGAGAGCGGAGATTTAAAATGAGCGGGTGCTGAGAGTCAGCTCAGAGATTTAAGAAGTGCGGGAGCTGGGACAGCTCAGAATTAAAAAAAGAGCGGGAGCTGAGTGTCAGAAAGGTGATTTAAAAAGAGCGGGAGCTGAGAGTCATCTCAGAGATTTAAAAAGGGTGGGAGCTGAGTGTCAGAGCGGAGACTTAAAAAATGCGGAAGCTCAGAGTCAGAGCGGAGATTTAAAAACAGTGGGAGCTGACAGTCAGGAAGGAGATACAAAAAGAGCGGGAGCTGAGAGCGAGCTCAGAGATTTAAAGAGAGCGGAAGCTGAGAGTCAGAGCGGAGATTTAAAAATAGTGGGAGCTCAGAGTCAGAGCGGAGATTTAAAAAGAGTGGGAGCTGAGAGTCAGGATGGAGATAAAAAAAGAGCGGGTGCTGTGAGTCAGAACGGAGATTTAGAAAGAGCGGGAGCTGGGAATCTGAGCAGATAATGAAAAAGAGCAGGAACAGAGAGTCAGGATGGAGATTTAAAAGAGTGGGAGCTGAGAGTCAGAGCGGAGATTTAAAAAGAGTGGGAGCTGAGAGTCAGGACCGGAGATTTAAAAGATTGGGAGCTGAGAGTCAGAGTGGAGATTTAAAAAGAATGGGAGCTGAGAGTCAGAGCGGAGATTTAAAAAGAGTGGGCGCTGAGAGTCAGAGCGGAGATTTAAAAAGAGAGGGAGCTGAGAGTCAGAACGGAGATTTCAAAAGAGCGGGAGCTGAGTGTCAGAACGGTGATTTTAAAAAGGCGGGTGCTCAGAGTCAGAGCGGAGATTTAAAAAGAGTGGGAGCTGGGAATCTGAGCAGAGATTGAAAAAGAGCGGGAGCTCAGAGTCAGAGTGGAGATTTTAAAAGAGCGGGAACTGGGGAAGCGGAGATTTAAAAAGAGTGGGAGCTGAGAGTCAAGGTGGAGATACAAAAAGACCGGGATCTGAGAGTCAGGATGGAGATGCAAAAAGAGTGGGAGCTGTGAGTCAGAACGGAGATTTTAAAAAGGCAGGTGCTCAGAGTCAGAGCGGAGATTTAAAAAGAGTGGGAGCTGGGAATCTGAGCAGAGATTGAAAAAGAGCTTGAGCTGTGAGTCAGCTCAGAGATTTAAAATGAGCCTTGCCCCCGTTTTCGGCGTAAGAACGGTTTCTCCGGTCAGTCGCCGAATACTATTCCGGCGTTGGCAATTGGAGAATCCCATCCATCGTCTTCCAAATGGAGAAATTTGTCCATACAGTTCATGCCCTTGATATTACCTCCTTCTCCCCAGCTAAGAATCGAGGGCCAAGGCCCAGATTAATCCATCTAATGTATGGAGCACGACATGGTCATGCACCTGGCCCTATTATAACAATAGAAAATGAGCTGATCCACCAAGGAGAGACAGGCCCCTCATTAACATCTTGAAATCACATTCCCACTATGCAATTATTTAATAAGTGCAGTTGTGCAATTTTTCAGAAGGTTGAGGGTAACATTTCACCAGGGCCGGTATTCTCAGTTCTGCCAGCCATGAGTATCTCGGCGGTGCACCACTTGCTGGCGGTAATACGCTTCAGCGGGAAAAGTGAATCGCACAGATAGAGAATTCCGACCCAGGTCCTGGCAACAAAACTGAAACTGTACTCTCGCCGCAGACGCTTCCAGACCTCCTAATCGTTTCCTTCCGTATTGGATTTCCACCATCTGCAGTATTTATCTTGGGTGGGATTCTCTGGTCCCACTGCCGGGTGTTTCTCGGCAGCAGGAAGCGGCATGCCTTTCGCTGACGGCGAGATTCCTTATTTCCACCGTTGTCAATGGGAATTTCCATTGAACCTACCCATGCTGCCTGGAAACCTACAGGCAGGGGGTGGTATTATCATAAATGGAAGCACTGCAAGGGTTAATGAAATGTCTAGATCAGCCACTAGATGGAGCTAGAGTTACAAGTATATAAGGCATTGATGTTAGCACAGTGGTTAGCACAGTTGCTTCACAGCTCCAGGGTCCCAGGTTCGATTGCCGGCTTGGGTCACTGTCTGTGCGGAGTTAGCACCTTCTTCCCATGTCTGTATGGGTTTCCTCCGGGTGCTCGAGTTTCCTCCCACAGTCCAAAGATGTGCAGGTTAGGTGGATTGGCCATAATAAATTGCCCTTGTTTCCAAAAAAGATTAGCTGGGGTTACTGGGTTACCGGGATAGGGTGGAGGTGTGGGCTAAAGTGGGGTGCTCTTTCCAAGAGCTGGTGCAGACTCGATGGGCCGAATAGCCTCCTTCTGCACTGAAATTCTAAGTAAATTCAATGATGCTAAGCCTTGTGGGGAGAGAAGTGTAGGAGTTTACTAGAGTGCAGACTGAAGGAATGATAGTGTGAGTAAGAGCAGATCATAGTTTATAATAGTGTTGTGATTAGTTGTTGGCGAGTGTGGATTATATGTTAATTATCAACTGTATTATTTAGGAGTACGTGTCGAATCCAAATTAGTAGTGTTAATAAATTTATATTTGTTCAAGTTAAAGCTATTTTGTGTTCTTTGTGAACACTTCGCCAACCATCCTGAATTTAGCAACACAAAGAACACTACAGGCTGGACGAGAGAATCCCGTCGCCAGTGAACGGCTGGAGAAATCCAGCCCTCATTTTTCGAACTGAAGTGTTGCAAAAATAGGAATTTGCACCATGGTGTGAGAAAGGATTGGCTACTCAGTATACAGATGGCATCTGCTGGATTCAGCCATGGTCCAAGTCGAATACCCTCAATCTTTTACTGGTGGGTTTAAAATGAAGCAATCTTTTCGCATAATTCACAGTTAGCCACTGATAATTACAGGATGTCAATGATTCTCCACCAGCTGCAATGAATACAAAGCAGTTTTGGACATACTCTATTTTCCGCATGGAATTCGAATCAGCGGTTTGAAGCGAATCACTTTTGTGCGAATCATTCTTTTTCCTGATTATAGCAAAGCAGAAAAGTTCATTATTCTCCAAATACTTACCAGAAACCTGATTGTCAGAAATGATTATCTCCACAAGTAATAAACTTGCTAACAGTTTGATCACACAGGGTTGTGATCAGTCTATTTTACTAAGCCCGAGCAGCCAGCCTGTACAATAATTACAGAATGATAATTATAGTCCACCAGTAACGAAAAATGCAAATTTGATACTGCAGGAAATTAACAGCAGTTAGTGTTCAATATTGCATGACTCTTCCATTAAGTGTAATATTAGAAGTTGTTAAATTATGGAAAATGAAAGTAGTGAGGCTAGCATATTAATCTTTGATGCGATTCTTCAATGTAGGACGGCTTTTGGAAATAAGGACAGGCAGATATTGAAGAATGTTAGACTTTTATATTGATCGTGAAGGCAAACTTGGGGGCAGAGTACAGTCCTCTATAGCTTGTGGAGAGCTCAAACATCGAGGTATTGGACATGGTATGCTGGTATATGTTAAGGAATCAGAAGCAGCAGTAAGTAACTCCTGCCATCCAAGAATCCGTGATACTCAGCAGGTGCTCGACATATGTCTTCACCTTTTAACAGTTTGATAAGTTCAGTCATGCATTTGACCCTGTCATCTGCGACTTATCAAAAGGATGAACTTGCATTTATATAGCCATTCACAGCATGACTCATTAAAGCCATTGGAGGACTTTTGAAGCATATTCACTCCTGTCATTTGTGCAAAGCAATGACCCATTCACAGCATTGTAATAATGACCAAATAGTCTATTTGGTGATCTTTGGTGAAGGATGAATATTGACCAGAACAACAAGAAGAATTCCCAGGCCTCCTAGAAGCCAGATAAATACTGTGGCTATAAAAACAGGTCAGTGTCTGGGAATTCTGCAGGGACTAACTTAACTCGCCTCCTGATTCCCCAAAGCTTCGCCACCATCTACAACGTACATGTCAGGAGTGTGATGGAATGCTTTCCACTTGCCTGGATGAGTGCAGTTCCAACAATACTCAAGGAGCTTGATCCAGGACAAAGCAGCCTGCCTGATTGGCAGCCACAACTTAAACATTCACTCCCTCCGCCATCGATGCACAGTGGGAGCAGCATGCACCATCTACAAGGTGCACTTCAGGGCAGGAACCCTCCAATACTCCTTCAGCACACCTTCCAAACCCACAAACTCTAGCACCTAGAAGGACAAGGGCAGCAGACGCATGGGAACACAACCACTCGCAAGTTCCCTCCAAGCCACATACTATCCTAACTTGGAAATGTATTGCTGTTCCTGCACTGTCACTGGGTCAAAATTCTGGCACTCCCTTCCGAACCACCGCTGGAATGGTTCAAGAAGGCAGCTCACCAGCACCACCTCAAGGCTGATTAAATATTGGGCAATAAATGCTGACCTCGCGAGCGACACCCAAATCCCAAGAACAAATAAATAGAATGTGCTGTGGGATCTTTCACATTTGAAAGGGCAGACAGGGCAGCGGTTCAAGGTTTCTTTCTGAAAAATGGCAGCCTCAATAGTTCAGCACTCCCTTAGTAGTGCACAGAAGAGTCAGCATAGTTTTTGAAATCGACTCTCTGGATTAGGACTTGAACTTCAAATGGTCCAGTCCAGAGGCCGGGGTATTGTCAACTGAGCCATGAGTCAAAGAGTGCGTTGTGGTCTTCCATTGTAATACAGAAAGTAAATGCAATCAGATTGAATGGGCATAATTGTGGGCAGCGGGGCCTCTAATATTTCATTATAAACAGACAATTTTCAAGGTATTTTGCCAAATACATACACTTAGAACATTGACTCTTATGAATCATGTCAAACATTTGAACTTCCGTTATCTTCTTTTTTTCTCTCAGGGCCACATGCCAGGTTGCAAACAATGGTTAAGACAATTGCCAGGCTTTCATCCAATGATCTCCCCCTCATTCACAGTCACACCATTGGTCGCACAACGTAGCAAGCCTAGCAGATCCCTGTCTTTACATATTAATTGGAAAGGGAGAAGGTTCTTGCTTGCATCTAGCTTTTCTCAAGTTCCCATACTTTTATAGCTAAAAAAAAGAAGTATCTAAAGAAAGAAAACTTATTTTTATAAGACTCTGACGATTCTTTTCCCGGGATCATGGCATCCAGATGTTTCTGATTTAATTCAGAGAGTTGTCAGGACTATCTGGGAGAGCTGTCAGGACTATCTGGGAGAGTTGTCAGGACTGTCTGGCAGAGATGTCAGGACTGTCTGGCAGAGATGTCAGGGCTATCTGGGAGAGTTGTCAGGACTGTCTGGGAGAGTTGTCAGGACTATCTGGGCGAGTTGCAAGGGCCATCTGGGAGAGTTGTCAGGGCTATCTGGGAGAGTTGTCAGGACTATCTGGGAGAGTTGTCAGGACTATCTGGGAGAGTTGTCAGGACTATCTGGGAGAGTTGTCAGGACTATCTGGGAGAGTTGTCAGGGCTATCTGCGAGAGTTGGCAGGACTACCTGGGAGAGTTGTCAGGGCTATCTGGGAGAGTTGTCAGGGCTATCTGGGAGAGTTGTCAGGACTATCTGGGAGAGTTGTCAGGACAATCTCGCAGAGATGTCAGGGCTATCTGGCAGAGATATCAGGACTATCTGGGAGAGATGTCAGGACTATCTGGGAGAGTTGTCAGGACTATCTTGGAGAGTTGCCAGGGCTATCTGGGAGAGTTGTCAGGGCTACCTGGGAGAGTTGTCAGGACTATCTGGGAGAGTTGTCAGGACTATCTGGCAGAGATGTCAGAGCTATCTGGGAGAGATGTCAGGGCTATCTGGGAAAGTTGTCAGGGCTATCTGGGAAAGTTGTCAGGGCTATCTGGGAGAGTTGTCAGGGCTATCTGGGATAGTTGTCAGGGCTATCTGGCAGAGATGTCAGGACTATCTGGGAGAGTTAGAACAAATAACAAAGAAATGTACTGCACAGGAACAGGCCCTTCGGCCCTCCAAGCCCGTGCCGACCATGCTGCCCAACTAAACTACAATCTTCTACACTTCCTGGGTCAGTATCCCTCTATTCCCATCCTATTCATGTATTTGTGAAGATGCCCCTTAAATGTCACTATCGACCCTGCTTCCACCACCTCCTCCGGTACCGAGTTCCTGGCACCCATTACCCTCTGTGTAAAAAACTTGCCTCGTACATCTACTCTAAACCTTGCCCCTCTCACCTTAAACCTATGCCCCCTAGTAATTGACCTCTCTACCCTGGGGAACAGTCTCTGACTATCCAATCTGTCTATGCCCCACATAATTTTGTAGACCTCTATCAGGTCGCCCCTCAACCTCCGTCGTTCCAGTGAGAACAAACCGTGTTTATTCAACCGCGCCTCATAGCTAATGCCCTCCCATACCAGGCAACATTCTGATAAATCTCTTCTGCACCGTCTCTAAAGCCTCCACATCCTTCTGGTAGTGTGGCGACCAGAATTGAACACCAAGTGAACACCAAGTGAATCCAAGTGAGGCCTAACTAAGGTTCTACACAGCGGCAACATGACTTGCCAATTCTTACACTCAATGCTCCGGCCAATGAAGGCAAGCATGCAGTATGCTTCTTGACTACCTTCTCCACCTGTGTGCCCCTTTCAGTGACCTGTGGACCTGTACTCCTAGATCTCTCAGGATTATCTGGCAGAGATGTCAGGACTATCTGGCAGAGGTGTCAGAACTATCTGGAAGAGTTGTCAGGGCTTTCTGGGAGAGTTGTCAGGGCTATCTGCGAGAGTTGTCAGGACAATCTGGGAGAGTTGTCAGGACTATCTCGCAGAGATGTAAGGGCTATCTGGCAGAGATGTCAGGACTATCTGGGAGAGTTGTCAGGACTACCTGGGAGAGCTGTCAGGGCTATCTGGGAGAGTTGTCAGGGCTATCTGGCAGAGATGTCAGGACTATCTGGGAGAGTTGTCAGGACTATCTGGCAGAGATGTCAGGACTATCTGGGAGAGTTGTCAGGACTACCTGGGAGAGCTGTCAGGGCTATCTGGGAGAGTTGTCAGGGTTATCTGGGAGAGTTGTCAGGGCTATCTGGGAGAGTTGTCAGGACTATCTGGCAGAGATATCAGAGCTATCTGGGTGAGTTGTCAGCGGTATCTGGGAGAGTTGTCAGGGCTATCTGGGAGAGTTGTCAGGACTATCTGGCAGAGATATCAGAGCTATCTGGGAGAGTAGTCAGGACTATCTGGGAGAGTTGTCAGGACTATCTGGGAGAGTTGTCAGGACAATCTGGGAGAGGTGTCAGGACTATCTCGCAGAGATGTCAGGGCTATCTGGGAGAGTTGTCAGGACTATCTGGGAGAGTTGTCAGGACTACCTGGGAGAGCTGTCAGGGCTATCTGGGAGAGTTGTCAGGGCTATCTGGCAGAGATGTCAGGACTATCTGGGAGAATTGTCAGGACTATCTGGCAGAGATGTCAGGACTATCTGGGAGAGTTGTCAGGACTACCTGGGAGAGCTGTCAGTGCTATCTGGGAGAGTTGTCAGGGCTATCTGGCAGAGTTGTCAGGACTACCTGGGAGAGCTGTCAGAGCAATCTTGGAGAGTTGTCAGTGCTATCTGAGAGAGATGTCAGGGCTATCTGGGAGAGTTGTCAGGGCTATCTGGGTGAGTTGACAGCGGTATCTGGGAGAGTTGTCAGGGCTATATGGGAGAGTTGTCAGGACTATCTGGCAGAGATATCAGAGCTATCTGGGAGAGTAGTCAGGACTATCTGGGAAAGTTGTCAGGGCTATATGGGAGAGTTGTCAGGGCTATCTGGGAGAGTTGCCAGGGCTATCTGGAAGAGTTGTCAGGACTACCTGGGAGAGCTGTCAGGGCTATCTGGGAGAGTTGTCAGTGCTATCTGGGAGAGTTGTCAGGGCTATCTGGGAGAGATGCCAGGGCTATCTGGAAGAGTTGTCAGGACTACCTGGGAGAGCTGTCAGGGGTATCTGGGAGAGTTGTCAGTGCTATCTGGGAGAGTTGTCAGGGCTATCAGGGAGAGTTGTCAGGACTATCTGGGATGAGTTGTCGGGACTATCTGTGACAGTTGTCAGGACCGCCTGGGAGAGTTGTCAGGACTATCTGGGAGAGTTGTCAGGGCTATCTGGGAGAGTTGTCAGGACTATCTGGCAGGGATGTCAGGACTATCTGGGAGAGTTGTCAGGGCTATCTGAGAGAGATGTCAGGGCTCTCTGGGAGAGTTGTCAGGACTATCTGGCAGAGATGTCAGGACTATCTGGCAGAGATGTCAGCACTATCTGGGAGAGTTGTCAGTGCTATCTGGGAGAGTTGTCAGTGCTATCTGGGAGAGTTGTCAGGACTATCTGGGAGAGTTGTCAGGGCTATCTGGGAGAGTTGTCAGGGGTATCTGGGAGAGTTGGCTGGGCTACCTGGGAGAGTTGTCAGGACTATCTGGGAGAGTTGTCAGGACTATCTGACAGAGATGTCAGGACTATCTGGGAGAGTTGTCAGGACTATTTGCGAGAGTTGTCAGGGCTATCTGGCAGAGATGTCAGGACTATGTGGCAGAGATGTCAGCACTATCTGGGAGAGTTGTCAGGGCTATCTGGCTAAGATGTCAGGACTATCTGGCAGAGATGTCAGGACTATCTGGGAGAGTTGTCAGGGCTATCTGGGAGAGTTGTCAGGACTATCTGGCAGAGATATCAGAGCTATCTGGGAGAGTAGTCAGGACTATCTGGGAGAGTTGTCAGGACTATCTGGGAGAGTTGTCAGGACAATCTGGGAGAGTTGTCAGGACTATCTCGCAGAGATGTCAGGGCTATCTGGGAGAGTTGTCAGGACTATCTGGGAGAGTTGTCAGGACTACCTGGGAGAGCTGTCAGGGCTATCTGGGAGAGTTGTCAGGGCTATCTGGCAGAGATGTCAGGACTATCTGGGAGAATTGTCAGGACTATCTGGCAGAGATGTCAGGACTATCTGGGAGAGTTGTCAGGACTACCTGGGAGAGCTGTCAGTGCTATCTGGGAGAGTTGTCAGGGCTATCTGGCAGAGTTGTCAGGACTACCTGGGAGAGCTGTCAGAGCTATCTTGGAGAGTTGTCAGTGCTATCTGAGAGAGATGTCAGGGCTATCTGGGAGAGTTGACAGGGCTATCTGGGAGAGTTGTCAGGACTATCTGGCAGAGATATCAGAGCTATCTGGGAGAGTAGTCAGGACTATCTGGGAAAGTTGTCAGGGCTATATGGGAGAGTTGTCAGGGCTATCTGGGAGAGTTGCCAGGGCTATCTGGAAGAGTTGTCAGGACTACCTGGGAGAGCTGTCAGGGCTATCTGTGAGAGTTGTCAGTGCTATCTGGGAGAGTTGTCAGGGCTATCAGGGAGAGTTGTCAGGACTATCTGGCAGAGATATCAGAGCTATCTGGGAGAGTAGTCAGGACTATCTGGGAAAGTTGTCAGGGCTATATGGGAGAGTTGTCAGGGCTATCTGGGAGAGTTGCCAGGGCTATCTGGAAGAGTTGTCAGGACTACCTGGGAGAGCTGTCAGGGCTATCTGGGAGAGTTGTCAGTGCTATCAGGGAGAGTTGTCAGGGCTATCAGGGAGAGTTGTCAGGACTATCTGGGATAGTTGTCGGGACTATTTGGGACAGTTGTCAGGACCGCCTGGGAGAGTTGTCAGGACTATCTGGGAGAGTTGTCAGGGCTATCTGGGAGAGTTGTCAGGACTATCTGGCAGGGATGTCAGGACTATCTGGGAGAGTTGTCAGGGCTATCTGAGAGAGATGTCAGGGCTCTCTGGGAGAGTTGTCAGGACTATCTGGCAGAGATGTCAGGACTATCTGGCAGAGATGTCAGCACTATCTGGGAGAGTTGTCAGGACTATCTGGGAGAGTTGTCAGGGCTATCTGGGAGAGTTGTCAGGACTATCTGACAGAGATGTCAGGACTATCTGGGAGAGTTGTCAGGACTATTTGCGAGAGTTGTCAGGGCTATCTGGAAGATATGTCAGGACTATGTGGCAGAGATGTCAGCACTATCTGGGAGAGTTGTCAGGGCTATCTGGCTAAGATGTCAGGACTATCTGGCAGAGATGTCAGGACTATCTGGGAGAGTTGTCAGGGCTATCTGGCAGAGATGTCAGGACTATCTGGGAGAGTTGTCAGGACTATCTGGGAGAGTTGTCAAGGCTATCTGGGCGAGTTGCCAGGACTATCTGGGAGAGTTGTCAGGACTACCTGGGAGAGTTGTCAGGACTATCTGGGAGTGTTGTCAGGTCTATCTGAGAAAGTTGTCAGGACTATCTGGGAGTGTTGTCAGGACGATCTGGGAGTGTTGTCAGGACTATCTGGGAGAGTTGTCATGACTATCTGGGAGAGTTGTCAGGACTATCTGGGAGAGTTGTCACGCCTATCTGGGAGATTTGCCAGGACTATCTGGGAGAGTTGGCAGGACTATCTGGCAGAGATGTCAGGACTATCTGGGAGAGTTGTCAGGGCTATCTGGGAGAGTTGTCAGGGCTATCTGGGAGAGTTGCCAGGACTATCTGGCAGAGATGTCAGGACTATCTGGGAGAGTTCTCAGGACTATCTGGAACTGATGTCAGGGCTATCTGGGAGAGTTGGCAGGACTATCTGGCAGAGATGTCAGGACTATGTTGCAGAGATGTCAGGACTATCTGGGAGAGTTGTCAGGGCTATCTGGCAGAGATGTCAGGACTATCTGGGAGAGTTGTCAGTGCTATCTGGGAGAGTTGTCAGGGCTATCTGGGAGAGTTGCCAGGACTATCTGGCAGTGATGTCATGACTATCTGCGAGAGTTGTCAGGACTATCTGGAAGTGATGTCAGGGCTATCTGGGAGAGTTACCAGGACTATCTGGCAGAGATGTCAGGATTATGTGGCAGAGATGTCAGGACTATATGGGAGAGTGGTCAGGACTATCTGGCAGAGATGTCAGGATTATGTGGCAGAGATGTCAGGACTATCTGGGAGAGTTGTCAGGACTATCTGGGAGAGTTGTAAGGCCTATCTGGGAGATTTGTCAGGGCTATCTGGGAGAGTTGTCAGGGCTATCTGGGAGAGTTGTCTGGGCTATCTGGCAGAGTTGTCAGGACTACCTGGGAGAGCTGTCAGGGCTATCTGGGAGAGTTGTCAGTGCTATCTGGGAGAGTTGTCAGGGCTGTCTGGGAGAGTTGTCAGGGCTATCTGGCAGAGTTGTCAGGACTACCTGGGAGAGCTGTCAGGGCTATCTGGGAGAGTTGTCAGTGCTATCTGGGAGAGTTGTCAGGACTATCTGGGAGAGTTGGCTGGGCTACCTGGGAGAGTTGTCAGGACTATCTGGGAGAGTTATCAGGACTATCTGGGCGAATTGTCAGGACTATCTGGGAGAGTTGTCAGGACAACCTGGGAGAGTTGTCAGGGCTATCTGGGTGATTTGTCAGCGGTATCTGGGAGAGTTGTCAGGGCTATCTGGGAGAGTTGTCAGGACTATCTCGCAGAGATGTCAGGACTATCTGGCAGAGATGTCAGGACTATCTGGGAGAGTTGTCAGGACTACCTGGGAGAGCTGTCAGGGCTATCTGGGAGAGTTGTCAGGGCTATCTGGCAGAGATGTCAGGACTATCTGGGAGAGTTGTCAGGACTATCTGGCAGAGATGTCAGGACTATCTGGGAGAGTTGTCAGGACTACCTGGGAGAGCTGTCAGGGCTATCTGGGAGAGTTGTCAGGGCTATCTGGCAGAGTTGTCAGGACTACCTGGGAGAGCTGTCAGGGCTATCTGGGAGAGTTGTCAGTGCTATCTGGGAGAGTTGTCAGGACTATCTGGGAGAGTTGTCAGGACTATCTGGGAGAGTTGTCAGTGCTATCTGGGAGAGTTGTCAGGACTATCTGGGAGAGTTGGCTGGGCTACCTGGGAGAGTTGTCAGGACAGTCTGGGAGAGGTGTCAGGACTATCTGGGAGAGTTGTCAGGACTATCTGGGAGAGTTGTCAGGACAACCTGGGAGAGCTGTCAGGGCTATCTGGGTGAGTTGTCAGCGGTATCTGGGAGAGTTGTCAGGGCTATCTGGGAGAATTGTCAGGACTATCTGGCAGAGATATCAGAGCTATCTGGGAGAGTAGTCAGGACTATCTGGGAGAGTTGTCAGGACTATCTGGGAGAGTTGTCAGGGCAATCTGGGAGAGTTGTCAGGACTATCTGGGAGAGTTGTCAGGGCTATCTGGAAGAGTTCTCAGGACTACCTGGGAGAGCTGTCTGGGCTATCTGGGAGAGTTGTCAGTGCTATCTGGGAGAGTTGTCAGGGCTATAAGGGAGAGTTGTCAGGACTATCTGGGAGAGTTGTCAGGACTATCTGGGACAGTTGTCATGACCGCCTGGGAGAGTTGTCAGGACTATCTGGGAGAGTTGTCAGGGCTATCTGGGAGAGTTGTCAGGACTATCTGGTAGAGATGTCAGGACTATCTGGGAGAGTTGTCAGGGCTATCTGAGAGAGATATCAGGGCTATCTGGGAGAGTTGTCAGGACGATCTGGCAGAGATGTCAGGACTATCTGGCAGGGATGTCAGCACTATCTGGGAGAGTTGTCAGTGCTATCTGGGAGAGTTGTCAGGACTATCTGGGAGAGTTGTCAGGGCTATCTGGGAGAGTTGTCAGGGCTATCTGGGAGAGTTGGCTGGGCTACCTGGGAGAGTAGTCAGGACTATCTGGGAGAGTTGTCTGGACTATCTGACAGAGATGTCAGGACTATCTGGGAGAGTTGTCAGGACTATCTGCGAGAGTTGTCAGGGCTATCTGGCAGAGATGTCAGGACTATGTGGCAGAGATGTCAGCACTATCTGGGAGAGTTGTCAGGGCTATCTGGCAGAGATGTCAGGACTATCTGGCTAAGATGTCAGGACTATCTGGCAGAGATGTCAGGACTATCTGGGAGAGTTGTCAGGGCTGTCTGGGAGAGTTGTCAGGGCAATCTGGGAGAGTTGCCAGGACTATCTGGGAGAGTTGGCAGGACTATCTGGCAGAGATGTCAGGACTATCTGGGAGAGTTGTCAGGGCTATCTTGGAGAGTTGCCAGGACTATCTGGCAGAGATGTCAGGACTATCTGGGAGAGTTGTCAGGACTATCTGGAAGTGATGTCAGGGCTATCTGGGAGAGTTGCCAGGACTATCTGGCAGAGATGTCAGGATTATGTGGCAGAGATGTCAGGACTATCTGGGAGAGTTGCCAGGACAATCTGGCAGAGATGTCAGGATTATGTGGCAGAGATGTCAGGACTATCTGGGAGAGTGGTCAGGACTATCTGGCAGAGATGTCAGGATTATGTGGCAGAGATGTCAGGACTATCTGGAAGTGATGTCAGGGCTATCTGGGAGAGTTGCCAGGACTATCTGGCAGAGATGTCAGGATTATGTGGCAGAGATGTCAGGACTATCTGGGAGTGTTGTCAGGACTATCTGGGAGAGTTGCCAGGACTATCTGGGAGAGTTGTCAGGGCTATCTGGGAGAGTTGTCAAGGCTATCTGGGAGAGTTGGCAGGACTATCTGGCAGAGATGTCAGGACTATGTTGCAGAGATGTCAGGACTATCTGGGAGAGTTGTCAGGGCTATCTGGCAGAGATGTCAGGACTATCTGGGAGAGTTGTCTGGGCTATCTGGGAGAGTTGTCAGGGCTATCTGGGAGAGTTGCCAGGACTATCTGGCAGAGATGTCAGGACTATCTGGGACAGTTGTCAGGACCGCCTGGGAGAGTTGTCAGGACTATCTGGGAAAGTTGTCAGGGCTATCTGGGAGAGTTGTCAGGACTATCTGGCAGGGATGTCAGGACTATCTGGGAGAGTTGTCAGGGCTATCTGAGAGAGATGTCAGGGCTATCTGGGAGAGTTGTCAGGACTATCTGGCAGAGATGTCAGGACTATCTGGCAGAGATGTCAGCACTATCTGGGAGAGTTGTCAGTGCTATCTGGGAGAGATGTCAGGACTATCTGGGAGAGTTGTCAGGGCTATCTGGGAGAGTTGTCAGGGGTATCTGGGGGAGTTGGCTGGGCTACCTGGGAGAGTTGTCAGGACTATCTGGGAGAGTTGTCAGGGCTATCTGGGAGAGTTGTCAGGACTATCTGGGAGAGTTGTCAGGACTATCTGACAGAGATGTCAGGACTATCTGGGAGAGCTGTCAGGACTAATTGCGAGGGTTGTCAGGGCGATCTGGCAGAGATGTCAGGACTATGTGGCAGAGATGTCAGCACTATCTGGGAGAGTTGTCAGGGCTATCTGGCAGAGATGTCAGGACTATCTGGCTAAGATGTCAGGACTATCTGGCAGAGATGTCAGGACTATCTGGGAGAGTTGTCAGGGCTATCTGGCAGAGATGTCAGGACTATCTGGGAGAGTTGTCAGGACTATCTGGGAGAGTTGTCAAGGCTATCTGGGCGAGTTGCCAGGACTATCTGGGAGAGTTGTCAGGACTATCTGGGAGTGTTGTCAGGACGATCTGGGAGTGTTGTCAGGACTATCTGGGAGAGTTGTCATGACTATCTGGGAGAGTTGTCAGGACTATCTGGGAGAGTTGGCAAGACTATCTGGCAGAGATGTCAGGACTATCTGGGAGAGTTGTCAGGGCTATCTGGGAGAGTTGTCAGGGCTATCTGGGAGAGTTGCCAGGACTATCTGGCAGAGATGTCAGGACTATCTGGGAGAGTTGTCAGGACTATCTGGAAGTGATGTCAGGGCTATCTGGGAGAGTTGCCAGGACTATCTGGCAGAGATGTCAGGATTATGTGGCAGAGATGTCAGGACTATCTGGGAGAGTTGCCAGGACAATCTGGCAGAGATGTCAGGATTATGTGGCAGAGATGTCAGGACTATCTGGGAGAGTGGTCAGGACTATCTGGCAGAGATGTCAGGATTATGTGGCAGAGATGTCAGGACTATCTGGAAGTGATGTCAGGGCTATCTGGGAGAGTTGCCAGGACTATCTGGCAGAGATGTCAGGATTATGTGGCAGAGATGTCAGGACTATCTGGGAGTGTTGTCAGGACTATCTGGGAGAGTTGCCAGGACTATCTGGGAGAGTTGTCAGGGCTATCTGGGAGAGTTGTCAAGGCTATCTGGGAGAGTTGGCAGGACTATCTGGCAGAGATGTCAGGACTATGTTGCAGAGATGTCAGGACTATCTGGGAGAGTTGTCAGGGCTATCTGGCAGAGATGTCAGGACTATCTGGGAGAGTTGTCTGGGCTATCTGGGAGAGTTGTCAGGGCTATCTGGGAGAGTTGCCAGGACTATCTGGCAGAGATGTCAGGACTATCTGGGACAGTTGTCAGGACCGCCTGGGAGAGTTGTCAGGACTATCTGGGAGAGTTGTCAGGGCTATCTGGGAGAGTTGTCAGGACTATCTGGCAGGGATGTCAGGACTATCTGGGAGAGTTGTCAGGGCTATCTGAGAAAGATGTCAGGGCTATCTGGGAGAGTTGTCAGGACTATCTGGCAGAGATGTCAGGACTATCTGGCAGAGATGTCAGCACTATCTGGGAGAGTTGTCAGTGCTATCTGGGAGAGTTGTCAGGACTATCTGGGAGAGTTGTCAGGGCTATCTGGGAGAGTTGTCAGGGGTATCTGGGGGAGTTGGCTGGGCTACCTGGGAGAGTTGTCAGGACTATCTGGGAGAGTTGTCAGGGCTATCTGGGAGAGTTGTCAGGACTATCTGGGAGAGTTGTCAGGACTATCTGACAGAGATGTCAGGACTATCTGGGAGAGTTGTCAGGACTATTTGCGAGGGTTGTCAGGGCGATCTGGCAGAGATGTCAGGACTATGTGGCAGAGATGTCAGCACTATCTGGGAGAGTTGTCAGGGCTATCTGGCAGAGATGTCAGGACTATCTGGCTAAGATGTCAGGACTATCTGGCAGAGATGTCAGGACTATCTGGGAGAGTTGTCAGGGCTATCTGGCAGAGATGTCAGGACTATCTGGGAGAGTTGTCAGGACTATCTGGGAGAGTTGTCAAGGCTATCTGGGAGTGTTGTCAGGACGATCTGGGAGTCTTGTCAGGACTATCTGGGAGAGTTGTCATGACTATCTGGGAGAGTTGTCAGGACTATCTGGGAGAGTTGTCACGCCTATCTGGGAGATTTGCCAGGACTATCTGGGAGAGTTGGCAGGACTATCTGGCAGAGATGTCAGGACTATCTGGGAGAGTTGTCAGGGCTATCTGGGAGAGTTGGCAGGACTATCTGGCAGAGTTGCCAGGACTATCTGGCAGAGATGTCAGGACTATCTGGGAGAGTTGTCAGGACTATCTGGAAGTGATGTCAGGACTATCTGGGAGAGTTGCCAGGACTATCTGGCAGAGATGTCAGGATTATGTGGCAGAGATGTCAGGACTATCTGGGAGAGTGGTCAGGACTATCTGGCAGAGATGTCAGGATTATGTGTCAGAGATGTCAGGACTATCTGCGAGTGTTGTCAGGACTATCTGGGAGGGTTGCCAGGACTATCTGGGAGAGTTGTCAGGACTATCTGGGAGTGTTGTCAGGACTATCTGGGAGAGTTGCCAGGACTATCTGGGAGAGTTGCCAGGACTATCTGGGAGAGCTGGCAGGACTATCTGGCAGAGATGTCAGGACTATGTTGCAGAGATGTCAGGACTATCTGGGAGAGTTGTCAGGGCTATCTGGCAGAGATGTCAGGACTATCTGGGAGAGTTGTCAGGGCTATCTGGGAGAGTTGTCAGGGCTATCTGGGAGAGTTGCCAGGACTATCTGGGAGAGTTGTCAGTGCTATCTGCGAGAGTTGTCAGGACTATCTGGGAGAGTTGGCTGGGCTACCTGGGAGAGTTGTCAGGACTTTCTGGGAGAGGTGTCAGGACTATCTGGGAGAGTTGTCAGGACTATCTGGGAGAGTTGTCAGGACAACCTGGGAGAGTTGTCAGGGCTATCTGGGTGAGTTGTCAGCGGTGTCTGGGAGAGTTGCCAGGGCTATCTGGGAGAATTGTCAGGACTATCTGGCAGAGATATCAGTGCTATCTGGGAGAGTAGTCAGGACTATCTGGGAGAGTTGTCAGGACTATCTGGGAGAGTTGTCAGGACAATCTGGGAGAGTTGCCAGGACTATCTCGCAGAGATGTCAGGGCTATCTGGGAGAGTTGTCAGGACTATCTGGCAGAGATGTCAGGACTACCTGGGAGATCTGTCAGGGCTATCTGGGAGAGTTGTCAGTGCTATCTGGGAGAGTTGTCAGGGCTATCAGGGAGAGTTGTCAGGACTATCTGGGAGAGTTGTCAGGACTATCTGGGACAGTTGTCATGACCGCCTGGGAGAGTTGTCAGGACTATCTGGGAGAGTTGTCAGGGCTATCTGGGAGAGTTGTCTGGACTATCTTGTAGAGATGTCAGGACTATCTGGGAGAGTTGTCAGGGCTATCTGAGAGAGATGTCAGGGCTATCTGGGAGAGTTGTCAGGACGATCTGGCAGAGATGTCAGGACTATCTGGCAGAGATGTCAGCACTATCTGGGAGAGTTGTCAGTGCTATCTGGGAGAGTTGTCAGGACTATCTGGGAGAGTTGTCAGGGCTATCTTGGAGAGTTGTCCGGGCTATCTGGGAGAGCTGGCTGGGCTACCTGGGAGAGTAGTCAGGACTATCTGGGAGAGTTGTCAGGACTATCTGACAGAGATGTCAGGACTATCTGGGAGAGTTGTCAGGACTATCTGCGAGAGTTGTCGGGGCTATCTGGGAGAGTTGTCAGGACTATCTGGGAGAGTTATCAGGGTTATCAGCGAGAGTTGTCAGGGCTATCTGGCAGAGATGTCAGGACTATGTTGCAGAGATGTCAGCACTATCTGGGAGAGTTGTCAGGGCTATCTGGCAGAGATGTCAGGACTATCTGGCTAAGATGTCAGGACTATCTGGCAGAGATGTCAGGGCTATCTGGGAGAGTTGTCAGGGCTGTCTGGGAGAGTTGTCAGGGCTATCTGGGAGAGTTGCCAGGACTATCTGGGAGAGTTGGCAGGACAATCTGGCAGAGATGTCAGGACTATCTGGGAGAGTTGTCAGGGCTATCTGGGAGAGTTGTCAGGGCTATCTGGGAGAGTTGCCATGACTATCTGGCAGAGATGTCAGGACTATCTGGGAGAGTTGTCAGGACTATCTGGAAGTGATGTCAGGGCTATCTGGGAGAGTTGCCAGGTCTATCTGGCAGAGATGTCAGGATTATGTGGCAGAGATGTCAGGACTATCTGGGAGAGTTGCCAGGACTATCTGGCAGAGATGTCAGGATTATGTGGCAGAGATTTCAGGACTATCTGGGAGAGTGGTCAGGACTATCTGGCAGAGATGTCAGGATTATGTGGCAGAGATGTCAGGACTATCTGGGAGTGTTGTCAGGACTATCTGGGAGAGTTGCCAGGACTATCTGGGAGAGTTGTCAGGGCTATCTGGGAGAGTTGTCAGGGCTATCTGGGAGAGTTGGCAGGACTATCTGGGAGAGTTGGCAGGACTATCTGGCAGAGATGTCAGGACTATGTTGCAGAGATGTCAGGACTATCTGGGAGAGTTGTCAGGGCTATCTGGCAGAGATGTCAGGACTATCTGGGAGAGTTGTCAGGGCTATCTGAGAGAGTTGTCAGGGCTATCTGGGAGAGTTGGCAGGACTATCTGGCAGAGATGTCAGGACTATGTTGCAGAGATGTCAGGACTATCTGGCAGAGTTGTCAGGGCTATCTGGCAGAGATGTCAGGACTATCTGGGAGAGTTGTCAGGGCTATCTGAGAGAGTTGTCAGGGCTATCTGGGAGAGTTGCCAGGACTATCTGGCAGAGATGTCAGGACGATCTGCGAGAGTTGTCAGGACTATCTGGAAGTGATGTCAGGGCTATCTGGGAGAGTTGGCAGGACTATCTGGCAGAGATGTCAGGACTATGTTGCAGAGATGTCAGGACTATCTGGGAGAGTTGTCAGGGCTATCTGGCAGAGATGTCAGGACTATCTGGGAGAGTTGTCAGCGCTATCTGGGAGAGTTGTCAGGGCTATCTGGGAGAGTTGCCAGGACTATCTGGCAGAGATGTCAGGACTATCTGCAAGAGTTGTCAGGACTATCTGGAAGTGATGTCAGGGCTATCTGGGAGCGTTACCAGGACTATCTGGCAGAGATGTCAGGATTATGTGGCAGAGATGTCAGGACTTCCTGGGAGAGTGGTCAGGACTATCTGGCAGAAATGTCAGGATTATGTGGCAGAGATGTCAGGACTATCTGGGAGAGTTGTCAGGCCTATCTGGGAGAGTTGTCAGGGCTATCTGGGAGAGTTGTCAGGACTATCTGGGAGAGTTGTCAGGCCTATCTGGGAGATTTGTCAGGGCTATCTGGGAGAGTTGTCAGGGCTATCTGGGAGAGTTGTCAGGGCTATCTGGCAGAGTTGTCAGGACTACCTGGGAGAGCTGTCAGGGCTATCTGGGAGAGTTGTCAGTGCTATCTGGGAGAGTTGTCAGGGCTGTCTGGGAGAGTTGTCAGGACTATGTGGCAGAGATGTCAGGACTATCTGGGACAGTTGTCAGGACCGCCTGGGAGAGTTGTCAGGACTATCCGGGAGAGTTGTCAGGGCTATCTGGGAGAGTTGTCTGGACTATCTTGTAGAGATGTCAGGACTATCTGGGAGAGTTGTCAGGGCTATCTGAGAGAGATGTCAGGGCTATCTGGGAGAGTTGTCAGGACGATCTGGCAGAGATGTCAGGACTATCTGGCAGAGATGTCAGCACTATCTGGGAGAGTTGTCAGTGCTATCTGGGAGAGTTGTCAGGACTATCTGGGAGAGTTGTCAGGGCTATCTTGGAGAGTTGTCCGGGCTATCTGGGAGAGTTGGCTGGGCTACCTGGGAGAGTAGTCAGGACTATCTGGGAGAGTTGTCAGGACTATCTGACAGAGATGTCAGGACTATCTGGGAGAGTTGTCAGGACTATCTGCGAGAGTTGTCGGGGCTATCTGGGAGAGTTGTCAGGACTATCTGGGAGAGTTGTCAGGGTTATCAGCGAGAGTTGTCAGGGCTATCTGGCAGAGATGTCAGGACTATGTTGCAGAGATGTCAGCACTATCTGGGAGAGTTGTCAGGGCTATCTGGCAGAGATGTCAGGACTATCTGGCTAAGATGTCAGGACTATCTGGCAGAGATGTCAGGGCTATCTGGGAGAGTTGTCAGGGCTGTCTGGGAGAGTTGTCAGGGCTATCTGGGAGAGTTGCCAGGACTATCTGGGAGAGTTGGCAGGACAATCTGGCAGAGATGTCAGGACTATCTGGGAGAGTTGTCAGGGCTATCTGGGAGAGTTGTCAGGGCTATCTGGGAGAGTTGCCATGACTATCTGGCAGAGATGTCAGGACTATCTGGGAGAGTTGTCAGGACTATCTGGAAGTGATGTCAGGGCTATCTGGGAGAGTTGCCAGGTCTATCTGGCAGAGATGTCAGGATTATGTGGCAGAGATGTCAGGACTATCTGGGAGAGTTGCCAGGACTATCTGGCAGAGATGTCAGGATTATGTGGCAGAGATTTCAGGACTATCTGGGAGAGTGGTCAGGACTATCTGGCAGAGATGTCAGGATTATGTGGCAGAGATGTCAGGACTATCTGGGAGTGTTGTCAGGACTATCTGGGAGAGTTGCCAGGACTATCTGGGAGAGTTGTCAGGGCTATCTGGGAGAGTTGTCAGGGCTATCTGGGAGAGTTGGCAGGACTATCTGGCAGAGATGTCAGGACTATGTTGCAGAGATGTCAGGACTATCTGGGAGAGTTGTCAGGGCTATCTGGCAGAGATGTCAGGACTATCTGGGAGAGTTGTCAGGGCTATCTGAGAGAGTTGTCAGGGCTATCTGGGAGAGTTGCCAGGACTATCTGGCAGAGATGTCAGGACGATCTGCGAGAGTTGTCAGGACTATCTGGAAGTGATGTCAGGGCTATCTGGGAGAGTTGGCAGGACTATCTGGCAGAGATGTCAGGACTATGTTGCAGAGATGTCAGGACTATCTGGGAGAGTTGTCAGGGCTATCTGGCAGAGATGTCAGGACTATCTGGGAGAGTTGTCAGCGCTATCTGGGAGAGTTGTCAGGGCTATCTGGGAGAGTTGCCAGGACTATCTGGCAGAGATGTCAGGACTATCTGCAAGAGTTGTCAGGACTATCTGGAAGTGATGTCAGGGCTATCTGGGAGCGTTACCAGGACTATCTGGCAGAGATGTCAGGATTATGTGGCAGAGATGTCAGGACTTCCTGGGAGAGTGGTCAGGACTATCTGGCAGAAATGTCAGGATTATGTGGCAGAGATGTCAGGACTATCTGGGAGAGTTGTCAGGCCTATCTGGGAGAGTTGTCAGGGCTATCTGGGAGAGTTGTCAGGACTATCTGGGAGAGTTGTCAGGCCTATCTGGGAGATTTGTCAGGGCTATCTGGGAGAGTTGTCAGGGCTATCTGGGAGAGTTGTCAGGGCTATCTGGCAGAGTTGTCAGGACTACCTGGGAGAGCTGTCAGGGCTATCTGGGAGAGTTGTCAGTGCTATCTGGGAGAGTTGTCAGGGCTGTCTGGGAGAGTTGTCAGGACTATGTGGCAGAGATGTCAGGACTATCTGGGACAGTTGTCAGGACCGCCTGGGAGAGTTGTCAGGACTATCCGGGAGTGTTATCAGGGCTATCTGGCAGAGATGTCAGGACTATGTGGCAGAGATGTCAGGACTATCTGGGAGAGTTGTCAGGGCTATCTGGGAAAGTTGTCAGGGCTATATGGGAGAGTTGTCAGTGCTATCTGGGAGAGTTGTCAGGACTATCTGACAGAGATGTCAGGACTATCTGGGAGAGTTGTCAGGACTATTTGCGAGGGTTGTCAGGGCGATCTGGCAGAGATGTCAGGACTATGTGGCAGAGATGTCAGCACTATCTGGGAGAGTTGTCAGGGCTATCTGGCAGAGATGTCAGGACTATCTGGCTAAGATGTCAGGACTATCTGGCAGAGATGTCAGGACTATCTGGGAGAGTTGTCAGGGCTATCTGGCAGAGATGTCAGGACTATCTGGGAGAGTTGTCAGGACTATCTGGGAGAGTTGTCAAGGCTATCTGGGAGTGTTGTCAGGACGATCTGGGAGTCTTGTCAGGACTATCTGGGAGAGTTGTCATGACTATCTGGGAGAGTTGTCAGGACTATCTGGGAGAGTTGTCACGCCTATCTGGGAGATTTGCCAGGACTATCTGGGAGAGTTGGCAGGACTATCTGGCAGAGATGTCAGGACTATCTGGGAGAGTTGTCAGGGCTATCTGGGAGAGTTGGCAGGACTATCTGGCAGAGTTGCCAGGACTATCTGGCAGAGATGTCAGGACTATCTGGGAGAGTTGTCAGGACTATCTGGAAGTGATGTCAGGACTATCTGGGAGAGTTGCCAGGACTATCTGGCAGAGATGTCAGGATTATGTGGCAGAGATGTCAGGACTATCTGGGAGAGTGGTCAGGACTATCTGGCAGAGATGTCAGGATTATGTGTCAGAGATGTCAGGACTATCTGCGAGTGTTGTCAGGACTATCTGGGAGGGTTGCCAGGACTATCTGGGAGAGTTGTCAGGACTATCTGGGAGTGTTGTCAGGACTATCTGGGAGAGTTGCCAGGACTATCTGGGAGAGTTGCCAGGACTATCTGGGAGAGCTGGCAGGACTATCTGGCAGAGATGTCAGGACTATGTTGCAGAGATGTCAGGACTATCTGGGAGAGTTGTCAGGGCTATCTGGCAGAGATGTCAGGACTATCTGGGAGAGTTGTCAGGGCTATCTGGGAGAGTTGTCAGGGCTATCTGGGAGAGTTGCCAGGACTATCTGGGAGAGTTGTCAGTGCTATCTGCGAGAGTTGTCAGGACTATCTGGGAGAGTTGGCTGGGCTACCTGGGAGAGTTGTCAGGACTTTCTGGGAGAGGTGTCAGGACTATCTGGGAGAGTTGTCAGGACTATCTGGGAGAGTTGTCAGGACAACCTGGGAGAGTTGTCAGGGCTATCTGGGTGAGTTGTCAGCGGTGTCTGGGAGAGTTGCCAGGGCTATCTGGGAGAATTGTCAGGACTATCTGGCAGAGATATCAGTGCTATCTGGGAGAGTAGTCAGGACTATCTGGGAGAGTTGTCAGGACTATCTGGGAGAGTTGTCAGGACAATCTGGGAGAGTTGCCAGGACTATCTCGCAGAGATGTCAGGGCTATCTGGGAGAGTTGTCAGGACTATCTGGCAGAGATGTCAGGACTACCGGGGAGATCTGTCAGGGCTATCTGGGAGAGTTGTCAGTGCTATCTGGGAGAGTTGTCAGGGCTATCAGGGAGAGTTGTCAGGACTATCTGGGAGAGTTGTCAGGACTATCTGGGACAGTTGTCATGACCGCCTGGGAGAGTTGTCAGGACTATCTGGGAGAGTTGTCAGGGCTATCTGGGAGAGTTGTCTGGACTATCTTGTAGAGATGTCAGGACTATCTGGGAGAGTTGTCAGGGCTATCTGAGAGAGATGTCAGGGCTATCTGGGAGAGTTGTCAGGACGATCTGGCAGAGATCTCAGGACTATCTGGCAGAGATGTCAGCACTATCTGGGAGAGTTGTCAGTGCTATCTGGGAGAGTTGTCAGGACTATCTGGGAGAGTTGTCAGGGCTATCTTGGAGAGTTGTCCGGGCTATCTGGGAGAGTTGGCTGGGCTACCTGGGAGAGTAGTCAGGACTATCTGGGAGAGTTGTCAGGACTATCTGACAGAGATGTCAGGACTATCTGGGAGAGTTGTCAGGACTATCTGCGAGAGTTGTCGGGGCTATCTGGGAGAGTTGTCAGGACTATCTGGGAGAGTTGTCAGGGTTATCAGCGAGAGTTGTCAGGGCTATCTGGCAGAGATGTCAGGACTATGTTGCAGAGATGTCAGCACTATCTGGGAGAGTTGTCAGGGCTATCTGGCAGAGATGTCAGGACTATCTGGCTAAGATGTCAGGACTATCTGGCAGAGATGTCAGGGCTATCTGGGAGAGTTGTCAGGGCTGTCTGGGAGAGTTGTCAGGGCTATCTGGGAGAGTTGCCAGGACTATCTGGGAGAGTTGGCAGGACAATCTGGCAGAGATGTCAGGACTATCTGGGAGAGTTGTCAGGGCTATCTGGGAGAGTTGTCAGGGCTATCTGGGAGAGTTGCCATGACTATCTGGCAGAGATGTCAGGACTATCTGGGAGAGTTGTCAGGACTATCTGGAAGTGATGTCAGGGCTATCTGGGAGAGTTGCCAGGTCTATCTGGCAGAGATGTCAGGATTATGTGGCAGAGATGTCAGGACTATCTGGGAGAGTTGCCAGGACTATCTGGCAGAGATGTCAGGATTATGTGGCAGAGATTTCAGGACTATCTGGGAGAGTGGTCAGGACTATCTGGCAGAGATGTCAGGATTATGTGGCAGAGATGTCAGGACTATCTGGGAGTGTTGTCAGGACTATCTGGGAGAGTTGCCAGGACTATCTGGGAGAGTTGTCAGGGCTATCTGGGAGAGTTGTCAGGGCTATCTGGGAGAGTTGGCAGGACTATCTGGCAGAGATGTCAGGACTATGTTGCAGAGATGTCAGGACTATCTGGGAGAGTTGTCAGGGCTATCTGGCAGAGATGTCAGGACTATCTGGGAGAGTTGTCAGGGCTATCTGAGAGAGTTGTCAGGGCTATCTGGGAGAGTTGCCAGGACTATCTGGCAGAGATGTCAGGACGATCTGCGAGAGTTGTCAGGACTATCTGGAAGTGATGTCAGGGCTATCTGGGAGAGTTGGCAGGACTATCTGGCAGAGATGTCAGGACTATGTTGCAGAGATGTCAGGACTATCTGGGAGAGTTGTCAGGGCTATCTGGCAGAGATGTCAGGACTATCTGGGAGAGTTGTCAGCGCTATCTGGGAGAGTTGTCAGGGCTATCTGGGAGAGTTGCCAGGACTATCTGGCAGAGATGTCAGGACTATCTGCAAGAGTTGTCAGGACTATCTGGAAGTGATGTCAGGGCTATCTGGGAGCGTTACCAGGACTATCTGGCAGAGATGTCAGGATTATGTGGCAGAGATGTCAGGACTTCCTGGGAGAGTGGTCAGGACTATCTGGCAGAAATGTCAGGATTATGTGGCAGAGATGTCAGGACTATCTGGGAGAGTTGTCAGGCCTATCTGGGAGAGTTGTCAGGGCTATCTGGGAGAGTTGTCAGGACTATCTGGGAGAGTTGTCAGGCCTATCTGGGAGATTTGTCAGGGCTATCTGGGAGAGTTGTCAGGGCTATCTGGGAGAGTTGTCAGGGCTATCTGGCAGAGTTGTCAGGACTACCTGGGAGAGCTGTCAGGGCTATCTGGGAGAGTTGTCAGTGCTATCTGGGAGAGTTGTCAGGGCTGTCTGGGAGAGTTGTCAGGACTATGTGGCAGAGATGTCAGGACTATCTGGGACAGTTGTCAGGACCGCCTGGGAGAGTTGTCAGGACTATCCGGGAGTGTTATCAGGGCTATCTGGCAGAGATGTCAGGACTATGTGGCAGAGATGTCAGGACTATCTGGGAGAGTTGTCAGGGCTATCTGGGAAAGTTGTCAGGGCTATCTGGGAGAGTTGTCAGTGCTATCTGGGAGAGTTGTCAGGGCTATCTGGCAGAGATGTCAGGACTATCTGGGAGAGTTAGAACAAAGAACAAAGAAATGTACTGCACAGGAACAGGCCCTTCGGCCCTCCAAGCCCGTGCCGACCATGCTGCCCAACTAAACTACAATCTTCTACACTTCCTGGGTCAGTATCCCTCTATTCCCATCCTATTCATGTATTTGTGAAGATGCCCCTTAAATGTCACTATCGACCCTGCTTCCACCACCTCCTCCGCTACCGAGTTCCAGGCACCCATTACCCTCTGTGTAAAAAACTTGCCTCATACATCTACTCTAAATCTTGCCCCTCTCACCTTAAACCTATGCCCCCTAGTAATTGACCTCTCTACCCTGGGGAACAGTCTCTGACTATCCAATCTGTCAATGCCCCACATAATTTTGTAGACCTCTATCATGTCGCCCCTCAACCTCCGTCGTTCCAGTGAGAACAAACCGTGTTTATTCAACCGCGCCTCATAGCTAATGCCCTCCCATACCAGGCAACATTCTGGTGAATCTCTTCTGCACCGTCTCTAAAGCCTCCACATCCTTCTGGTAGTGTGGCGACCAGAATTGAACACCAAGTGAACACCAAGTGAATCCAATTGTGGCTTAACTAAGGTTCTACACAGCTGCAACATGACTTGCCAATTCTTATACACAATGCCCCGGCCAATGAAGGCAAGCATGCAGTATGCTTCTTGACTACCTTCTCCACCTGTGTGCCCCTTTCAGTGACCTGTGGACCTGTACTCCTAGATCTCTCAGGATTATCTGGCAGAGATGTCAGGACTATCTGGCAGAGGTGTCAGAACTATCTGGAAGAGTTGTCAGGGCTTTCTGGGAGAGTTGTCAGGGCTATCTGGGAGAGTTGTCAGGACAATCTGGGAGAGTTGTCAGGACTATCTCGCAGAGATGTCAGGGCTATCTGGGAGAGTTCTCAGGACTAACTGGGAGAGCTGTCAGGGCTACCTGGGAGAGTTGTCAGGACTACCTGGGAGAGCTGTCAGGGCTATCTGGGAGAGTTGTCAGTGCTATCTGGGAGAGTTGTCAGGACTATCTGGGAGAGTTGTCAGTGCTGTCTGGGAGAGTTGTCAGGACTATCTGGGAGAGTTGGCTGGGCTACCTGGGAGAGTTGTCAGGACTATCTGGGAGAGTTGTCAGGACTATCTGGGCGAGTTGTCAGGACTATCTGGGAGAGTTGTCAGGACAACCTGGGAGAGTTGTCAAGTCTATCTGGGTGAGTTGTCAGCGTTATCTGGGAGAGTTGTCAGGGCTATCTGGGAGAGATGTCAGGACTATCTCGCAGAGATGTCAGGGCTATCTGGCAGAGATGTCAGGACTATCTGGGAGAGTTGTCAGGACTACCTGGGAGAGCTGTCAGGGCTATCTGGGAGAGTTGTCAGGGCTATCTGGCAGAGATGTCAGGACTATCTGGGAGAGTTGTCAGGACTACCTGGGAGAGCTGTCAGGGCTATCTGGGAGAGTTGTCAGGGCTATCTGGCAGAGATGTCAGGACTATCTGGAAGAGTTGTCAGGACTACCTGGGAGAGCTGTCAGGGCTATCTGGGAGAGTTGACAGGGCTATCTGGCAGAGTTGTCAGGACTACCTGGGAGAGCTGTCAGGGCTATCTGGGAGAGTTGTCAGTGCTATCTGGGAGAGTTGTCAGGACTATCTGGGAGAGTTGTCAGTGCTATCTGGGAGAGTTGTCAGGACTATCTGGGAGAGTTGGCTGGGCTACCTGGGAGAGTTGTCAGGACTATCTGGGAGAGTTGTCAGGACTATCTGGGAGAGTTGTCAGGACTATCTGGGAGAGTTGGCAGGACAACCTGGGAGAGTTGTCAGGGCCATCTGGGTGAGTTGTCAGCGGTATCTGGGAGAGTTGTCAGGGCTATCTGGGAGAATTGTCAGGACTATCTGGCAGAGATATCAGAGCTATCTGGGAGAGTAGTCAGGGCTATCTGGGAGAGTTATCAGGACTATCTGGGAGAGTTGTCAGGACAATCTGGGAGAGTTGTCAGGACAATCTCGCAGAGATGTCAGGGCTATCTGGGAGAGTTGTCAGGACTATCTGGGAGAGTTGTCAGGACTACCTGGGAGAGCTGTCAGGGCTATCTGGGAGAGTTGTCAGGGCTATCTGGCAGAGATGTCAGGACTATCTGGGAGAATTTTCAGGACTATCTGGCAGAGATGTCAGGACTATCTGGGAGAGTTGTCAGGACTACCTGGGAGAGCTGTCAGGGCTATCTGGGAGAGTTGTCAGGGCTATCTGGCAGAGTTGTCAGGGCTACCTGGGAGAGCTGTCAGGGCTATCTTGGAGAGTTGTCAGTGCTATCTGGGAGATTTGTCAGGACTATCTGGGAGAGTTGTCAGTGCTATCTGGGAGAGTTGTCAGGACTATCTGGGAGAGTTGGCTGGGCTACCTGGGAGAGTTGTCAGGACTATCTGGGAGAGTTGTCAGGACTATCTGGGAGAGTTGTCAGGACAACCTGGGAGAGTTGTCAGGGCTATCTGGGTGAGTTGTCAGCGGTATCTGGGAGAGTTGTCAGCGCTATCTGGGAGAGTTGTCAGGACTCTCTGGCAGAGATATCAGAGCTATCTGGGAGAGTAGTCAGGACTATCTGGGAGAGTTGTCAGGACTATTTGGGAGAGTTGTCAGGGCTATCTGGGAGAGTTGTCAGGGCTATCTGGGAGAGTTGCCAGGGCTATCTGGAAGAGTTGTCAGGACTACCTGGGAGAGCAGTCAGGGCTATCTGGGAGAGTTGTCAGTGCTATCTGGGAGAGTTGTCAGGGCTTTCAGGGAGAGTTGTCAGGACTATCTGGGACAGTTGTCAGGACTATCTGGGACAGTTGTCAGGACCGCCTGGGAGAGTTGTCAGGACTATCTGGGAGAGTTGTCAGGACTATCTGGGAGAGTTGTCAGGACTATCTGGCAGAGATGTCAGGACTATCTGGGAGAGTTGTCATGGCTATCTGGGAGAGTTGTCAGGGCTATCTGGGAGAGTTGTCAGGACTATCTGGGAGAGTTGTCAGGGTTATCTGCGAGGGTTGTCAGGGCTATCTGGCAGAGATGTCAGGACTATCTGGCTAAGATGTCAGGACTATGTGGCAAAGATGTCAGCACTATCTGGGAGAGTTGTCAGGGCTATCTGGCAGAGATGTCAGGATTATGTGGCAGAGGTGTCAGGACTATCTGGGAGAGTTGTCAGGGCTGTCTGGGAGAGTTGTCAGGGCTATCTGAGAGAGTTGCCAGGACTATCTGGCAGAGATGTCAGGACTATCTGGCAGAGATGTCAGGACTATCTGGGAGAGTTGCCAGGACTATCTGGGAGAGTTGGCAGGACTATCTGGCAGAGATGTCAGGACTATGTTGCAGAGATGTCAGGACTATCTGGGAGAGTTGTCAGGGCTATCTGGCAGAGATGTCAGGACTATCTGGGAGAGTTGTCAGGGCTATCTGGGAGAGTTGTCAGGGCTATCTGGGAGAGTTGCCAGGACTATCTGGCAGAGATGTCAGGACTATCTGGGAGAGTTGTCAGGACTATATGGAAGTGATGTCAGGGCTATCTGGGAGAGTTGCCAGGACTATCTGGCAGAGATGTCAGGATTATGTGGCAGAGATGTCAGGACTATCTGGGAGAGTTGCCAGGACTATCTGGCAGAGATGTCAGGATTATGTGGCAGAGATGTCAGGACTATCTGGGAGAGTGGTCAGGACTATCTGGCAGAGATGTCAGGATTATGTGGCAGAGATGTCAGGACTATCTGGGAGAGTTGTCAGGCCTATCTGGGAGAGTTGTCAGGGCTATCTGGGAGTGTTGTCAGGGCTATCTGGGAGAGTTGTCAGGGCTATCTGGCAGAGTTGTCAGGACAACCTGGGAGAGCTGTCAGGGCTATCTGGGAGAGTTGTCAGTGCTATCTGGGAGAGTAGTCAGGACTATCTGGGAGAGTTGTCAGGACTATTTGGGAGAGTTGTCAGGGCTATCTGGGAGAGTTGCCAGGGCTATCTGGGAGAGTTGCCAGGGCTATCTGGAAGAGTTGTCAGGACTACCTGGGAGAGCAGTCAGGGCTATCTGGGAGAGTTGTCAGTGCTATCTGGGAGAGTTGTCAGGGCTATCAGGGAGAGTTGTCAGGACTATCTGGGACAGTTGTCAGGACTATCTGGGACAGTTGTCAGGACCGCCTGGGAGAGTTGTCAGGACTAATGGGAGAGTTGTCAGGACTATCTGGGAGAGTTGTCAGGACTATCTGGCAGAGATGTCAGGACTATCTGGGAGAGTTGTCATGGCTATCTGGGAGAGTTGTCAGGGCTATCTGGGAGAGTTGTCAGGACTATCTGGGAGAGTTGTCAGGGTTATCTGCGAGGGTTGGCAGGGCTATCTGGCAGAGATGTCAGGACTATCTGGCTAAGATGTCAGGACTATGTGGCAAAGATGTCAGCACTATCTGGGAGAGTTGTCAGGGCTATCTGGCATAGATGTCAGGATTATGTGGCAGAGATGTCAGGACTATCTGTGAGAGTTGTAAGGGCTGTCTGGGAGAGTTGTCAAGGCTATCTGAGAGAGTTGCCAGGACTATCTGGCAGAGATGTCAGGACTATCTGGCAGAGATGTCAGGACTATCTGGGAGAGTTGCCAGGACTATCTGGGAGAGTTGGCAGGACTATCTGGCAGAGATGTCAGGACTATGTTGCAGAGATGTCAGGACTATCTGGGAGAGTTGGCAGGACTATCTGGCATAGATGTCAGGACTTTGTTGCAGAGATGTCAGGACTATCTGGGAGAGTTGTCAGGGCTATCTGGCAGAGATGTCAGGACTATCTGGGAGAGTTGTCAGGGCTATCTGGGAGAGTTGTCAGGGCTATCTGGGAGAGTTGCCAGGACTATCTGGCAGAGATGTCAGGACTATCTGGGAGAGTTGTCAGGACTATATGGAAGTGATGTCAGGGCTATCTGAGAGAGTTGCCAGGACTATCTGGCAGAGATGTCAGGATTATGTGGCAGAGATGTCAGGACTATCTGGGAGAGTGGTCAGGACTATCTGGCAGAGATGTCAGGATTATGTGGCAGAGATGTCAGGACTATCTGGGAGAGTTGCCAGGACTATCTGGCAGAGATGTCAGGATTATGTGTCAGAGATGTCAGGACTATCTGGGAGAGTGGTCAGGACTATCTGGCAGAGATGTCAGGATTATGTGGCAGAGATGTCAGGACTATCTGGGAGAGTTGTCAGGACTATCTGGCAGAGATGTCAGGACTATCTGGGAGAGTTGTCAGGGCTATCTGGGAGAGTTGGCAGGACTATCTGGCAGAGATGTCAGGACTATCTGGGAGAGTTGTCAGGGCTCTCTGAGAGAGTTGTCAGGGCTATCTGGGAGAGTTGTCAGGACTATCTGGGAGAGTTGTCAGGGTTATCTGCGAGAGTTGTCAGGGCTATCTGGCAGAGATGTCAGGACTATCTGGCTAAGATGTCAGGACTATGTGGCAAAGATGTCAGCACTATCTGGGAGAGTTGTCAGGGCTATCTGGCAGAGATGTCAGGATTATGTGGCAGAGATGTCAGGACTATCTGGGAGAGTTGTCAGGGCTTTCTGGGAGAGTTGTCAGGGCTATCTGGGAGAGTTGCCAGGACTATCTGGCAGAGATGTCAGGACTATCTGGGAGAGTTGTCAGGACTATATGGAAGTGATGTCAGGGCTATCTGGCAGAGTTGCCAGGACTATCTGGCAGAGATGTCAGGATTATGTGGCAGAGATGTCAGGACTATCTGGGAGAGTTGCCAGGACTATCTGGCAGAGATGTCAGGATTATGTGGCAGAGATGTCAGGACTATCTGGGAGAGTGGTCAGGACTATCTGGCAGAGATGTCAGGATTATGTGGCAGAGATTTCAGGACTATCTGGGAGAGTTGTCAGGCCTATCTGGGAGAGTTGTCAGGGCTATCTGGGAGAGTTGTCAGGGCTATCTGGGAGAGTTGTCAGGGCTATCTGGCAGAGTTGTCAGGACAACCTGGGAGAGCTGTCAGGGCTATCTGGGAGAGTTGTCAGTGCTATCTGGGAGAGTAGTCAGGACTATCTGGGAGAGTTGTCAGGACTATTTGGGAGAGTTGTCAGGGCTATCTGGGAGAGTTGCCAGGGCTATCTGGGAGAGTTTCCAGGGCTATCTGGAAGAGTTGTCAGGACTACCTGGGAGAGCAGTCAGGGCTATCTGGGAGAGTTGTCAGTGCTATCTGGGAGAGTTGTCAGGGCTATCAGGGAGAGTTGTCAGGACTATCTGGGACAGTTGTCAGGACTATCTGGGACAGTTGTCAGGACCGCCTGGGAGAGTTGTCAGGACTATCTGGGAGAGTTGTCAGGACTATCTGGGAGAGTTGTCAGGACTATCTGGCAGAGATGTCAGGACTATCTGGGAGAGTTGTCATGGCTATCTGGGAGAGTTGTCAGGGCTATCTGGGAGAGTTGTCAGGACTATCTGGGAGAGTTGTCAGGGTTATCTGCGAGGGTTGTCAGGGCTATCTGGCAGAGATGTCAGGACTATCTGGCTAAGATGTCAGGACTATGTGGCAAAGATGTCAGCACTATCTGGGAGAGTTGTCAGGGCTATCTGGCAGAGATGTCAGGATTATGTGGCAGAGATGTCAGGACTATCTGTGAGAGTTGTCAGGGCTGTCTGGGAGAGTTGTCAGGGCTATCTGAGAGAGTTGCCAGGACTATCTGGCAGAGATGTCAGGACTATCTGGCAGAGATGTCAGGACTATCTGGGAGAGTTGCCAGGACTATCTGGGAGAGTTGGCAGGACTATCTGGCAGAGATGTCAGGACTATGTTGCAGAGATGTCAGGACTATCTGGGAGAGTTGGCAGGACTATCTGGCATAGATGTCAGGACTTTGTTGCAGAGATGTCAGGACTATCTGGGAGAGTTGTCAGGGCTATCTGGCAGAGATGTCAGGACTATCTGGGAGAGTTGTCAGGGCTATCTGGGAGAGTTGTCAGGGCTATCTGGGAGAGTTGCCAGGACTATCTGGCAGAGATGTCAGGACTATCTGGGAGAGTTGTCAGGACTATATGGAAGTGATGTCAGGGCTATCTGAGAGAGTTGCCAGGACTATCTGGCAGAGATGTCAGGATTATGTGGCAGAGATGTCAGGACTATCTGGGAGAGTGGTCAGGACTATCTGGCAGAGATGTCAGGATTATGTGGCAGAGATGTCAGGACTATCTGGGAGAGTTGCCAGGACTATCTGGCAGAGATGTCAGGATTATGTGTCAGAGATGTCAGGACTATCTGGGAGAGTGGTCAGGACTATCTGGCAGAGATGTCAGGATTATGTGGCAGAGATGTCAGGACTATCTGGGAGAGTTGTCAGGACTATCTGGCAGAGATGTCAGGACTATCTGGGAGAGTTGTCAGGGCTATCTGGGAGAGTTGGCAGGACTATCTGGCAGAGATGTCAGGACTATCTGGGAGAGTTGTCAGGGCTCTCTGAGAGAGTTGTCAGGGCTATCTGGGAGAGTTGTCAGGACTATCTGGGAGAGTTGTCAGGGTTATCTGCGAGAGTTGTCAGGGCTATCTGGCAGAGATGTCAGGACTATCTGGCTAAGATGTCAGGACTATGTGGCAAAGATGTCAGCACTATCTGGGAGAGTTGTCAGGGCTATCTGGCAGAGATGTCAGGATTATGTGGCAGAGATGTCAGGACTATCTGGGAGAGTTGTCAGGGCTGTCTGGGAGAGTTGTCAGGGCTATCTGGGAGAGTTGCCAGGACTATCTGGCAGAGATGTCAGGACTATCTGGGAGAGTTGTCAGGACTATATGGAAGTGATGTCAGGGCTATCTGGGAGAGTTGCCAGGACTATCTGGCAGAGATGTCAGGATTATGTGGCAGAGATGTCAGGACTATCTGGGAGAGTTGCCAGGACTATCTGGCAGAGATGTCAGGATTATGTGGCAGAGATGTCAGGACTATCTGGGAGAGTGGTCAGGACTATCTGGCAGAGATGTCAGGATTATGTGGCAGAGATGTCAGGACTATCTGGGAGAGTTGTCAGGCCTATCTGGGAGAGTTGTCAGGGCTATCTGGGAGAGTTGTCAGGACTATCTAGGAGAGTTGTCAGGCCTATCTAGGAGATTTGTCAGGGCTATCTGGGAGAGTTGTCAGGGCTATCTGGGAGAGTTGTCAGGGCTATCTGGCAGAGTTGTCAGGACAACCTGGGAGAGCTGTCAGGGCTATCTGGGAGAGTTGTCAGTGCTATCTGGGAGAGTTGTCAGGGCTGTCTGGGAGAGTTGTCAGGACTACCTGGGAGAGCTGTCAGGGCTATCTGGGAGAGTTGTCAGGGCTATCTGGCAGAGATGTCAGGACTATCTGGGAGAATTGTCAGGGCTATCTGGCAGAGATGTCAGGACTATCTGGGAGAGTTGTCAGGACTACCTGGGAGATCTGTCAGGGCTATCTGGGAGAGTTGTCAGGGCTAACTGGGTGAGTTGTCAGCGGTATCTGGGAGAGTTGTCAGGGCTATCTGTGAGAATTGTCAGGACTATCTGGCAGAGATATCAGAGCTATCTGGGAGAGTAGTCAGGACTATCTGGGAGAGTTGTCAGGACTATCTGGGAGAGTTGTCAGGACAATCTGGGAGAGTTGTCATGGCTATCTTGGAGAGTTGTCAGTGCTATCTGGGAGATTTGTCAGGACTATCTGGGAGAGTTGTCAGTGCTATCTGGGAGAGTTGTCAGGACTATCTGGGAGAGTTGGTTGGGCTACCTGGGAGAGTTGTCAGGACTATCTGGGAGAGTTGTCAGGACTATCTGGGAGAGTTGTCAGGAAAACCTGGGAGAGTTGTCAGGGCTATCTGGGTGTGTTGTCAGCGGTATCTGGGAGAGATGTCAGGGGTATCTGGGAGAGTTGTCAGGACTCTCTGGCAGAGATATCAGAGCTATCTGGGAGAGTAGTCAGGACTATCTGGGAGAGTTGTCAGGACTATTTGGGAGAGTTGTCAGGGCTATCTGGGAGAGTTGTCAGGGCTATCTGGGATAGTTGCCAAGGCTATCTGGGAGAATTGTCAGGACTACCTGGGAGAGCTGTCAGGGCTATCTGGGAGAGTTGTCAGTGCTATCTGGGAGAGTTGTCAGGGCTATCTGAGAGAGTTGCCAGGACTATCTGGCAGAGATGTCAGGACTATCTGGCAGAGATGTCAGGACTATCTGGGAGAGTTGCCAGGACTATCTGGGAGAGTTGGCAGGACTATCTGGCAGAGATGTCAGGACTATGTTGCAGAGATGTCAGGACTATCTGGGAGAGTTGTCAGGGCTATCTGAGAGATGTCAGGACTACCTGGGAGAGTTGTCAGGGCTATCTGGGAGAGTTGTCAGGGCTATCTGGGAGAGTTGCCAGGACTATCTGGCAGAGATGTCAGGACTATCTGGGAGAGTTGTCAGGACTATATGGAAGTGATGTCAGGGCTATCTGAGAGAGTTGCCAGGACTATCTGGCAGAGATGTCAGGATTATGTGGCAGAGATGTCAGGACTATCTGGGAGAGTGGTCAGGACTATCTGGCAGAGATGTCAGGATTATGTGGCAGAGATGTCAGGACTATCTGGGAGAGTTGCCAGGACTATCTGGCAGAGATGTCAGGATTATGTGTCAGAGATGTCAGGACTATCTGGGAGAGTGGTCAGGACTATCTGGCAGAGATGTCAGTATTATGTGGCAGAGATGTCAGGACTATCTGGGAGAGTTGTCAGGACTATCTGGCAGAGATGTCAGGACTATCTGGGAGAGTTGTCAGGGCTATCTGGGAGAGTTGGCAGGACTATCTGGCAGAGATGTCAGGACTATCTGGGAGAGTTGTCAGGGCTCTCTGAGAGAGTTGTCAGGGCTATCTAGGAGAGTTGTCAGGACTATCTGGGACAGTTGTCAGGGTTATCTGCGAGAGTTGTCAGGGCTATCTGGCAGAGATGTCAGGACTATCTGGCTAAGATGTCAGGACTATGTGGCAAAGATGTCAGCACTATCTGGGAGAGTTGTCAGGGCTATCTGGCAGAGATGTCAGGATTATGTGGCAGAGATGTCAGGACTATCTGGGAGATTTGTCAGGGCTGTCTGGGAGAGTTGTCAGGGCTATCTGGGAGAGTTGCCAGGACTATCTGGCAGAGATGTCAGGACTATCTGGGAGAGTTGTCAGGACTATATGGAAGTGATGTCAGGGCTATCTGGGAGAGTTGCCAGGACTATCTGGCAGAGATGTCAGGATTATGTGGCAGAGATGTCAGGACTATCTGGGAGAGTTGCCAGGACTATCTGGCAGAGATGTCAGGATTATGTGGCAGAGATGTCAGGACTATCTGGGAGAGTGGTCAGGACTATCTGGCAGAGATGTCAGGATTATGTGGCAGAGATGTCAGGACTATCTAGGAGAGTTGTCAGGCCTATCTGGGAGAGTTGTCAGGGCTATCTGGGAGAGTTGTCAGGACTATCTAGGAGAGTTGTCAGGCCTATCTGGGAGATTTGTCAGGGCTATCTGGGAGAGTTGTCAGGGCTATCTGGGAGAGTTGTCAGGGCTATCTGGCAGAGTTGTCAGGACAACCTGGGAGAGCTGTCAGGGCTATCTGGGAGAGTTGTCAGTGCTATCTGGGAGAGTTGTCAGGGCTGTCTGGGAGAGGTGTCAGGACTACCTGGGAGAGCTGTCAGGGCTATCTGGGAGAGTTGTCAGGGCTATCTGGCAGAGATGTCAGGACTATCTGGGAGAATTGTCAGGGCTATCTGGCAGAGATGTCAGGACTATCTGGGAGAGTTGTCAGGACTACCTGGGAGATCTGTCAGGGCTATCTGGGAGAGTTGTCAGGGCTAACTGGGTGAGTTGTCAGCGGTATCTGGGAGAGTTGTCAGGGCTATCTGGGAGAATTGTCAGGACTATCTGGCAGAGATATCAGAGCTATCTGGGAGAGTAGTCAGGACTATCTGGGAGAGTTGTCAGGACTATCTGGGAGAGTTGTCAGCACAATCTGGGAGAGTTGTCAGGACTATCTCGCTGAGATGTCAGGGCTATCTGGGAGAGTTGTCAGGACTATCTGGGAGAGTTTTAAGGACGACCTGGGAGAGCTGTCAGGGCTATCTGGGAGAGTTGTCAGGGCTATCTGGCACAGATGTCAGGACTATCTGGGAGAATTTTCAGGACTATCTGGGAGAGTTGTCAGGACTACCTGGGAGATCTGTCAGGGCTATCTGGGAGAGTTGTCAGGGCTATCTGGCAGAGTTGTCAGGGCTACCTGGGAGAGCTGTCAGGGCTATCTTGGAGAGTTGTCAGTGCTATCTGGGAGATTTGTCAGGACTATCTGGGAGAGTTGTCAGTGCTATCTGGGAGAGTTGTCAGGACTATCTGGGAGAGTTGGCTGGGCTACCTGGGAGAGTTGTCAGGACTATCTGGGAGAGTTGTCAGGACTATCTGGGAGAGTTGTCAGGACAACCTGGGAGATTTGTCAGGGCTATCTGGGTGAGTTGCCAGCGGTATCTGGGAGAGATGTCAGGGCTACCTGGGAGAGTTGTCAGGACTCTCTGGCAGAGATATCAGAGCTATCTGGGAGAGTAGTCAGGACTATCTGGGAGAGTTGTCAGGACTATCTGGGACAGTTGTCAGGACTATCTGGGACAGTTGTCAGGACCGCCTGAGAGAGTTGTCAGTGCTATCTGGGAGAGTTGTCAGGGCTATCAGGGAGAGTTGTCAGGACTATCTGGGACAGTTGTCAGGACTATCTGGGACAGTTGTCAGGACCGCCTGGGAGAGTTGTCAGGACTATCTGGGAGAATTGTCAGGGCTATCTGGGAGAGTTGTCAGGACTATCTGGCAGAGATGTCAGGACTATCTGGGAGAGTTGTCAGGGCTATCTGAGAGAGTTGTCAGGGCTATCTGGGAGAGTTGTCAGGACTATCTGGGAGAGTTGTCAGGGTTTTCTGCGAGAGTTGTCAGGGCTATCTGGCAGAGATGTCAGAACTATCTGGCTAAGATGTCAGGACTATGTGGCAGAGATGTCAGCACTATCTGGGAGAGTTGTCAGGGTTATCTGGCAGAGATGTCAGGACTATCTGGGAGAGTTGTCAGGGTTGTCTGGGAGAGTTGTCAGGGCTATCTGAGAGAGTTGCCAGGACTATCTGGCAGAGATGTCAGGACTATCTGGCAGAGATGTCAGGACTATCTGGGAGAGTTGCCAGGACTATCTGGGAGAGATGGCAGGACTATCTGGCAGAGATGTCAGGACTATGTTGCAGAGATGTCAGGACTATCTGGGAGAGTTGTCAGGGCTATCTGGGAGAGTTGTCAGGGCTATCTGGGAGAGTTGCCAGGACTATCTGGCAGAGATGTCAGGACTATCTGGGAGAGTTGTCAGGACTATATGGAAGTGATGTCAGGGCTATCTGGGAGAGTTGCCAGGACTATCAGACAGAGATGTCAGGATTATGTGGCAGAGATGTCAGGACTATCTGGGAGAGTTGCCAGGACTATCTGGCAGAGATGTCAGGACTATCTGGGAGAGTTGTCAGGACTATATGGAAGTGATGTCAGGGCTATCTGGGAGAGTTGCCAGGACTATCTGGCAGAGATGTCAGGATTATGTGGCAGAGATGTCAGGACTATCTGGGAGAGTTGCCAGGACTATCTGGCAGAGATGTCAGGATTATGTGGCAGAGATGTCAGGACTATCTGGGAGAGTGGTCAGGACTATCTGGCAGAGATGTCAGGATTATGTGGCAGAGATGTCAGGACTATCTAGGAGAGTTGTCAGGCCTATCTGGGAGAGTTGTCAGGGCTATCTGGGAGAGTTGTCAGGACTATCTAGGAGAGTTGTCAGGCCTATCTGGGAGATTTGTCAGGGCTATCTGGGAGAGTTGTCAGGGCTATCTGGGAGAGTTGTCAGGGCTATCTGGCAGAGTTGTCAGGACAACCTGGGAGAGCTGTCAGGGCTATCTGGGAGAGTTGTCAGTGCTATCTGGGAGAGTTGTCAGGGCTGTCTGGGAGAGGTGTCAGGACTACCTGGGAGAGCTGTCAGGGCTATCTGGGAGAGTTGTCAGGGCTATCTGGCAGAGATGTCAGGACTATCTGGGAGAATTGTCAGGGCTATCTGGCAGAGATGTCAGGACTATCTGGGAGAGTTGTCAGGACTACCTGGGAGATCTGTCAGGGCTATCTGGGAGAGTTGTCAGGGCTAACTGGGTGAGTTCTCAGCGGTATCTGGGAGAGTTGTCAGGGCTATCTGGGAGAATTGTCAGGACTATCTGGCAGAGATATCAGAGCTATCTGGGAGAGTAGTCAGGACTATCTGGGAGAGTTGTCAGGACTATCTGGGAGAGTTGTCAGCACAATCTGGGAGAGTTGTCAGGACTATCTCGCTGAGATGTCAGGGCTATCTGGGAGAGTTGTCAGGACTATCTGGGAGAGTTGTCAGGACGACCTGGGAGAGCTGTCAGGGCTATCTGGGAGAGTTGTCAGGGCTATCTGGCAGAGATGTCAGGACTATCTGGGAGAATTGTCAGGACTATCTGGGAGAGTTGTCAGGACTACCTGGGAGATCTGTCAGGGCTATCTGGGAGAGTTGTCAGGGCTATCTGGCAGAGTTGTCAGGGCTACCTGGGAGAGCTGTCAGGGCTATCTTGGAGAGTTGTCAGTGCTATCTGGGAGATTTGTCAGGACTATCTGGGAGAGTTGTCAGTGCTATCTGGGAGAGTTGTCAGGACTATCTGGGAGAGTTGGCTGGGCTACCTGGGAGAGTTGTCAGGACTATCTGGGAGAGTTGTCAGGACTATCTGGGAGAGTTGTCAGGACAACCTGGGAGATTTGTCAGGGCTATCTGGGTGAGTTGCCAGCGGTATCTGGGAGAGATGTCAGGGCTACCTGGGAGAGTTGTCAGGACTCTCTGGCAGAGATATCAGAGCTATCTGGGAGAGTAGTCAGGACTATCTGGGAGAGTTGTCAGGACTATCTGGGACAGTTGTCAGGACTATCTGGGACAGTTGTCAGGACCGCCTGAGAGAGTTGTCAGTGCTATCTGGGAGAGTTGTCAGGGCTATCAGGGAGAGTTGTCAGGACTATCTGGGACAGTTGTCAGGACTATCTGGGACAGTTGTCAGGACCGCCTGGGAGAGTTGTCAGGTCTATCTGGGAGAATTGTCAGGGCTATCTGGGAGAGTTGTCAGGACTATCTGGCAGAGATGTCAGGACTATCTGGGAGAGTTGTCAGGGCTATCTGAGAGAGTTGTCAGGGCTATCTGGGAGAGTTGTCAGGACTATCTGGGAGAGTTGTCAGGGTTATCTGCGAGAGTTGTCAGGGCTATCTGGCAGAGATGTCAGAACTATCTGGCTAAGATGTCAGGACTATGTGGCAGAGATGTCAGCACTATCTGGGAGAGTTGTCAGGGTTATCTGGCAGAGATGTCAGGATTATGTGGCAGAGATGTCAGGACTATCTGGGAGAGTTGTCAGGGTTGTCTGGGAGAGTTGTCAGGGCTATCTGAGAGAGTTGCCAGGACTATCTGGCAGAGATGTCAGGACTATCTGGCAGAGATGTCAGGACTATCTGGGAGAGTTGCCAGGACTATCTGGTAGAGTTGGCAGGACTATCTGGCAGAGATGTCAGGACTATGTTGCAGAGATGTCAGGACTATCTGGGAGAGTTGTCAGGGCTATCTGGGAGAGTTGTCAGGGCTATCTGGGAGAGTTGCCAGGACTATCTGGCAGAGATGTCAGGACTATCTGGGAGAGTTGTCAGGACTATCAGGCAGAGATGTCAGGATTATGTGGCAGAGATGTCAGGACTATCTGGGAGAGTTGCCAGGACTATCTGGCAGAGATGTCAGGACTATCTGGGAGAGTTGTCAGGACTATATGGAAGTGATGTCAGGGCTATCTGGGAGAGTTGCCAGGACTATCTGGCAGAGATGTCAGGATTATGTGGCAGAGATGTCAGGACTATCTGGGAGAGTTGCCAGGACTATCTGGCAGAGATGTCAGGATTATGTGGCAGAGATGTCAGGACTATCTGGGAGAGTGGTCAGGACTATCTGGCAGAGATGTCAGGATTATGTGGCAGAGATGTCAGGACTATCTGGGAGATTTGTCAGGACTATCTGGGAGAGTTGTCAGTGCTATCTGGGAGAGTTGTCAGGACTATCTGGGAGAGTTGGCTGGGCTACCTGGGAGAGTTGTCAGGACTATCTGGGAGAGTTGTCAGGACTATCTGGGAGAGTTGTCAGGACAACCTGGGAGATTTGTCAGGGCTATCTGGGTGAGTTGCCAGCGGTATCTGGGAGAGATGTCAGGGCTACCTGGGAGAGTTGTCAGGACTCTCTGGCAGAGATATCAGAGCTATCTGGGAGAGTAGTCAGGACTATCTGGGAGAGTTGTCAGGACTATCTGGGACAGTTGTCAGGACTATCTGGGACAGTTGTCAGGACCGCCTGAGAGAGTTGTCAGTGCTATCTGGGAGAGTTGTCAGGGCTATCAGGGAGAGTTGTCAGGACTATCTGGGACAGTTGTCAGGACTATCTGGGACAGTTGTCAGGACCGCCTGGGAGAGTTGTCAGGACTATCTGGGAGAATTGTCAGGGCTATCTGGGAGAGTTGTCAGGACTATCTGGCAGAGATGTCAGGACTATCTGGGAGAGTTGTCAGGGCTATCTGAGAGAGTTGTCAGGGCTATCTGGGAGAGTTGTCAGGACTATCTGGGAGAGTTGTCAGGGTTATCTGCGAGAGTTGTCAGGGCTATCTGGCAGAGATGTCAGAACTATCTGGCTAAGATGTCAGGACTATGTGGCAGAGATGTCAGCACTATCTGGGAGAGTTGTCAGGGTTATCTGGCAGAGATGTCAGGATTATGTGGCAGAGATGTCAGGACTATCTGGGAGAGTTGTCAGGGTTGTCTGGGAGAGTTGTCAGGGCTATCTGAGAGAGTTGCCAGGACTATCTGGCAGAGATGTCAGGACTATCTGGCAGAGATGTCAGGACTATCTGGGAGAGTTGCCAGGACTATCTGGTAGAGTTGGCAGGACTATCTGGCAGAGATGTCAGGACTATGTTGCAGAGATGTCAGGACTATCTGGGAGAGTTGTCAGGGCTATCTGGGAGAGTTGTCAGGGCTATCTGGGAGAGTTGCCAGGACTATCTGGCAGAGATGTCAGGACTATCTGGGAGAGTTGTCAGGACTATCAGGCAGAGATGTCAGGATTATGTGGCAGAGATGTCAGGACTATCTGGGAGAGTTGCCAGGACTATCTGGCAGAGATGTCAGGACTATCTGGGAGAGTTGTCAGGACTATATGGAAGTGATGTCAGGGCTATCTGGGAGAGTTGCCAGGACTATCTGGCAGAGATGTCAGGATTATGTGGCAGAGATGTCAGGACTATCTGGGAGAGTTGCCAGGACTATCTGGCAGAGATGTCAGGATTATGTGGCAGAGATGTCAGGACTATCTGGGAGAGTGGTCAGGACTATCTGGCAGAGATGTCAGGATTATGTGGCAGAGATGTCAGGACTATCTGGGAGAGTTGTCAGGCCTATCTGGCAGAGTTGTCAGGGCTATCTGGGAGAGTTGTCAGGACTATCTGGGAGAGTTGTCAGGCCTATCTGGGAGATTTGTCATGGCTATCTGGGAGAGTTGTCAGGGCGATCTGGGAGAGTTGTCAGGGCTATCTGGCAGAGTTGTCAGGACTACTTGGGAGAGCTGTCAGGGCTATCTGGGAGAGTTGTCAGTGCTATCTGGGAGAGTTGTCAGGGCTGTCTGGGAGAGTTGTCAGGACTATGTGGCAGAGATGTCAGGACTATCTGGGACAGTTGTCAGGACCGCCTGGGAGAGTTGTCAGGACTATCCGGGAGTGTTGTCAGGGCCATCTGGCAGAGATGTCAGGACTATGTGGCAGAGATGTCAGGGCTATCTGGGAGTGTTGTCAGGGCTATCTGGGAAAGTTGTCAGGACTATCTGGGAGAGTTGTCAGGACTACCTGGGAGAGTTGTCAGGACTATCTGGGAGAGTTTTCAGTGCTATCTGGGAGAGTTGTCAGGTCTATCTGGGAGAGTTGTTGGGTCTATCTGGGAGAGTTGTCAGGACTATCCGGGAGAGTTGTCAGGGCTATCTGGGAGAGTTGTCAGGACTATCTGGGAGAGTTGTCAGGACTATCTGGCAGAGATGTCAGGACTATGTGGCAGAGATGTCAGGGCAATCTGGGAGCGTTGTCAGGGCTATCATGGAGAGTTGTCAGGACTACCTGGGAGAGTTGTCAGGGCTATCTGGGAGAGTTGTCAGGACTATCTGGTTGAGTTGTCACGACTATCTGGGAGAGTTGTTCGGACAACCTGGAAGAGTTGTCAGGGCTATCTGGGAGAGTTGTCAGGACTATCTGGGAGAGTTGTCAGGACTATCTGGGAGTGTTGTCAGGTCTATCTGAGAGAGTTGTCAGGACTATCTGGGAGTGTTGTCAGGACTATCTGGGAGTGTTGTCAGGACTATCTGGGAGAGTTGTCAGGACTATCTGGGCGAGTTGCCAGGACTATCTGGGAGAGTTGTCAGGACTACCTGGGAGAGTTGTCAGGATTATCTGGGAGTGTTGTCAGGTCTATCTGAGAGAGTTGTCAGGACTATCTGGGAGTGTTGTCAGGACTATCTGGGAGTGTTGTCAGGACTATCTGGGAGAGTTGTCAGGACTATCTGGGAGAGTTGTCAGGACTATCTGGGAGAGTTGTCAGGACTATCTGGGAGAGTTGTCAGGCCTATCTGGGAGATTTGTCAGGACTATCTGGGAGTGCTGTCAAGGCTGTCTGGGAGAGTAGTCAGGGCTATCTGGCAGAGTTGTCAGGACTACCTGGGAGAGCTGTCAGGGTTATCTGGGAGAGTTGTCAGGGCTACCTGGGAGAGTTGTCAGGGCTATCTGGGAGAGCTGTCAGGACTATCTGGGACAGTTGTCAGGACCGCCTGTGAGCGTTGTCAGGGCTATCTGGGAGAGTTGCCAGGACTATCTGGCAGAGATGTCAGGATTATGTGGCAGAGATGTCAGGACTATCTGGGAGAGTTGCCAGGACTATCTGGCAGAGATGTCAGGACTATCTGGGAGAGTTGTCAGGACTATATGGAAGTGATGTCAGGGCTATCTGGGAGAGTTGCCAGGACTATCTGGCAGAGATGTCAGGATTATGTGGCAGAGATGTCAGGACTATCTGGGAGAGTTGCCAGGACTATCTGGCAGAGATGTCAGGATTATGTGGCAGAGATGTCAGGACTATCTGGGAGAGTGGTCAGGACTATCTGGCAGAGATGTCAGGATTATGTGGCAGAGATGTCAGGACTATCTGGGAGAGTTGTCAGGCCTATCTGGCAGAGTTGTCAGGGCTATCTGGGAGAGTTGTCAGGACTATCTGGGAGAGTTGTCAGGCCTATCTGGGAGATTTGTCATGGCTATCTGGGAGAGTTGTCAGGGCTATCTGGGAGAGTTGTTAGGGCTATCTGGCAGAGTTGTCAGGACTACTTGGGAGAGCTGTCAGGGCTATCTGGGAGAGTTGTCAGTGCTATCTGGGAGAGTTGTCAGGGCTGTCTGGGAGAGTTGTCAGGACTATGTGGCAGAGATGTCAGGACTATCTGGGACAGTTGTCAGGACCGCCTGGGAGAGTTGTCAGGACTATCCGGGAGTGTTGTCAGGGCTATCTGGCAGAGATGTCAGGACTATGTGGCAGAGATGTCAGGACTATCTGGGAGTGTTGTCAGGGCTATCTGGGAAAGTTGTCAGGACTATCTGGGAGAGTTGTCAGGACTACCTGGGAGAGTTGTCAGGACTATCTGGGAGAGTTGTTGGGTCTATCTGGGAGAGTTGTCAGGACTATCCGGGAGAGTTGTCAGGGCTATCTGGGAGAGTTGTCAGGACTATCATGGAGAGTTGTCAGGACTATCTGGCAGAGATGTCAGGACTATGTGGCAGAGATGTCAGGGCAATCTGGGAACGTTGTCAGGGCTATCATGGAGAGTTGTCAGGACTACCTGGGAGAGTTGTCAGGGCTATCTGGGAGAGTTGTCAGGACTATCTGGTTGAGTTGTCACGACTATCTGGGAGAGTTGTTCGGACAACCTGGAAGAGTTGTCAGGGCTATCTGGGAGAGTTGTCAGGACTATCTGGGAGACTTGTCAGGACTATCTGGGAGTGTTGTTAGGTCTATCTGAGAGAGTTGTCAGGACTATCTGGGAGTGTTGTCAGGACTATCTGGGAGTGTTGTCAGGGCTATCTGGGAGAGTAGTCAGGACTATCTGGGCGAGTTGCCAGGACTATCTGGGAGAGTTGTCAGGACTACCTGGGAGAGTTGTCAGGATTATCTGGGAGTGTTGTCAGGTCTATCTGAGAGAGTTGTCAGGACTATCTGGGAGTGTTGTCAGGACTATCTGGGAGTGTTGTCAGGACTATCTGGGAGAGTTGTCAGGACTATCTGGGAGAGTTGTCAGGACTATCTGGGAGAGTTGTCAGGACTATCTGGGAGAGTTGTCAGGCCTATCTGGGAGATTTGTCAGGACTATCTGGGAGTGCTGTCTGGGAGAGTTGTCAGGGCTATCTGGCAGAGTTTACAGGACTACCTGGGAGAGCTGTCAGGGTTATCTGGGAGAGTTGTCAGGGCTACCTGGGAGAGTTGTCAGGGCTATCTGGGAGAGCTGTCAGGACTATCTGGGACAGTTGTCAGGACCGCCTGTGAGCGTTGTCAGGGCTATCTGGGAGAGTTGTCAGGACTATGTGGCAGAGATGTCAGGACTATGTGGCAGAGATGTCAGGACTATCTGGGAAAGTTGTCAGGGCTATCTGGGAGAGTTTTCAGGGCTATCTGGGAGAGTTGTCAGGGCTATCTGGGAGAGCTTTCAGGGCTATCTGGGAGAGTTGTCAGGACTATCTGGGAGAGTTTTCAGGGCTATCTGGGAGAGTTGTCAGGACTACCTGGGCGAGTTGTCAGGACTATCTGGGAGAGTTTTCAGTGCTATCTGGGAGAGTTGTCAGGTCTATCTGGGAGAGTTGTTGGGTCTATCTGGGAGAGTTGTCAGGACTATCCGGGAGAGTTGTCAGGGCTATCTGGGAGAGTTGTCAGGACTATCTGGGAGAGTTGTCAGGACTATCTGGCAGAGATGTCAGGACTATGTGGCAGAGATGTCAGGGCAATCTGGGAGCGTTGTCAGGGCTATCATGGAGAGTTGTCAGGGCTATCTGGGAGAGTTGTCAGGGCTATCTGGGAGAGTTGTCAGGACTATCTGGTTGAGTTGTCACGACTATCTGGGAGAGTTGTTCGGACAACCTGGGAGAGTTGTCAGGGCTATCTGGGAGAGTTGTCAGGACTATCTGGGAGAGTTGTCAGGACTATCTGGGAGTGTTGTCAGGTCTATCTGAGAGAGTTGTCAGGACTATCTGGGAGTGTAGTCAGGACTATCTGGGAGTGTTGTCAGGACTATCTGGGAGAGTTGTCAGGACTATCTGGGAGAGTTGCCAGGACTATCTGGGAGATTTGTCAGGACTACCTGGGAGAGTTGTCAGGACTATCTGGGAGTGTTGTCAGGTCTATCTGAGAGAGTTGTCAGGACTATCTGGGAGTGTTGTCAGGACTATCTGGGAGTGTTGTCAGCACTATCTGGGAGAGTTGTCAGGACTATCTGGGAGAGTTGTCAGGGCTATCTGGGAGGGTTGTCAGGACTATCTGGGAGAGTTGTCAGGACTATCTGGGAGAGTTGTCAGGACTATCTGGGAGAGTTGTCAGGCCTATCTGGGAGATTTGTCAGGACTATCTGGAAGAGCTGTCAAGGCTGTCTGGGAGAGTTGTCAGGGCTATCTGGCAGAGTTGTCAGGACTACCTGGGAGAGCTGTCAGGGTTATCTGGGAGAGTTGTCAAGGCTACCTGGGAGAGTTGTCAGGGCTATCTGGGAGAGTTGTCAGCGCTATCTGGGAGAGCTGTCAGGACTATCTGGGACAGTTGTCAGGACCGCCTGTGAGCGTTGTCAGGGCTATCTGGGACAGTTGTCAGGACTATGTGGCAGAGATGTCAGGACTATGTGGCAGAGATGTCAGGACTATCTGGGAGAGTTGTCAGGGCTATCTGGGAGTGTTTTCAGGGCTATCTGGGAGAGTTGTCAGGGCTATCTGGGAGAGCTTTCAGGGCTATCTGGGAGAGTTGTCAGGACTATCTGGGAGAGTTTTCAGGGCTATCTGGGAGAGTTGTCAGGACTACCTGGGAGAGTTGTCAGGACTATCTGGGAGAGTTTTCAGTGCTATCTGGGAGAGTTGTCAGGTCTATCTGGGAGAGTTGTTGGGTCTATCTGGGAGAGTTGTCAGGACTATCCGGGAGAGTTGTCAGGGCTATCTGGGAGAGTTGTCAGGACTATCTGGGAAAGTTGTCAGGACTATCTGGCAGAGATGTCAGGACTATGTGGCAGAGATGTCAGGGCAATCTGGGAGCATTGTCAGGGCTATCATGGAGAGTTGTCAGGACTACCTGGGAGAGTTGTCAGGGCTATCTGGGAGAGTTGTAAGGACTATCTGGTTGAGTTGTCACGACTATCTGGGAGAGTTGTTCGGACAACCTGGGAGAGTTGTCAGGGCTATCTGGGAGAGTTGTCAGGTCTATCTTGGAGAGTTGTCAAGGCTATCTGGGCGAGTTGCCAGGACTATCTGGGAGAGTTGTCAGGACTACCTGGGAGAGTTGTCAGGACTATCTGGGAGTGTTGTCAAGACTATCTGAGAGAGTTGTCAGGACTATCTGGGAGAGTTGTCAGGGCTATCTGGCAGAGATGTCAGGACTATTTGGCAGAGATTTCAGGACTTTCTGGGAGAGTTGTCAGGGCTATCTGGCAGAGATGTCAGGACTATCTGGCAGAGACGTCAGGATTATCTGGGAGAGTTGTCAAGGCTATCTGGGCGTGTTGCCAGGACTATCTGGGAGAGTTGTCAGGACTTTCTGGCAGAGATGTCAGGACTATGTGGCAGAGATGTCAGGTCTATCTGGGAGAGTTGTCAGGGCTATCTGGGAGATTTGTTGGGTCTATCTGGGAGAGTTGTCAGGACTATCCGGGAGAGTTGTGAGGGCTATCTGGGAGAGTTGTCAGGGCTATCTGGGAGAGTTGTCAGGACTATCCGGGAGAGTTGTGAGGGCTATCTGGGAGAGTTGTCAGGGCTATCAGGGAGAGTTGTCAGGACTTTACTCCGCGCCGACCCCTGTACTCCTGCGCCATGTTGGGCCGCAGCCGGCGCGGACAAGGGGGACACCGTGCATGCACGGAAATCGCACCGGTGGGTCTGCGCATGCACGGTTCGCGCTGGACCCACTGCGCATGCGCGCATCCCCCGGCGCCCATTCCACGGCCGGATCAGCAGCTGGAGCGGTGTGAACTGCTCCAGCGCCCTGCAGGCCCCTTGTACGGGCCAGAATTGCTGATCCTGGGGCTGCGTTGACGCCATCGGGAAACGGCGTTTCCGATGGCGTCAACACTTAGCCTCAGGATCAGAGAATCCCGCCCACCGTGTTCACTGCAAAGTAAAAACATGGCCAGCAAAGCCTGGGGGTTAAATCTCTCTTTGAACTTAAAATACAATACTTATTAGAAATTACTCTGTGCCCATCAGCAACTTGAATCTTTGATTCAGAAAATGTTTAAGAGTGCTTCACAGTGACGGTGGAGGGAGGCAAGGGTTGAAGAGAAAAATGGCAGTCATGGGATTCAACCGCGTGTAAGGATCTTGGACTTGTCACTCATTACAGATGCAACTGTTTTTAGTTTGGAGTGTCTCAACACACTCAATGACGAAGCAATAGTCAGGCAAAGTAATTAATCCTCGTTTTCTCTGGTTAGAGTCCTAACCATCATCAATTATTCAAATTCTCTCTCTTTCCCTCTCTCTATCTTTCTCTGTCTCTCAATACAATTGTAATGGACAGCTCACAATCTTAATAGGTCTCTCATCACTTACACCAATCCTCGATGATTTGTTGTGGTGTAATGTCTTCTTCAATAATCTGTTTGTGGTCTAGACGACACTGTTATCTCGAAGACCATTGACCAATTATTCATTCCTTGTTTCAACAAAAATCCCTCTCCTTGCTGACAAATCGTTTTCTTGCCTGTTCATCCATTACCTGAAGCATTCTGTGAATGAACAAGAATGAAGAAGGAGACAGGCATGTATTCAGACGCCTTTAGTGTGGGACACGCTGGAGACTAGCTGGGACAATATTGGAGATGTTTGTGTCTATTTGCCATCTAGCAGGCCAAACCCCTACCTAGTTTGTCAGTTGAGGCTCTGGACTGATTTAAATTCACCAGATTCCGGGGTCCGCTAAAATTAATCAACACTTACTTTTGCTGGCCCTTGATGAGATCTACCTTGCGGAATTAGTGAGGTCTTGCGACACTAAAACTCAGTAGAAATTTGAGGTAAACTTCTCGGATGCAAACAAGAATCTTTATTGCCTCTCTTTGATTACAATTAGGAGAAACTTAAATCTATTCTCAATAATGTCCGGCTAGCAAAAGGACTCAAAGAGAAGTAACTTGTACACAATTTAACTTTCAAAATAATACAGAAATGGTTTCTTGCTTACGGCAAAACAGCTTGCATTTACTTCAAGAGTTTGAGTGGATAAGTGAAAATATGAAAAATAGAGATAGCGAATAGTTAGGTCAAAGTATAGGATGATTCCGGAATGAAGATGGCCGTACGGACCATCATGTTTAAAGGAAATCTTATCAGTCTTGAGCCATCTATCTACACCTCTATGTCGTCCTAATTGGTTTGGGTTAGAATCAAATACATTTGATTCGATGGTTAGCTGTCAATCCTTAATGTGCAACATAAATTCTGAATGGTTCATGTTTGAATATTTGTGTATGTTATGGAATGCTATTCTGTGCTATTATCAAGACTGGTTTCTACTGGTTTTCTGCTGACTTTGCTTTATCCACATTATGAACAATGGTGCCTTCATGTTGCTATGGTGTCTACGTAGAACAATAGCTTTTTCATCTTGCTTAGTGAAAATGTTGTTTTTATCTCCAATTAGTTAATGCATGTCTGACATTTTGTAATGCCCGGTTCGAATTGCTCTAATTTCATCAGAGATTTTATCTAGGGCAGTGGCGGTGTAATCGGCTACGTTTTGTATGATGGTTGTTATTTTATTAATTTCATTGGCCACCCTTACTTCCCAATAGAAAGGAATAACTAGCATAAATAGCATGTCGTAATGTTATGGCACGTTTATTTCTGTTTAGGGGCTGTTTAGCACAGGGCTAAATCGCTGACCTTGAAAGCAGACCAAGGCAGGCCAGCAGCACGGTTCAATTCCCGTAACAGCCTCCCCGAACAGGCGTGGGAATGTGGCGACTAGGGGCTTTTCACAGTAACTTCATTTGAAGCCTACTTGTGACAATAAGCCATTTTCATTTCATTTCTTCGAGTGGTTGGATCTGAAACATAAGGGAGATGCGGAAGATGACGGATGGCAGGTACTATGTATATCCTGACCAGTATTTCGGGAGCCAGGAATATGCTTTGTCATTACAAATAAAATAAGTTCCATTATAAGCAGATTTTAAGTATATTTGGGCAGCACGGTAGCATAGCGGTTAGCGCAATTGCTTCACAGCTCCAGGGTCCCAGGTTCGATTCCCGGCTGGGGCACTGTCTGTGCGGAGTCTGCACGTTCTCCCCGTGTGTGCGTGGGTTTCCTCCGGGTGCTCCGGTTTCCTCCCACAGTCCAAAGATGTGCAGGTTAGGTGGATTGGCCAGGCTAAATTGCCCTTAGTGTCCAAAATTGCCCTTAGTGTTGGTTGAGTGGGGTTACTGGGTTATGGGGATAGGGTGGTGTGGGCTTGGGTAGGGTGCTCTTTCCAAGAGCCGGTGCAGACTCGATGGGCCGAATGGCCTCCTTCTGCACTGTAAATTCTATGAAAAAAAATAAGTAAATATCTTCTATGTACCAATGATCTGAGAATGTTTTATTATTTATGATGTTGTGTATGCCTGTTATTGTTGAGGACCATTCAGTTCTTTATAATAAATTTTGCGAACATTTATAAGCTGTGTTAACATCCAAATAATTAGTACAAACACTATTGCCCATTTTCATCCCTTTAGAGTGATTACTAATAAGGCATATTGATCCTTTTTGTTTAATATTAGTTGGGAGGCTAATATATTGAGGATTTTTGTTAGGGTTATATTTAAGTTGGTGCCATCTTGAAAAGGTGTTTGGTGGATAGCCTGCAGATTTCCATAAGTTAATAAATTTCTTTAAATAAATCTTGTACCTTCCTTTTTCACGTGAATATGCTCCAGAACGGACCACTACAGAGCGAGGGACACTTTGATAGATGTACCATTCTGCTCTTTCTGAAGCATTAAAGGGAATAGTTAAGAAGGGAATACCTTCTCCTGGGTTATGATGTGGAGATGCCGGCGTTGGACTGGGGTGAGCACAGTACGAAGTCTTACAACACCAGGTTAAAGTCCAACAGGTTTGTTTCGATGTCACTAGCTTTCGGAGCGCTGCTCCTTCCTCAGGTGAATGAAGAGGTCTGTTCCAGAAACATAGATATAGACAAATTCAAAGATGCCAAACAATGCTAGGAATGCGAGCATTAGCAGGTGATGAAATCTTTACAGATCCAGAGATGGGGTAACCCCAGGTTAAAGAGGTGTGAATTGTCTCAAGCCAGGACAGTTGGTAGGATTTTGCAGGCCAGATGGTGGGGGATGAATGTAATGCGACATGAATCCCAGGTCCCGGTTGAGGCCGCACTCATGTGTGCGGAACTTGGCTATAAGTTTCTGCTCGGCGATTCTGCGTTGTCGCGGGTTTTCCCTCCGGAAGGCCGCTGCCTTAGACCCGACATGTATGCTCAAGCCGTCAGGAGTCGCATCAATGCCAGATTCATCAGTCGCATTCACAAGACAACCCCGAACGTCACCCAAGCACAACGCAATGCCATCCGCGCTCTCAAGACCAACCACAGCATCGTCATCAAACCAGCAGACAAAGGGGGGGCCACTGTCGTACTGAACAGAACGGACTACTGCAAAGAAGTATACCGACAGCTGAACAACCAAGAACACTACAGACAGTTACCCGCAGATCCGACCAAGGAACACATCCGCCAGCTTAACAGACTGATCAAGACCTTGGATCCAGATCTTCAGAGCACCCTACGTGCTCTCATCCCACGTACTCCCCGCATTGGAGATCTCTACTGCCTCCCAAAAATACATAAGGCCAACACACCAGACCGCCCTATCGTTTCAGGCAATGGGACCCTGTGTGGGAACCTCTCTGGCTACATCGAGGGCACCTTGAAACCCATCGTACAAGGTACACCCAGCTTCTGTCGCGACACGACGGACTTCCTACAGAAACTCAGCACCCATGGACCAGTTGAACCAGGAACATTCCTTGTCACAATGGATGTCTCGGCACTCTACACCAGCATCCCCCATGACGACGGCATTGCTGCAACAGCCTCCGTACTCAACACCGACAACTGCCAATCTCCAGACGCAATTCTGCAACTCATCCGCTTCATTCTGGATCACAACGTCTTCACCTTCGACAACAAGTTCTTCATCCAGACGCACGGAACAGCCATGGGGACCAAATTCGCACCCCAATACACCAACATCTTCATGAACAAGTTTGAACAGGACCTACTCACCGCACAGGACCTTCAACCGATGTTATACACCAGATACATCGATGACATTTTTTTCCTTTGGACCCATGACGAAGAATCACTGAAACGACTACACGATGACATTAATAAGTTCCATCCAACCATCAGACTCACCATGGACTACTCTCCAAAATCAGTTGCATTCTTGGACACACTCGTCTCCATCAAGGACGGTCACCTCAGCACTTCGCTTTACCGCAAACCCACGGATAACCTCATGATGCTCCACTTCTCCAGCTTCCACCCTAAACACATTAAAGAAGCCATCCCCTATGGACAAGCGCTCCGTATACACAGGATCTGCTCAGACGAGGAGGAGCGTAACAGACATCTACAGACGTTGAAAGATGCCCTCGTACGAACGGGATATGGCATTCGACTCATCGATCGACAGTTCCAACGCGCCACAGCGAAAAACCGGACCGACCTCCTCAGAAGACAAACATGGGACACAACCGACAGAATACCCTTCGTCGTCCAGTACTTCCCCGGAGCAGAGAAACTACGTCATCTTCTTCACAGCCTTCAACACGTCATTGATGACGATGAACATCTTGCCAAGGTCATCCCCACACCCCCACTACTTGCCTTCAAACAAACGCGCAACTTCAAACGAACCATTGTGTGCAGCAAACTACCCAGTCTTCAGAACAGTGACCACGACACCACACAACCCTGTCATGGCAATCTCTGCAAGACGTGCCAGATCATCGACATGGATACCACCATTACACGTGAGAACACCACCCACCAGGTACGCGGTACATACTCGTGCGACTCGGCCAACGTTGTCTACCTCATACGCTGCAGAAAAGGATGTCCCGAAGCGTGGTACATTGGCGAGACCATGCAGACGCTGCGACAACGAATGAACGGACATCGCGCAACAATCACCAGGCAGGAATGTTCCCTTCCAGTCGGGGAACACTTCAGCAGTCAAGGGCATTCAGCCTCTGATCTCCGGGTAAGTGTTCTCCAAGGCGGCCTTCAGGACCCGCGACAACGCAGAATCGGCGAGCAGAAACTTATAGCCAAGTTCCGCACACATGAGTGCGGCCTCAACCGGGACCTGGGATTCATGTCACATTACATTCATCCCCCACCATCTGGCCTGCAAAATCCTACCAACTGTCCTGGCTTGAGACAATTCACACCTCTTTAACCTGGGGTTACCCCATCTCTGGATCTGTAAAGATTTAATCACCTGCTGATGCTCGCATTCCTAGCATTGTTTGGCATCTTTGAATTTGTCTATATATGTGTTTCTGGAACAGACCTCTTCATTCACCTGAGGAAGGAGCAGCGCTCCGAAAGCTAGTGACATCGAAACAAACCTGTTGGACTTTAACCTGGTGTTGTAAGACTTCGTACTGTTCTTCTGGGTTAGTAGGGGTTGCAATACATACCCAACAATTAAACATATTGAAATTTTTAGCATATATCTTAGATGTGTAAAGGAATGTATTTTCATTCAGTTCTGGTACAACATTTACAAAGCCAATCAAATAACTGAAAATGAATATTACAGTAAACATTTTACAGATCTTAATATTTATACGCGTACTTCACATGGGATGCATGGTTCCAACTTTTTTTTCTTTTAATTTTACAGCTGATTGGGTGGTAAGAAGGATTACGAATGGTCCTTCCTACTTCGATCCCAGGGGTTCTTTCTGCAGCTTTTTGACGTACACTTCTTCACCGGGCACCAGGTCGTGCCCACCTTCTGGAGGATCTCCCCACGCAGCTAACACCTGTTGAGAGGAAGAACTAACAGCATTTGTTAGATTTTGACAATAAGTCAGCAAAGTATCACTCATCAAATGACAGTCTGCTTTCCGCAAATCAATAGTTCCTGGCAGAGACATTGGTCTGCCTGTGATGATTTCAAATGGACTCAGGCCTGTTGTTCTGTTTGGTGTAGCTCTAATACTGCATAATACTATTGACTAAGCTTGGATCCAATTCCTGCCTTCCTGGTTGTATTCAGACAGTCTTTCTTTCAAAGTTCGATTCATACCTTCCACTTGGCCTGATGATTGTGGATGACAAGGACAGTGTAAATTCCAGTCAATGTTTAATAGTCTACAGACTTCCTTACAAACAGCACCTGTAAAGTGGGTTCCATTGTCTGAGTCAATGCTAGCTGGTACTCCCCATCTGGGAATAAGGGGCGAAATTCTCCGTTATCGGCGGAAAGTCCGCCGATCGGCACAAAAAACGACGCAAATCTGACTTGCGTCACGTCGGAAAAATGGGTCGATAGTCTCCGGCCCGAAATGGGCTAGCAGCGACGTAACGGGATCCGCGCTTGCGCAATGGTTCACGCCGTGCAGCGTCATACGCGCCGCACGGCGTGACGGCTCATAAGGTCGCGCTGCTCCCGCCCCACCCGACCGGAACACCCGACCGCAACACCCGACTGGATGGCTGGCCGCCGCTCAGCCCCGAGGTTCGAATCACGCAATGTGGAGGCGCTCCTGGACGCGGTGGAGCAGAGGAGGGACGCCCTATATCCCGGGCACGGCCGCAGAGTTCCCCCACACCACAGCCGGCGTCTGTGGAGGGAAGTGGCAGAGGCTGTCACCGCTGTGGCCCTGACACCACGGACAGGCACCCAGTGCCACAAGAAGGTGAACAACCTCGTCAGAGCAGGCAGGGTGAGCCTCCCGATATTCCCCTCCCCCATATCCCCCCCTCCCACATATCCCCCCTCCCCCATAGCCCCCCTCCCCCATCTCCCCCCTCCCCCATATCCCCCCTCCCCCATATCCCCGCCTCCCCATATCCCCCCTCCCCCATATCCCCCCTCCCCCATATCCTCCCTCCCCCATATCCCCCCTCCCCCATATCCCCCCTCCTCCATATCTCCCCTCCCCCATATCCCCCCTCCCCATATCTCCCCTCCCCCATATCCCCCCTCCCCATATCCCCCCTCCCCCATATCCACCCTCCCCCATATCCCCCTCCCCATGTCCCCCCCTCCCCCATATCCCCCCTCCCCATATCCCCCCTCCCCCATATCCCCCCTCCGCCATATCCCCCCTCCCCCATATCCCCCCTCCCCTATATCCCCCCTCCCCATATCCCCCCCTCCCCCATATCCCCCCTCCCCAATATCCCCCTCCCCCATATCCCCCCCCCATATCCCCAAGTGAATCCAGCCCTAACCTTAACCTCTGCAATGTACGCGCAACCGATGGCGTGCATTAATATACCTGCCTAACAGTGTTGCCTTTTACCCCTGCCACCCCCCCCCCCCCACAGGAGAAGTGCGAACACAACAATAGGGAGCATGTGAGGACTGGAGGAGGCCCCGCTGATGAGAGGCCACTGACCGTACATGAGGAAAGGGCCCTGGAACTGGCTGGTGGACCTGAGGACCGGGAGGTTGCTGATGCAGAGGTCGGGGGCGTAGTAGCAAGTGAGCCACCGACAGCCCGTCCCCATATCCCCCCTCCCCTATATCCCCCTCCCCGTATCACCTGATCACTGCCTGATGTCTAACCATGCATGCTTCATTGTGTATCGCAGGACCAAACGTCCAGGCACCCATCCCCGCAGATGCAGACCGCCCGCAGGATGCCCCTCGGAGGCCTCGGGAGACGGAGAGACCCGGACCCTCCGGCATGCGACGCCCGCAGGATGCCCCTCGCACACCACGGGAGACGGAGAGACCCGCGCCCTCCAGCATGCGACGCCCGCAGGATGCCCCTCGCACACCACGGGAGACGGAGAGACCTGGAGCAACAGGGAGACGACACCCCCGTCACGTGCGGGAGCGACCACCCAGCGATGAAGGGGGCAGCCACAGGCCCCCGTCACATCCGAGCCAGGACACCACTACCCAGGACACCACTACCCAGGACACCACTACCCAGGACACCACTACCCAGGACACCACTACCCGGGACACCACTACCCGGGACAGCACTACCCAGGAAGACCAAATACCGGACAGTGACTCAGAGTGGATGGGTGGAGACGAACCCCCACCCCAAAGTGCCATGGACTCAGAGTGGGACGAAGAGCACGACACAACGCCACTGCTGTCACCAACACCCTCCACCATCGCAGAAACACTCACCTCGGTTGGGCACTTTAGTGATGAGGCGTCTGGTACACTCACTGGTGCGCACAACACAGCCGTCCCGGTACAGCAGGTGGAGGTAGGAGCAGCAGAGGGGCCGGGCGGTCGGAGGGCAGCCCAGCCCAAGCGAACATCTGCCGCCCAGATGGATCCCGGGTTCCTGGAGTTACCACACCCACACATAGATCCGATGCAACCACCGACCCGGAGACAAGCGAAGAGGGTGACGGGCAGCTTGCGGCGGCTGCGGTCGCAGGTGGAGGAGTCCACCCACGTCCAGGAGCTGGAAGTGGTGCCGGTCATGCGTGCCACCCAGGCCGACACCGCACGGGTGGCGTCCGCGGTGGAGGCAATGGGTGCGACGGTGTCAGACATGGGGAACGGTTTGCGAGGCCTGGGGCTTTCCGTGCAGGCGGCGTCTGTGGCCCAGGAAATGGCTGCCCTCTCACAGGAGGCCATGAGCCAGTGCCAGCGCCAGGTGGCAGAGGCGCTCAACGCCATAGCCCAGTCTCAGCAGGCCATGGCCCAGTCTCTGCAGGCCATGGCCCAGTCTCTGCAGGCCATCGCTGAGGGCATCGGCGCCAGTGGCCATGTGCGAGCCGGCGTTGCACTGTCACAGACAGGGTTTGCCAACCCCCTGGGCTCCATGGCTGCAAACCTGCAGACCCCTGTCGATACCAGCACGGGCCTCCAGGACTAGCAGCGCCAGATGTCGGGGGGGCGTCGGATGGGCAGTCCGTTCGCATCCCCCACCCATGTAGAGGCCTGGGGGCCATCGGGCACCCCGAGGGAGGAGGAGATGGTGTGGTCTGTCCGGGCTCCCTCTGTCGGGGAGGTCCCGGTACACCGCGACACCTCGGACTCCCCCCCTTCCGTCCCAGGTGCATCGGGTGGGCAATGGGCAGGACAGGCTGGCAGCTCGCCATCCCAGTCGCCCGGGCCGCAGCCTGGCCCATCTAGGCCAGGACGCCCCAGGAAACGGCCGCCAAAGGGATCCAGTGTCAGAGGGCAGGAATCACAGGAGTCCACCTCCAGTTCTGCTGTACCGTCTGGGGAACCACGTAGACGTAGTCAAAGGGCCCGTAAGGCCAAACAATTAGACACTGAGTAAGTTGGCACGGTTGCATGGCACAGATGAGTTTTAGGGGCTAGGGCACGTGCATGAACTCCTTTGGTTATTAAAGTCAATGTTACACCTACAGAAGCTGCCTTTGTGCTCTGTCCAATGTGTGCGGGGGTGTCATGTACGTTGATCGCAAGTGTGTGTGTGAGGGGTGGTCTTACTTCAGCCCCAGGTGAGTCTGTCCCCTTCCCCCTGGGCCGCCATCAACATCCCCCGGGCAGAGGACGGGACCGTGCGCTGCAGTGTCACAGCCGCATGCAGGGATGGTCCGGGTGGATGGTGGTACTGTGGCCATGGGTCAGACATAGTCCAATGATGTAGAGCCAGGAGCTCACCGCAGGGCGGGTTGTCATCATCCTCCATGGCCTGCGATAGACACGCGTCCACCCGCAACTGTGTGAGCCCGGCCCGTTGTGCCGCAGGTGGATCGGCAATGGGGGGGTGGGGGTTGGTGTGCATGCGGGTGGGGTGGGTGGGGTTGGGGAGGGGGGTGAGGGTGCTGGGTGGGTGGATGGGTGGGGGGTGTGGGTCGTCGGCTGTTGCCATGGTGTGCGGTCTGTGGCCATACTACCCGATTCCCACGCCCATCTAGTCAGTGAAGCGGGCGTCTATCAGTCTGTCCCGTGCCCGCTGGGCCAGCCGGTAACGGTGGACAGCCACCCGCCTGTGTCTACCCCGTCTGCCCTGAAAATTACCCCCATCCCCCTCATCTGGGGAGGACTGCGCCTCTTCCTGCTGCTCCTCCACTCCGCCCTCCTCTGCCTGCGGCACATCGCCCCTCTGCTGGGCTATGTTGTGCAGGACGCAGCACACCACAATGATGCGGCCGACCCTATCTGACCGATACTGGAGGGCGCCCCCAGATAGGTCCAGGCACCTGAAACGCATCTTCAGCACGCCAAAGCACCTCTCTATCACTCCCCTTGTCGCTACATGGGCATCATTGTAGCGGTTCTCCACCTCATTGCGTGGCCTCCGGACAGGCGTCATCAGCCACGATCGCAATGGGTAGCCCCTGTCGCCCAGCAACCAGCCCCTCAGCCGGGGATGGCGTCCCTCGTACATGCCGGGGATGGATGACCGTGACAACACGTATGTGTCGTGTACACTGCCTGGGTGACGGGCGCAGACGTGCAGGATCATCATGCGGTGGTCGCAGACCACCTGTACGTTCATCGAATAGGTCCCCTTCCTATTAGTGAATACGGCCCTGTTATCTGCAGGTGGCCGCACGGCGACATGCATCCCATCGATCGCGCCCTGGACCCTGGGGAACCCGGCCACGGCAGAGAAGCTCACGGCCCGGGCATCTTGGCTGGCCCGGTCCACGGGGAAGCGGATGTAGCGGTGCGCCATGGCATATAGGGCATCTGTCACTGCCCGAATGCACCGGTGCACCGATGTCTGCGATATGCCGGACAGGTCCCCACTCGGTGCCTGGAATGACCCCGTTGCATAAAAGTTCAGGGCCACCGTAACCTTGACGGACACGGGGAGAGGGTGTCCCCCGCCAGTGCCACGCGGTGACAGGTGTGCCAGCAGGTGGCAGATGTGTGCCACGGTTTCCCGGCTCATCCGGAGCCTCCTCCTGCATTCCCGGTCCGTGAGGTCCTGGTATGACTGCCGGGGCCGGTACACACGGGGCGCCCTCGGGTGCGTCCGTTTCCGTGGGGCCGCGACGTCCTCCTCCCCCTCCTCGTCCTGTCGGTCAGGTGTCCCTCCAGCCTGGGCGGCTGCCGCCTGCCCCTCTGCAGCAGCCTGCGCCGCCTCTCTGGCACGCTCCTCCTCCTCCTCCTCCTCCTCCTCCTCATCGAGGGCAACATAGACATGAGCGGCTGCCGCCACGGCGGCCAGCATCGCTGGATGGTCTGAAAACATGACGGCCTGGTGGGGGGAGGGGAACGACGACATGTCATCATTGCCCATATCCCCTCCTCCCCCCAGCCAGGTGGCATGGACCGCATGGGTCCAACTGTTGGAGGCTGGCACCTGGCCAGGTGGACCAACTCACTTGCCCTCCCATCCCCCTCCCCAGCAGGGACCCCCCCCCACCCAACCTCCACCCCGGCACGGACACCCCCATCCCCCTCCCCGGCACGGACCCCCCCCCAACCTCCACCCCGGCACGGACCCCCCCCCAACCTCCACCCCGGCACGGACCCCCCCCCCCACCTCCACCCCGGCACGGACACCCCCATCCCCCTCCCCGGCACGGACCACCCCCCCAACCTCCACCCCGGCACGGACCCCTCCCCCCAACCTCCACCCCGCACGGACCCCCCCCCATCCCCCTCCCCGGCACGGACCCCCTCCAACCTCCACCCCGGCACGGACCCCCCCCAACCTCCACCCCGGCACGGACCCCCCCCCATCCCCCTCCCCGGCACGGACCCCCCCCCCCAACCTCCACCCCGGCACGGACCCCCCCCCCAACCTCCACCCCGGCACGGACACCCCCATCCCCCTCCCCGGCACGGACCCCCCCCCCAACCTCCACCCCGGCACGGACACCCCCATCCCCCTCCCCGGCACGGACCCCCTCCCGGCACTCCCCCAGAGCCCAGCCTACTCTAACCACCCCCCCCCCCCCGCCGCACACACACACACACAACCCGAGACACACCTCTCCTCACGCATTCAGACTGCGGCCACGCCACCGCCTGCCCAGAGCCAACCCCCCAGGCCGTCACTCACCTCCACGCTGGTCGGCGTGAACCTGGAGCACAGGGTCACGCCGATGAAAAGGAGGTTTAATTTACGTCGACGTGAACGGTCATCACGTCGACGGGACTTCGGCCCATCCGGAAGGGAGAATATCGGCAGGCCGAAAATCGGCTGCCTTGCGCAGACCCGTGACATTCTCCGCGGCAGCGGCGCCATTAACGCCCCGCCGACTTTTCTCCCTTCGGAGACTTCGGCAACCGGCGGGGGCGGGATTCACGGCGGCCAACGGCCATTCTCCGACTCTCTGGGGGGTCGGAGAATGACGCCCAAGGTCTTTGCATAGCACTTTGGCTCTATGGGCAGCTGTCGCTCTTCTAGCTAGAGCAGCTTCCACCCATCTCGAGAATTTATCCACTATTACATGAACATCATTGTATTGTTGACATTTAGGAAGGGTGATGTAATCTGCCTGTATATCCTGGAACGGTCCTTAGATTATCATAGAATTTACAGTGCAGAAGGAGGCCATTTGGCCCTTCGAGTCTGCACCGGCTCTTGGAAAGAGCACCCTACCCAAGGTCAACACCTCTACCCTACCCCCATAACCCAGTAACCCCACCCAACACTAAGGGCAATTTATCATGGCCAATCCACCTAACCTGCACATCTTTGGACTGTGGGAGGAAACCGGAGCACCCGGTGGAAACCCACGCACACACGGAGAGGATGTGCAGACTCCGCACAGACAGTGCCAAGCCGGAATCGAACCTGGGACCCTGGAGCTGTGGAGCAATTGTGCTACCATGCTGCAGGAGCAGGAGCTCTTAATTGAGGCATTGATGTTATAGGTCCCTAGTTATTCTTTTGACAGGTTACACAACAGTTTGATACTAATTGTGCATGTTTTTTGAATCCTTTACCACACCAACTTCTATGGAATCGATCCATCATTTGTTGAGGTGATAGATGTCCCCATGAATGAATTTGTTGAGCTAAGAAGGGCATTAGTGATTGTGGTGCCACTGGTTTATCAGTTTGAACTTGTCTCCAAATATTGTCATCATACAGCTGAATACCTGATTCTAACCATGTCCATTTTTCTTGCTTTGTACAATCATGGTGCATTTCACGTAAATCCTTTACTCCCAATTTGTAAATGTGATTGAATTCCTTCTGGCATTGAGAGGCAGCTTCCTTTGCTGCTTGGTCCGCAAGAGCATTTCCTCTTGCTTCCATCGTGTCTCATGAGTATGGGCTTTACATTTCAGAACTGATACTTCTCTTAGCAAGGCCATAGCTTCTAGAAGATCTCGTTCTTCCTTTCCATTTCAGATAGGTGTACCTGCTGTTGTGAGAAATCCTTTTTTTCTCCACAGATGGCCAAAATCATGTGCTACTCCAAAACCATATCTGGAGTCAGTATAGATGTTAGCAGTTTTATCTCTTGCCACATGACATGCTTCTGTTAGTGCTTTTAATTCGGCCTGCTGAGCTGATGTACCTGGGGGTAAACTTTCTTCAGCTAATACTTTGTATGGGCTTGTGACTGCCCACCCAGTTTTTCTGATACCCTTGTCAATAAAAGAGAAACCATCAATGAATAGGACTAAATCTGGGTTCTGTAGTGGCTCTTCTTCTACTAAGCGTACTTCTTCCATTTCCTCTATTATTTTCACACAGTCATGCCCTTCTCCCTCTCCTCCCTTTCGTCCCTCGGGAAGCGGGAGCAAAGATGATGGGTTTATGGGACTGGCTCTGTGAAAATATAGGTTGGGAGCTTCCAAAACTGCTGTCCATCTAGTCCATCTAGCTGATGTAACTTGTGATACTCTGTTCATGGATAGGAGAGAATGGACTGAATGTGGACATTTAACGGTTAACTTTTGGTCTAGGACAAGGCCTGATGTTGCCATTACAGCTCAACATGTGGCTTCCATGGCTCGTAAACAGCTGCCAAATGCTGGTGCCACATTGTCAAGTTTAATGGAGTAGTATCCAACTGGTCTTAACTGATCACCATGTTCCTGGGCTAGTACTGCAGTCATGTAACCATCTTTTTCATGAACAAACATGGTAAAAGGTTTTCCATTGTTTGGAATACCTAAGGCTGGTGCTGAACACAGGGCCTTTTTCAAATTTAGGAATGATTGCTTTTGTTCCGAATTGAGTTCAACAGTGTCTTTTGATTTCCGGTTTCCTTTTAAAAGATCATTTAACAGCTGGGATAACTGAGTGTAAGAATCAATCCAATTTCTGTTAAAATTACACAGTCCCAAAAAAGATCTCACTTCCTGAACAGTTGAGGGTTCTTTAGCGGCTTTGATAGCAGCCGTTCTGTTCTGAGTAAATTCTCTTTTGCCTTTGGATATTTTCTGATCTAAGTAGATAACTTCTTCCTGGGAAATTTGTGCTTTGGCAAAGCTAGCTTTGTGACCATTATCACTGAGGTGGTTCAGGACCACTCGTAGGTCTTTCTCGTGATCATCTTTATTGATGGAGGCTATCAGAACGTAATCCACATACTGGATAATTACTGTCTATGTGGAGTCTACACATTCTCCCCGTGTCTGCGTGGGTTTCCCCCGGGTGCTCCAGTTTCGATTCCCCACGTCTCAAAAGACGTGCTTGCTAGGTGAATTGGACATTCTGAATTCTCACTCTGTGTACCCGAACAGGTGCCAGAATGTGGCGACTAGGGGATTTTCACAGTAACTTCATTGCAGTGTTAATGCAAGCCTACTTGTGACTCTAATAAAGCTTATTATTATTATAATAATAATATAATAATCACTTATTGTCACAAGTAGGTTTCAACAAAGTTACTGTGAAAAGCCCCTGGAAACATGATATAGAGACAGGGGAGTAAATGCAAAAACGGTTTGCATGGTTATCCGCCTCAGGAAAGGATCTGGCTCATTTCTCTGTAACGCAGATGGCTGAGGGGTGATTCAATAAAGATTTTGTTTTAAAATGATTAAAAACTTAGAAAGAGTAGGCACAGAGAAATGAGCAAAAATAGAGGCTATCAATAACAGTCACCAAGGATCAAATAGGGATTCAGAAGGAATATCTATCCAGAGAGGGTGATGATATGAAATTCTCTACCACAGGAAGTAATCAGGGGAAATAGCAGACATATTTAAGGGGAAGCTAAGGCAGGCATATGAGGAAGAAGGCAATAAAGGGTTATGCTGATAGAGTTAAGGCGAGGAAGGATGGGAGGAGGATTAAGTGAGGCTAAACACCAGTATGGTCTGGTTAGGCCAAAGGCAAAATCGGTCACCAAATAACGAGTTGAAAAGAAGCGTACCTATTTGTTTCAGTTCATTGCTGTTGAATCTATCATCTATAGGGCAGCACGGTGGCGTAATGGTTAGCACTGGGACAGCGCCGCTGAAGACCCGGGTTCGAATCCCGGCCCTGGGCCACTGCTTGTGTGGAGTTTGCACATTCTCCCCGTATTTGCGTGGGTTATGCACAATCCAAAGATGTGCAGGGTAGGTGGATTGGACATGCTAAATTGCCCCTTAATTGGAAAAATAACAATTGGGTATTCTAAATGTTAAAAAAAAAATCTATCATCCATGCCTTTTGTTACCTCGAGACTTGCCAATGCTGCTCCAGCTGCGCCCCACCTCTGCGCTCCCTGAACCTCACTGACGTCCGGTCCCTCGCACATCCCGGATTTTGATTCTGCACCTTTAGCAGTTTAGCATTCGACTGACGAGGCCCCAACCTCCAGGATTGCCTCATCATCTCTCTGCTCCTTCCGAGCGGCTCTTCAAAAGCTATCTCTTTGCCTAAGCAGTTGGCTATCCTTGCCAAATATCTATTTCTGTGACACGGTGTCAATGTTCGCTTTGCGCCCCAACGCAAAGTGCCTTGGAATGTTTTACTCGTTTAAAAAGATGTAGATAAAGACAAGTTATTGTTGCTACAACGAGGGAGATCAATAAGCATCTGATGAATGGAATATTGACAGTTGCTGCTGGTGTTTGAAGTGACGCACAATTTATTAGGCTCCTTATGCACCTAAATTAAGCTGCTGTGTTGTTACAGTCACAGCTCCTTAGTTACAAAAAGTGAACAGATGCCGATACTTGTTGGTAATGAAGATTTCAGCAAATGCTACCCTAGTCATCCAATCCCCTGAACAACACAGTCATTAAACTGTGAGTTGTAGCTGTGTAGAAAGGCCATCCCAACATAATTTATAATCCCATAGTTAAGACCTTAGCAGCCATCTCAAGATCTCAGTTGAGGAGCATTGCATGGGGATGAAGGGAACTCCTTAACTTTAAATGCATTCAAGTGAAGTTGAGTTCATTATGTAAAATAAAACTAATCTCTTCTCCAAGGTGCTAACTTTATTTGAACAATTAGTTCGAATATTTCCATTCTGTTGTGCTGTATTTTTCAACTTCTGGGTTTAGATAGCATGCTAAATGAGACACTAGGCAGGAAGGGGCAGATGATGCGCCTGCTGCAGTTGTATGGGAACGTGCCGTGGGAATGAGTTGAGGAGTTGAGGGTGACGGAGGAGTGTACAGGGGTGTCTTGGCATGAGACAAGTCATTTCAAAACATTTGCCTGGCATTTGTACAGAGGTTCTCCAACACATGATCAGCAGAGGTGATTGGCCAAGCTAAATTGCCCTTAGTGTCCAAAATTGCCCTTAGGGTGGGGTTACTGGGTTATGGGGATAGGGTGGAGGTGTTGGCCTTGGGTAGGGTGCTCTTTCCAAGAGCCGGTGCAGACCCGATGGGCCGAATGGCCTCCTTCTGCACTGTAAATTCTATGAAAATTGTATAGAGCGGTGCATGATTGAAAACAGAGTTTCTGCGGGAGTTGAGAGGGTCTTCTCCTGTGAGGAGGAATTAGCTCAAGTGGTAGAGTGCTAGCTTCGAATGTGAGAGATAGGGGCAGCACGGTGGCACAGTGGTTAGCACTGCTGCCTCACAACGCCAGGGACCCGGGTTCAATTCAGCCTTGTCTGGCTGTCTGTGTGGAGTTTGCAATTTCTCCCCATGTGTGCGTGGGTTTTCTCCGGTTGCTCCAGTTTCCTCCCACAGTCCAAAGATGTGCAGGTTAGGTGGATTGGCCATGATAAATTGCCCCTAGGTGGGGTTATGGGGATAGGGTATGTGATTGGGCCTAGATGGGGCGCTCTTTCAATGGTTTGGTGCAGAGTCTATGGGCCGAATGGCCTCCTCCTGCACTGAAAGGATTCTATGTTAGGGCAGGAAATCAAAAGAATCCAGTAAAATTTCACAGCTTGTATTTGACGTACTTGCAAAGCTGAAGCTCGAACCATTACCCAAATGGTGAAAGTTTTATCCTTCTCCAAATGTCATCGCTTTCAATTAGGAAAATTAGGTTCAGGAGATGAGGCATTAAATCTCCATAATTGTCAGTTGAATCAGATTAAATATGATTGTTGCATTCTGATAGACAAGGCTCCATGGGGCTGGAGCCTCAATTACTCTGTTCTCACCACAGGTGTGGAACAGACAGCCATGTGTCCAAGCTGGCAAGGGCTATGCTGCCCATGTTTACTGGTATAGTCATTAAGAGAGACGCCCAGTGTCCATGCTTGAAACAAGTGGGAGAGCATGGGCTGGATTCTCTGTCTCGTTGCATCAAATTTCTGGTCTAGCACGCCAGCGGGATGCTCCGTTTCGCCGGCTAGTCAATGGGGTTTCCCATTGTGGGGCAGCCCCACGCGGTCGGGAAACCTCCGGACTGCTGGCAAAATGGAGCATCCCGACAGCGGAGAATCCAGCCCCATGTATTTCCAGATGTGCAAAGCCTAAACCCCACTTTCTGCTTCCTTTAGCATTTTTGCTTGGCTCAGAGCAGCCAACATTTGATCAAATGCATTCAGGCCTCACAGCGCCAGGGACTCAGGTTCGATTCCAACCTTGGGTGACTTTCTGTGTGGAGTTTGCACATTCTCTCTGTGTCTGAGTGGGTTTCCTCCGGGTGCTCCGATTTCCTCCCACAGACCAAAGATGTGCAGGTTAGATGGATTGGGCTTGATAAATTGCCCCTAAGTGTCCAAAGGGTTACAGGGCTAGGGCGAGGATTGGGTCTCTGTGGAGTGGTCTTTTAAATGGTCAGTGCAGACTCGATGGGTCGAATGGCCTCCTTCTACACTGTCGGGATTCTATGATTCTATAAGCATCCTAACCAGTGTTCCTTAAAGGTACAGTTGCAGATCACCTGCCAACGTAACATTTGAACAAAACCTTGGCCGGAATTCTCTGGCCGCTGCGATTCACTTTTCCGCTGGCAGAGCACCCCCACCCATGGGTTTCCCAGTGGTATGGCGTGGCTTCAATGGGAAATCCCCTTGACAAGCGACGAGAAGATAGAATCTCACTGCCAGCGAATGGCGCACTGTCGACAAACACTCCAGCCCTTTATATGAGCAAAAGTGTCTGTCCCAATTCTACACTAAACACGTGGATTACTGGCAGCAAATGGTTTACCTTCCTCCTCCTGATCATCCACCAATTCTGTTTGCAGACCGCCTCTTCTCTCAGACCCACTGACAACTCAGCAGATTGGAATTGAGGAATTCTTCACCAAGAAGCCACTGGGGGAAATGTTGAACAGGTATCCGCATCTCATCAACCAGCTTATAATGGCGCCTGAGTACCAATCTTGGGTGGGCCTACCTGTCATTGCAGAATGGTCACTTTCTGTGTCACTCCACTTCACAGAATGGCTGAAACGAGATGGGATGCAGCTCAACATTCTCAATAGGTTGAGGAAGAAATGATCAAGAATGTTTAATGTTTAAGGAGTTCCGAAACAATATATTACAAATTACAAATGCTTGGATTTTCCTTTTTAAAGTGTAACGACCCTCACGAGACCCCGAGAGGTGTCCCAATCGATCTCCCCATGGGGCTCGTGGGATACGCCGGAGGCCCATCAGCTGGGGCTCAAAGAATCAACCCTTAAAAGCCGGCCCGGAATGGGACTGCCATGATCAGTAGTCCCGGTTGCACCCTATGTGCCGTGTTGCAATCTTTTCTTTCGCCTGCAAATAAATTGCCGGATCTCCTGAGCTTTAATGTAAAGAAAGCAACTAAATTACAATGCAAAGACCGTCACATGGACAGAATGTGCTTGCAATTATTTTGATTAACACATTTTGGCCAGAATTCTCTGGCCGTCGGGAGTCGCTGTTCCCGCTGGCAGCACCCCCCCCCCCCCCCCCCGACCCCCCACCCCCACCCCCCGCTCACGGGTTTCCTGACAGCGTGGGTTGGCTTCAATGGGAAATCTCATTGACAAGCGGCAGGAAGAGAGAATCCCGCCGCCATCGAATGGCGCACTGCCGAGAAACATGCGGCTGAGGACCTGGAGAATCCTGCCCTTTATGTCAGTGTTCACATCTGAGAAGTTCAAGGATCATGGAAGATATCTGGGTGGTTCATTATGTGGGCAACACAAGGAAAACATAACCCGATAAATGGACATGTATGATGTGAGGAATTTTAGACAAACGGAGTTTATCGAACCATTTTCATGAACACCGGATGTGTCCAAGCACTTTCCATTCAATGAAGATTTGCTCGGTAGCACCGGGGCACAGTGGCTAGCTCTGGTGCCTCACACTGCCAGGGACCTGAGTTCAATTACAACCTTGGGTGACTGTGTGGAGTTTACACGCTTTCCCCATGCCTGTGTGGGTTTCCTCCCACTGTCCAAAGATGTGAAGGTTAAATGGATTGGTCATGATAAATTGTCCATTAGTGTCCAGGGATATGTAGGTTAGGTAGGGTTGCGGGGCGAGGACAGGGGAGTCGGCCTAGGCGGGATGCCCTTTCAGAAGGTTGGTGCAGACGCGATGGGCTAAATGGCCTCCTTCTGCACTGTAGGGATTCTATGGTTTCAATGCTTTGCTCCTCACATTGTTCAAAAATGCAGTAGAAGCTGGAGCATTGCAGTGGAAGCTGCTGCTGATAGGACATGGAGCTGCGTTATTAATGCCAGGGAGATTGATGCTATCCCAAAGGATCAGTACAAATTAAATGGTTGGGCTAAGAAATTGCAGACAGAACACAAGGCCTGGGTCTTTGAATGCACAGTCTTGGCACACTGCCATCGCAGAAGAACATGCATTTAAAAATTGGCTCCGAAATCTGGTTCGAGCAAGGCCAGCAAAGTTACTTATAAATTCAATGTGGCTGATAGGTTACGTCTTGTTTGAGTGATTGACTGTCTTTCTCAGGTCCGAACCTTGCAGGGTTGTACTGAGCTCAGAGGCAGAGAGGAGCGGTAATCTCAAGGCATTGGAGGATGTCAAAGGAATAACTTCTTCTCTGCAAAGCAAAATCTGAAATGGGACATGATTCAAGACTGTTAATTATGACAACATAAATATAAACTCACCAGTCACGTCTTAAACTGTCGTCACAGAACTAGAAAATAAAACCCCTTAATCAATTTGGAGCAAGGGCGGCACGGTGGTGCAGTGGTTAGCACTGCTGCCTCATGGCGCCGATGACCCGGGCTCGATCCCGGTCCTGGGTCACTGACCGTGTGAAGTTTGCACATTCTCCATGGGTCTCACCTCCACAACCCAAAGGTGTGTAGATTAGGTGGATTGGCCACGCTAACATTGCCCCTTAATTGGAAAAATTAAAAACTAAATAAATAAATAAAATTGGAGCCCCTCAGTTAAATTGCTCCTGGGGCGGGATTCTACAACCCCCCCGCCGGGTCGGAGAATCACCGGGGGCTGGCGTGAATCCCACCCCCGCCGGTTGCCGAATTCTCCGGCACCGGATATTCGGCGGGGGTGGGAATCGCGCCGGTTGGCGGGCCCCCCCCCGGCGATTCTGCGGCCCGCGATGGGCCGAAGTCCCGCTGCAGGAATGCCTGTCCCGCCGGCGGGAATCAAACCACCTCTCTTACCGGCGGGACAAGGCGGCGCAGGCGGGCTCAGGGGTCCTGGGGGGGGGGGGGGTGGGGGCGCGGGGCGATCTGGCCCTGGGGAGTGCCCCCATGGTGGCCTGGCCCGCGATCGGGGCCCACCGATCCGCGGGCGGGTCTGTGCCGTTGGGGCACTCTTTTCCTTCCGCCTTCGCCATGGTCTCCACTATGGTGGAGGCGGAAGAGACCCCCTCCACTCCGCATGTGCGGGGATGCCGTGAGCGGCCGCTGACGCTCCCGCGCATGAGCCGCATGGCAAAGTCATTTTTGCGCCAGCTGGCAGGGCACCAAAGGCCTTTCCCGCCAGCTGGCGGGGCGGAAATCAGTCCGGTGCAGGCCTAGCCCCTCAAGGTGAGGGCTCGGCCCCTCAAGATGCGGAGAATTCTGCACCTTTGGCCTGGCGCGATGCCGGACTGATTCGCGCCGTTTTTGGCGCCAGTCGGCAGACATCGCGCCGATTGCAGAGAATCCCACCCCTGATGTCTGAATTTAAGTTTATCTTGCACATCGACACCTTGTGGAAATCCTGACACATGCGCTGTAATTGCCCAGGAAGTTTAAACTTCCAATGGGCTAATATGTGGTTCCTGGGACATTTCACGGATTTCAAAGGCTTTGCGGGACTTAACTAGCTACTTGTCCTGAAAATATTACACTGGTTAATATCTCATTCAACTCAGTGATTTAGTCAGTGCAGCTCAATTGAGAATTTAACCATAACTGCTCCCTGCAATCAACCTGATCCATCTTGTCTACCCTCCCTCAACCTGACTACTTTACTTTACGACCCACCTGATTATTCCACAACATTGTACAAATATACCCTCTCCCAACCAAACTCTCCCTGGCCTAATTACACTCCCCAACTCCTCCCTTCACCCTCCTACCCATGCCGCCCCCGGCCCATGTCCATCCTCCCACCCTCCCACCCATTCCTCCATCCCTCCCTCCCTGAATACCCAGGTGGCACCCTGCTGGAGGGGTGTCACACAGCCCACCCAAGGAGGGCACCCATGGTGCACACCACAGGATGACGTGGGACAGGGGCCGCAGAGCGTAATGCTGGCAGGGATGGGTGATGGGGCAGGAGCCCTCTGGTGACAAGCACCAGCGGGGCCAGGGATGTGGTGCAAAGGGTGTCAGAGGAATGGTCGAGGCTTAGGCTAGGATTGGGAGGTGGGTGGGGTGTGGGGGTCATGCGGGGGCAGCGGCTGCAGTGCAGGCCAGGGGAATTGTGTTATGGTAATGCCATTAAATGTCAAAGGGCGATGGTTAAATCCTCTCTTGTAGGAGATGGTCATTGCCTGGCACTTGTGTGGCACAAATGTTACTTGCCACTTGTCAGCCCAAACTTGGATATTGTCCAGGTCTTGCTCCTTTTCGACATGGACTGCTTCAGTGTCTGAGGAGTCGTGAATGGTGCTGAACGCTGTGCAATCATCAACAAACATCCCAAATTCTGACCTGATGATGGAGGGAGGACTTCCGGTGACGGCGATGTGCTGAGCAGTCGCACATCAAGTGGCTCTCCTCTGAAAGACAAGAAAATAGGCACTTTTAGCCAAAAGTAGCCCACAAACACCAGACTAAAACATCGCCTCACCCTAAACAATGCAAAGATCAGCAAAGATGCCAGGAAGCAGCAGTTCTAGAGGCTCTCATGGGAGTGGCCGGGGACCCCTCCCCTCGTGGGTCCGCTGACCCACTCGCCTCGCCGCTCCTATCCTTTGCCACCGGCAAAATATATGCTCAGATCATCCATCAACTGAGATTCCCTCTGATGGATGCAAAAGATCCCATTAAACTATTAAAATTTCTGTTTGCACTTAAGTTGGCTTCACAAATCCTCTTTCAGTACATTGCAATGGTGACGACGTCTTGAACAATATTGCCTGTGAAGGTCGTTTCCGATATCCTGAGAAAGTCAAAGATGTAATTATTTATTTTTGACAAAAGCGTTACATTCTATTTTAGACATGAAGGGCGGAACAGTGTCACAGCGGTTAGCACTGCTGCCTCACAGCGCCAGGGACCCGGGTTCAATTCCGGCCTTGGGTGACCGTCTGTGTGGAGTTTACATGTTCTCCGCATAGGTTTCCTCCAGATGCTCCGGATTCCTCCCTCAGTCTAAGGATCTGAAGGTTAGGTGGATTGGCCATGCTAAATTGCCCTTTAGTGTCCAAAAAGATGTGTAGTTTAGATTAGGGGATTAATGGGATAGGGCACGGGAGTGAGCTTGCGTGAAGTGCTCTTTCAGAGGATTGGCGCAGACCCGATAGGCCAAATGACCTCTTTCTGGGGTCAATGATGAAGAAAAATTCTTACAAAACATTGGACTATTTATCCATATTCAACACTGCTCTGATCAAAAATGGGCAAAATTGGCTATACTTTGCTAATGTTTTATCAGTCTTAATGATGAATTTGCACAATCTCCGACTCCAGTGCACTAAAAGTCAGACAGCGAGTATTTGATTGCTGGAGATCAAATTAGGATGAAGGTTAATGAGCAGGAAGAATTTCAAATTTCACCATTAATAGATAGGGTTGAGGGATAAATAGTGATAATGAATTGTGGAGGATAGATTAGCTTAATGGGCAATGCAAATTCAAAAGCAACGATCATTGTTAGCTCTTTCTGGTGAGCTCAGAAGCTACATTTTTTTTTAAACAAAAATTATCGGCTCGAAAATGTCCGATCAGAGTTAGGACCCCCTGTGTCCAACACCGATCAGACAGAAAACTACCCACTTAGCTGCGCACATTATAGAATCCCTACAGTGCAGAAGGAGGTCATTCGGCCCACCGAGCCTGCACCGACCCTCGAAGTGAGCACCCTACCTAGGTCCACACCCTCTCCCCATCTCCGTTACCCCACCAAACCTGCACATCTTTGGACTGTGGCAGGAAAACGGAGCTCCCGGAGGAATCCCACACAGACACGGGGACGTGCAAACTCCACACAGACAGTCACCCAAGGTCAGAATCGAACCCGGATCCCTGGTGCTGTGAGGCAGTGGTGCTAACCATTGGAAAGGCTCCAACCTCCGAAGAAGGATCCTGCAGAACTCCTTCAGTGCAAGAATCCTCGCAGAGAACTGCAAAGAGAATCTGCACAGGAACCATGGCCCTCCTTTTACACCACCAGCTGCCATGTCCTGGTGAGCATTTAAAGCTTCCCACACTTCTCAGTGTGTTAATGAATGAGTGGATAAGTGAATGTATGAGTGAATGGGTGCATAAATGGATGAGCATTATTATTATTTCACTTTGGAAGTGAGTAGGTGGGTGCGGTAAGTGGATGGGGTGGTGGCTGGATAGCGTAACAGTTGGGTAGGGTGGCAGCTGGTACTGTGGTAGGTTGGTGATGTGGGTAGGATGGGTAATGTAGGTTGGTTGGTCAGTGAGGGGGTAGTCGGGTGGTGGGAACAGTAGTCAGGGGGCTGAGTGGGGAATACAGGGTAACGGTAGGGTGGGCACTAGTTTGAGTGATGGTGGAGGGTGGGGGTTATTGTATAGTTGCCCTGGAGTTGGACTCGAATTTTTCTGGGTACCATTCCCTGGGTAACTATCCAGGTAAGTCAGTCAAAATTATCCAAAGTCTTCCACTCTAACTCAAAGTTGGATTCCTTTTCGGAAGGTCCCAAGGATCAAGGAATATCACCATCGAAAGGTCAAACTTCCTGGGAAATTCCCACAGAGTCAGTGTATTGGGATTCCCTGTCACACATCTTGCAGGGTGCATCTGGTCTCCGCCAATCTGGACACTAGATCACCTGGGCCCTCAGAAATGGAAATGGATGAATTTTCCAACTGAGGTTGAAAGGTAATGGGCCTTTGGTAATATTTTGCACGAATTACAGCAGGGTTCTCCATTCTGCCGGCAGCACACCCATGCCTGCAGGTTTCCCGGCGGCACGGGGTGGCCACAATGGGAAATCCCATTGGCAGGTGGTGGGAATGGAAAATCCCGCTGCCGGAGAGGGTGCGCCATCCAGGAAAATGCGGCTGGCGGACCGGACAATCCCGCCCAATGAGTTTTGGTTAGGGGAATTGGGAAGTCTCCATAACGTGCAAATTCTAGGTTTGTGTAGATTACTCAATATCTCAACTTGGAAAATCGTCAGCATGGTGCGAGCATTCATGTGTCACACAGTTGGCAGACGAAACGGATACTCACTTGAGCAGACTGTTCAACTTTTACTGGATTGCTAATTGAAATATTTGTACAGAATCATGCTTACAGGTGTTTTTGAGAACAGGATAATATTTTCAGGATGTATGCTTCGGTTCATCTGCTGAGAAGCTTCAACTTACAATCCATTCTGACCATTATTACCTCTTGACTACAGGAGCAGGTCAGAGGTTGGGAATTAACTGTAACTCACTACATGACACCCCAGCCACATCTTCCAAAGACTGTTCATCATCTAAAAGGCACAAGAACATAGAACATACAGTGCAGAAGGAGGCCATTCGGCCCATCCGGTCTGCACCGACCCACTTAAGCCCTCACTTCCACCCTATCCCCGTAACCCACCCACCCCTGCTAACCTTTTTGGTCACTAAGGGCAATTTATCATGGCCAATCCACCTAACCTGCACGTCTTTGGACTGTGGGAGGAAACCGGAGCACCCGGAGGAAACCCACGCAGACACGGGGAGAACGTGCAGACTCTGCACAGACAGTGACCCAGCAGGGAATCGAACCTGGGACCCTGGCGCTGTGAAGTCACAGTGCTATTCACTTGTGCTACCGTGCTGCCCCAACAAGACAAAAGTGTAATGGAATACTTTCCCCGAGTCTGGATATGTGCAACTCCAACAACAGTCAAGAACCTTGACACCATTCAGAACAAAGCAACCCGCTTGATTGGCACCACGTCCACAAGTGTAAACATTCACTTCCTGCGCTAACGATGCACAGTGGCAGGAGTGTGTACTGACTACAAATTGTACTGTAACAATTCACCTATTCTTCTTCAACAGTACGATCCAAATCCATAATCTCTAAGGACTACTTACAAGTTCCTCTCCAAACCAGACACCATTCAGATCTGGAACTATATGGCCGTTTCTTCACTGTCGCTGGGTCAAACCGCTGGACCTTTCTTCCCAAAAGGACACTGGGTGTACCAACACCACGTGGACTGCAGCAGTTCAAGAAGGCAACCTTTAAAGGCAATTAGGGATGACCAAGAATTGCTGGATTTTCCATCGGCGGGATCCCCCGTTTCGCCGGCAGTGCATTAACGCTCACAGATTTCCCGACGGCATGGGGGTGCCCACAATGGGATACCCGATTGGCCGGCTGCTGGGACAGAGAATCCCGTTGCTGGCAGGGGTGCGCCGCACCAGAAAAGGGATGCGGCTGGACGGAGAATCCCACCCGCCGGCGTGGTTGGCGCCACACCAGCCGGCACCGAAGGTCCTCCGCTGGCGGTGTGAATTGGCGCATGCACGGAAACGCCAGCGTGTGCTGGCGCCATCCCAGTGCATGCACAGGGGGGTTCTTCTCTGTGCCGGTCATGGCGGAGGTTGACAGCAGCCAGCGCAGAGGGAAAGAGTGCCCGCACGGCACAGGCCCGCCCACGGATCGGAGGGCCCCGGTCGCGGGCCAGGCCACCGTGGGGGCATCCCCCGGGGCCAGATACCCCCGCGCCCCCCCCGAGGACTCTGTTGGGGGCTCGGAGAATCCCGCCCGTGCTGTTAGGTGATTTGGACATTCTGAATTCTCCCTTGGTGTACCCAAACAGGCGTCAGAATGTGGCAACTAGGGGCTTTTCACAGTAACTTCATTGCAGTGTTAATATAAGCCTACTTGTGACACTAATAAAGATTACTGTTAAAAAACATCAGCCCCAATGTAGAATAAGAGGGAAGGTGGAAATGTTGAGGACATGAAAGTGGATATCAAAGATGAGGAACAAATCTAACCTTGCACTGCTGTGAGGGAACCCACGCCAGTATCCGTGGAAACTACAACTTCCTGCACCGTTACCTGGTTTGTGTGTGTAAAACTACCAGCAATTTACCGATATTGCTGGCAGTGGCAAATACCCATGAAAAGTGAACCAAGTAGAAGCAGTGTAGTGAAGAGGGATACTTTTCAATAATGCCTGTAGGTGCAGATGATGATTAAGTTTCGTCACCATTATATTGATTACCCATTAACAATGATGGGTTGAAACTATTAGGCTGGGATTCTCCGAACCTCCGCCGGGTCAGAGAATCCCTGGAGGGAGGCGCAAATCCTGCCCCGACGCCGGCTGCCTTCTTCTCCGGTGCCGTTTTTCGGGTGGCGGCGGGATTCCCGCCACGCCAGTCACGGGCCGTTGACAGCAGACCCCCCCGGCAATTCTCCGGGCCCCGATGGGCTGAGCGGCCGTCCATTTTTAGCCAGTCTCGCCGACGTGAATTGCTCACCTCACGCACGGCGGGCCCTGACAGGTGAGTATGCGGGGGCGGTTCTCGGGGGGGGCGCGGAGGGATCTGACCTCTGGGGGGGGGCGGGCACGGTGGCCTGGCCCGCGATCGGGGCCCACCGATCTGCGGGTGGGCTTTTTCCGTGGGGGCACTTCTTTCTTCCGCGCCGGGCCCCTATAGGACTCCGCCATATTGCCCGGGGGCCCCCCGCGCATGCACGAAAATACTCCGGCCGATCGGCTCTTGCGCGGAATCACGTTGGCTGTTCCGAGCACGTGCGAGATCATGCTGGCCGGTCTGCGCCGGCCCTTCGGCACCGGCTGGAGTGGCGCCAACCCCTCCGGTGTCCACCTAGCCCCCTAGAAAGGTGAGAATTCCTCACCTTGGGGAGCCATTGATGCCGGGGCTGTTGGCACCGGTTTTCCGGCGTGAGGACTTCATCCCCAGAAGGGAGAATCCCGGCCATAGTGTCTGTAGATGTGGATCAAAATGTAGCTCATAAATAATTCTAGCGCGCTTGCAAATCAATTCACACCATTTAGCAAAGATAAAAGGACTGCATTCCCTTCACATGAAGTTATTTAGTGAGGTCTGGAAATGATTTTAATGGTGACTCAGTGTACAACTCTTAGAGTCAACATTTGTCTCTTCCTTGTTGCATGTGAGCAGTTCACTGAATTGGGTTAGTCATGGTGAGGTTTGAATTCTGGAGGCTTCCCACCATATTGAGACAAACACATACCTCAACCTGAGAGAGATTTGTTACTAATATGGCACACTGTCACACAGATGATCTTGATTGTTTCTTTACGTATTAAAATCTTTACAAATGGTCAAATCCAATCGTATGTTTAACACCCTGGAGGTAATTTTAACTCCCCCACAATGTGCGAGAGAGGGTCTAAAGCTAATGTAAAATCCAGCCTTCTGTGAACATGCCTATGTTTGATTTTAATTTAATGGTGGGTTTGAATGTGTTCAAAGTAACTGCCAAAAGGCCATCTAGGACCCAACATAACTTCCCCCTCCTCGGGTCCCATTGCGTCTAACCCCAGCCCTTGCTGTGTATATTCACCATACCCTCTGGCCTTACCCTCTCTGAGACTGAATATGCTTCATACGCCAAATTCCCACCTCAATTAATTTTGGATTCGACACAATGCTGAACTCTTCTTCTGCAGCCTTCGTCTCCGCGCTCACATCTTCAGGCAGACCTCCTCCCCGTTCAACAGATCCTTTTACCCGGCTCCAGCGTTCTCCCTCCACCTGGACCGCCCCTGGCCCCCGCCCAGTCATCGCCTCCCCCCTCCCCTCCGCCCCCACTTCCCATCCAGGCCGCCTCCCCCCCTCCAGCGCCCCCCTCCGACCACCCACCCCCTTTCCCTCCAGCCACCCCCCCTCCCCTCCAACCGCACCCTCCTCCACTCCGGCCGTTCTCACCTCCACCTCCATTCCCCCCCCCCCTCCAGTCGAACACCCCCCCCCCCAACCACCTGTTCAGCCTGTTCCTGCCCCACCAAACTCATTTCTTCCTATCTTGAGTCCATACTCTCTCCTCTTGTCCAGTCCCTTCCCACCTATACCTGCGATTCCTCCGATACCTCACAGCATTAAAATTTCCAGTTCCTTGGCCCTATCCACCTCCTCGTCACCATGAATGTCCAATCCCTCTATACCTCCGTTCCCCACCAGGATGGCCTGAGGACTCTCCGCTTCTTCCTCTAACAGAGGCTTGAACAATGCCCATCCTCCACCACTCTCCTCCGTCTGACTGAACTTCTCCTCTCACTGGACAATTTCTCCTTTAACCTGTATCATTTCCTCCAAACTAAAGGTGTGGCTATGGGTAGCCCCATGGGTCCCAGTTTTGCCTGTCTCTTTATGGGGTGTGTGGAACATTCCTTGTTCCGGTCCTACTCAGTCCCATCCCACAGTTATTATATCAGTACATCGACGACTGTTTCGGTGCCGTTTCATGTTCCTTCTGGACCGGGAAAAATTTATTAACTTTGCTTCCAATTTCCACCCCACTATTATCTTCACATGGTTCATCTCCGACACTTCCCTTCCCTTCCTTGACCTTTCTGTTTCAATTTCTGGGGACAGACTGTCCACTAACATCCACTAATCGGAGGGCGGAGTATTGGAGGGGTGAGTATCGGGGATTACACTGAAGCCGAAAAGAACTGGAAAGCTATGTCACAGGGAAGCTGCGACCTGATTGGCTGATAGGAAATCTGTGCTTGAAAAAAAATCACTGCAAGGCTTCTAAATTAATGAATTAACTGAGGCGAGATAACTGGGCAGGTGGTGTGCTGTAGCTGTATGCTGTGGGCGCTGGTAGATCCCAATGCGAGATGCAGTGACCACATCTGCAGCAAGCGTTTGGTGCTTCAGGGATTTCGGATCAGAATTGATGAGCTGAAGTCTGAGCTTCAGACACTGAGGCACATCCGTGAAGTGGAGAATTACCTGGACACTTTGTTTCAGGAGGCAGCCATACCCTGTAGATTAAGGACCTCATATTCGGCCAGTGGTCAGGGACAACAGGATGTGACTGCGAATGAGGCAGGGAGAAGGATCCGGTATTCAGAAATGGAGGAGCCTCAACTTTTTACCTCGTCCAACACGTATGAGGCATTTGCTCCCTGTGTGGATGAGGAAAAGGGCTGTAGGGATGATGAGCTAGCCGATCTCTGCACTGTGATACAGCAGGCCATTCAAGCGGGGGGGATCAAAAAGACAAGTGGTAGTTGTAAGGGATTCTTCGGGGAACTGATAGCATCCTTTGCAAACAGGATCGAGAGCCCTGCATGGTGTGTTGCCTGCCCGGTGCCAGGGTGAGAGACATCTCTAACCGGCTTGAAAAAATGTGGGAGTGGGAGAATGCAGTTGTTGTGGTCCACAAACAACACAGGCACAACGAGGAAAGAGAACCTGTTTGGGGATTATCAGGAACTACAGGGGCATGAGGGAGGAACTGACGAAAATCGACTGGGAGCAGAGCCTAGTGGGAAAGACAGTAGAACAGCAATGGCAGGAGTTTCTGGGAGTAATTGAGGACACAGTACAGAGGTTCATCCCAAAGAAAAGAAAGGTTATCAGAGGGGGGATTAGGCAGCCATGGCTGACAAAGGAAGTTAGGGAATGCATCAAAGCAAAAGAGAAAGCCTATAATGTGGCAAAGAGTAGTGGGAAGTCAGAAGATTGGGAAGGCTACAAAAACAAACAGAGGATAACAAAGAGAGAAATAAGGAAAGAGAGGATCAAATATGAAGGTAGGCTAGCCAGTAACATTAGGAATGATAGTAAAAGTTTCTTTAAATACATCAAAAACAAACGGGAGGCAAAAGTAGACATTGGGCCGCTCCAAAATGACGCTGGCAATCTAGTGATGGGAGACAAGGAAATAGCTGAGGAACTAAATAAGTACTTTGCGTCAGTCTTCACAGTAGAAGACATGAGTAATATCCCAACAATTCAGGAGAGTCAGGGGGCCGAGTTGAATATGGTAGCCATCACAAAGGAGAAAGTGCTAGAGAAACTAAGAGGTCTAAAAATTGATAAATCTCCGGGCCCAGATGGGCTACATCCTAGAGTTCTAAAGGAGATAGCTGAAGAAATAGTGGAGGCGTAGTTATGATCTTTCAAAAGTCACTGGAGTCAGGGAAAGTCCCAGAGGATTGGAAAATCGCTGTTGTAACCCCCCTGTTCAAGAAGGGAACAAGGAAAAAGATGGAAAATTATAGGCCAATTAGCCTAACCTCGGTTGTTGGCAAGATTCTAGAATCCATTATTAAGGATGAGATTTCTAAATTCTTGGAAGTGCAGGGTCGGATTAGGACAAGTCAGCATAGATTTAGTAAGGGGAGGTCGTGCCTGACAAACCTGTTAGAGTTCTTTGAAGAGATAACAAATAGGTTAGACCAAGGCGAGCCAATGGATGTTATCTATCTTGACTTCCAAAAGGCCTTTGATAAGGTGCCTCATGGGAGACTGTTGAGTAAAATAAGGGCCCATGGTATTCGAGGCAAGGTACTAACATGGATTGACGATTGGCTGCCAGGCAGAAGGCAGAGAGTTGGGATAAAAGGTTCTTTTTCGGAATGGCAACCGGTGACGAGTGGTGTCCCGTAGGGTTCAGTGTTGGGGCCACAGCTGTTCTCTTTATATATTAACGATCTAGATGACGGGACTGGGAGCATTCTGGCTAAGTTTGCTGATGATACAAAGATAGGTGGAGGGGCAGGTAGTATGGAGGAGGTGGGGAGGCTGCAAAAAGATTTAGACAGTTTAGGAGAGTGGTCCAAGAAATGGCTGATGAAATTCAATGTGGGCAAGTGCGAGGTCTTGCACTTTGGAAAAAAGAATAGAGGCATGGACTATTTTCTAAACGGTGACAAAATTCATAATGCTGAAGTGCAAAGGGACTTGGGAGTCCTAGTCCAGGATTCTCTAAAGGTAAACTTGCAGGTTGAGTCCGTAATTAAGAAAGCAAATGCAATGTTGTCATTTATCTCAAGAGGCTTGCAATATAAAAGCAGGGATGTACTTCTGAAGCTTTATAAAGCATTAGTTAGGCCCCATTTAGAATACTGTGAGCAATTTTGGGCCCCACACCTCAGGAAGGACATACTGGCACTGGAGCGAGTCCAGCGGAGATTGACACGGATGATCCCAGGAATGGTAGGCCTAACATACGATGAACGTCTGAGGATCCTGGGATTATATTCATTGGAGTTTAGGAGGTTGAGGGGAGATCTAATAGAAACGTACAAGATAATGAATGGCTTAGATAGGATGGACGTAGGGAAGTTGTTTCCATTAGCAGGGGAGACTAGGACCTGGGGGCACAGCCTTAGAATAAAAGGGAGTCACTTTAGAACAGAGATGAGGAGAAATTTCTTCAGCCAGAGAGTGGTGGGTCTGTGGAATTCATTGCCACAGAGGGCGGTGGAGGCCGGGACGTTGAGTGTCTTTAAGACAGAAGTTGATAAATTCTTGATTTCTCGAGGAATTAAGGGCTATGGAGAGAGAGCGGATAAATGGAGTTGAAATCAGCCATGATTGAATGGTGGAGTGGACTCGATGGGCCGAATGGCCTTACCTCCGCTCCTATGTCTTATGGTCTTATGGTCTAACTAGGATCCAAATCAAAGAACTGGTGCTCAAGAGTTATAATATCTGCATTCCTACATGCGCCACATGCAAATTGGCACAGGGATGAGAAAATTCGGGAAATAAACACGTGATGAAAGGAGTGGTGTGGGAAAGAGGGGTTCCATTTCATGGGACAGGTGGGGTATGTGCCGTTGGGACGGTCTCCACCTGAACCAGTGTTCTAGCGGAAAGGATAAATAGCAAATGGGGGGGAAGGGAAGGGTAATACTACAAGACGTATCGTGGTTAATGGGAACCAAAGCAGCAGGTCAAAACATGAGGAGAAGATAGAGGTTAATAGGATGAACAGGCAGGCCCAGTCTAACAACTACTGAGGGAAATGAAACGTAAAAAATGAAAATGTCAGGTAACTGTGGGAGTGAAAGTTGGGGATGAGGCTGAGTATTATCAGTGATTAATAAAGAAGGTCAGAATGTGTGAAAAGCGTAGTGTACAAGAAAATCCTGCAAGGGAAAGACAAATTAGTAGGACTTACTTGTACCTAAATGCATGCAGTACTCGAGATAAGGTCCATGAGCTGATGGCACAAATTAGATAAATGGGTTTGCTTTGGTGGGGATCCCTGAAACATGATTGCAGGAGGACTGAGATTGGGAGTTGAATGTCATAGAACATAGAACATAGAACAGTATGTTCGGCCCTCGATGTTGTGCCGAGCTTTGTCCGAAACCAAGATCAAGCTATTCCACTCCCTGTCATTCTGGTGTGCTCCATGTGCCTATCCAATAACCGCTTGAAAGTTCCTGAAGTGTTCGACTCCACTATCACAGCAGGCAGTCCATTCCACTCCCTAACCACTCTCTGTGTAAAGAACCTACCTCGGACATCCCTCCTATATCTCCCACCTCGAACCTTATAGTTATGTCTCCTTGTAACAGCTACATCAACCAGAGGAAATAATCTGTGAACGTCCACACTATCTATCCCCCTCATCATCTTATAAACGTCTATTAAGTCGCCTCTCATCCTCCTTCGCTCCAATGAGAAAAGCCCTAGCTCCCTCAACATTTCCTCATAAGACCTACCCTCCAATCCAGGCAGCGTCCTGGTAAATCTCCTGAACACCCTTTCCAATGCTTCCACATCCTTCCTATAATGAGGTGACCAGAACTGCACACAACACTCCAAATGTGGACTCACCAGGGTCCTGTACAGTTGCATCATAACCCCACGGCTCTTAAACTCAAACCCCCTGTTAATAAACGCTAACACACTGTAGGCCTTCTTCACGGCTCTATCCACTTGAGTGGCAACCTTCAGAGATTTGTGGACATGAACCCCAAGATCTCTCTGTTCCTCCACATTCCTCAGAACCCTGCCGTTGACCCTGGAATCCGCATTCAAATTTGTCCTACCAAAATGAATCACCTCACACTTATCAGGGTTAAACTCCATCTGCCATTTTTCGGCCCAGCTCTGCATCCTATCAATGTCTCTTTGCAGCCTAAAACAGCCCTCCACCTCAACCACTACTCCACCAATCTTGGTGAAATCAGCAAATTTACTGACCCACCCTTCAGCCCCCTCCTCCAAGTCATTTGTACAAATCCCAAGTAGCAGAGGACCCAGCACTGATCCCTGTGGTACACCGCTGGTAACTGATCTCCAGTCTGAAAATTTTCCATCCACCACCACCCTCTGTCTTTTATGTGATAGCCAGTTACTTATCCAATTGGCCAAATTTCCCTCTATCCCACACCTCCTTACTTTCTTCATGAGCCGACCATGGGGAACCTTATCAAACGCCTTACTGAAATCCATATATACGACATCAACTGCTCTACCTTCATCGAAACATTTAGTTACCTCCTCAAAGAATTCAATCAAATTTGTAAGGCAAGACTTACCCTTCACAAATCCGTGTTGACTATCCAGGATTAAGCTGCATCTTTCCAAATGGTCATTAATCCTATCCCTCAGGACCCTTTCCATTAACTTACCGACCACCGAAGTAAGACTAACCGGATTATAATTACTAGGGTCATTCCTATTCCCTTTCTTGAACAAAGGAACAACATTTGCCACTCTCCAGTCCTCTGGCACTATCCCCATGGACAGTGAGGACCCAAAGATCAAAGCCAAAGGCTCTGCAATCTCATCCCTTGCCTCCCAAAGAATCCTAGGATATATCCCATCTGGCCCAGGGGACATGTCGACCCTCAGGTTTTTCAAAATTGCTCATACATCTTCCCTCAGAACATCTACCTCCTCCAGCCTACCCACCTGTATCATACTCTCATCCTCAAAAACATAGCCCTTCATTCCTTGCTACCTTGTAACGTTCAAGCGACCCAACTGAACTTTGTTTTCACATCCTTACATATGCTTCCTTTTTCCTCTTGACAAGACATTCAACCTCTTTTGTGAACCATGGTTCCCTCACACGGCCATTTCCTCCCTGCCTGACAGGAGCATACATATCAATGACACGCAGTATTTGTTCCTCTTTTCATTTGTGCCTTTCCCTGACAGTTTCTGTTCCCATATTATGCTCCCTAATTCTTGCCTAATCGCATCATAATTACCCCTTCCCCAATTATAAACCTTGCTTTGCCGTATGGCCCTATCCCTCTCCATTGCAATAGTGAAAGTCACTGAATTGTGGTCACTATCTTCAAAGTGCTCTCCCACAAACAAATCTAACACTTGGCCCGGTTCATTACCCAGTACCAAATCCAATGTGGCCCCACCTCTTGTCGGCCTATCCACATATTGTGTCAGGAAATCCTCCTGCACACACTGTACAAAAACTGCCCCATCCGAACTGTTCGACCTATAGAGGTTCCAATCAATATTTGCAAAGTTAAAGTCCAAGGGTGCTCAGTCTTCCGAAAGGATAGAAAGGATGAAACAGGAGGTGGAGTTGCTTTATTGGTTAAAGACGACAACAAGGCTGCATTAAGAAATTATATTGGCACTAAGGGCCAAAATGTTGAATCAATCTGGGTGGAAGGGAAAAAACTCCTTGGCAGGAGTAATTTACAGGCCCCCAAGCAAACTTTCAAAGTGGAGCATTGTATAAATCAAGAAATAATGAGGGCTTGTGAGAAGGGCACAACAGTAATCATGGGTGATTTTCACATGCATATTGACTGGCTTAATCAAATTGGCAAGAGTAGGCTCAAGGGAGATTTCATAGAGTGTATGAGGAATTGTTTCTCAGAGCAATATATGATGGAACCATTCAGGGAACAAGCTATTTTAGAGTTAGCCTTATGTAATGAAGAAGAGTTGATAAATAATCTTGTTATTAAGGATCTTCTTGGAAGGAGTGATAACAGCATGCTAGAATTTCAAATTCAGATTGAGCGAGAGAAGCCAGAGTGCCTTACTAGAGTTGGGCAGCGGTAATTAGATAAGCCTGAGGAAAGACTGGACACAAATAATTGAGGGTAGGACAATTGAGGAACAATGGTGGATGTTCAGGGAGATATTAAACACTGCTCAATTAAAGTATATTCCTGAGAGGAAGAGGAATTGTAAAAGAGAAAAATATGTTCCATGGATAAACAAGAAAGTAAAGGCATAAAGGCAAAAACTAGGGCATACCATACTGCAAAAGCTAGTTGTAAGCTGGAGGATTGGGAGAACTTTAAGGATGGGAGAACAAAAGGCTACTAAAAATAAAATCAAGAGCTAAGCTGAACTGCCAAAGGAAACTAGCAGAAAACATAAACACTGACACCAAAAGCTTATATAAGTATATAAAGAGAATAGCAAAAGTAAATGTTGGTCCCTTAGAGGACGATACTAGTGAGTTATTAATGGCAGAAGCAATGAACCTATATTTTGCCTCTGTCTTCATGGTAAGAGATAATAAACATCTTTCAAAAACTGCAGTTAATGCAGAGGAATCTGATGCAATAACCATCACTAGGGAGGTGGTATTGAATAAACTAATGGGATTAAAGGCAGATAAGACTCCAAGACCTGATAACCTGCACCCTCGGTTAGTAAGGGAGGTGGCAGTGGAGATATTGGATGCATTGGTTATGATATTTCAAAAGTCCCTGGATTCCGAAAAGGTCCTGGTGGATTGGAAACAAGCTAATGTGACTCCCCTATTTGGATTGGATTTGTTTAGTTTATTGTCACGTGTAAGGGCAGCACGGTAGCACAAGTGAATAGCACTGTGGCTTCACAGCGCCAGGGTCCCAGGTTCAATTCCCCGCTGGGTCACTGTCTGTGCGGAGTCTGCACGTTCTCCCCGTGTGTGCGTGGGTTTCCTCCGGGGGCTCCGGTTTCTTCCCACAGTCCAAAGATGTGCAGGTTAGGTGGATTGGCCATGATAAATTGACCTTAATGACCAAAAAAGGATAGGAAGAGTTATTGGGTTACGGGGATAGGGTGGAAGTGAGGCCTTAAGTGGGTCGGTGCAGACTCAATGGGCCGAATGGCCTCCTTCTGCACTGTATGTTCTATGTTCTATGTTCCGAGGTACAATGAAAAGTGGTTTTCTGCAAGCAGCTCAAACAGATCACTTGTACATGATAAGAAAATAAAAAGAAAATGCATAACAGGGCAACACAAGGTACAAAATATAAATACATAGACACTGGCATCGGGTTAAGCATATAGGAGTGCAGTATTAATCTGGTCAGTCCATAAGGGGGTCATTTAGGAGTCTGGTAAACTGTGTGCGATGTGGGAGTTCAGGGACACGTCCACTGACCCTGACTCCTTCACGTGCAAGAAGTGTGTCCAGCTGCAGCTCCTGTTAGACCGCTTGATGGCTCAGGAGTTGCAGATGGACTCACTTTGGAGCATCTGCGATGCTGAGGACGTTGTTGATAGTCTGTTTAGCGAGTTGACACACGGCAGGTGAAAATTACGGAGGGAGATAGAAAATGGGTGACCAAAAGACAGAGCAAGAATAGAAAGGCAGTGCAGGTGTCCCCTGCAGTCATCTCCCTGCAAAACAGATATACCGCTTTGGATACTGTTGGGGGAGATGGCTCACTAGGAGAAGGCAGCAGTTGCCAGGTTCATGGCACGGTGGCTGGCTCTGCTGCACAGGAGGGCAGGAAGAAGAATGGCAGGGCAATTGTGATAGGGGACTCAATCATAAGGGGAATAGACAGGCGGTAATGCAGACACAATCAAGATTCCAGGGTGGTATGTTGCCTCCCTGGTGCAAGGGCCAAGGATGTCTTGGAGCGGCTGCAGGACATTCTGGGGTTAGAGCGTGAACAGCTGTCATGGTGCATATAGGCACCAACGATAGAGGTAAAAAATGGGATGAGGTCCTACAAGCTGAATTCAGTTAAACTAAAAAGTAGGACCTTAAAGGTAGTATTCTCAGGATTGCTACCAGTATCACAAGCTAGTCGGAGTAGGAATGTCTGGATAGATAGGATGAATGCATGGCTCGAGAGATGGTGCAAGAGGGAGGGATTCAACTTCCTGGGGCATTGGAACCGGTTCTGGGGAGGTGGGACCAGTACAAACCAGGTGGTCTGCACCTTGGCAGGACTGGAACCGATGTCCTATGGAGGGTGTTTGCTCATGCTGTTGGGGAGGGTTTAAACTAATATGGCAGGGGGATGGGAACCGATGCAGGAAGTCGGAGGGAAGTAAAATGGGGCCAGAAACAAAAAGCAGTAAGGGGGAAAGTCTAAGGCAGAGAAACCATAGTCAAAATCAAAAAGGGCCACAGTACAGGGTACAGTGACTGAGGAGAGTGTGAAAAGGGACGTGGTCAATGCAGGATTGAGGGTGTTGTACCTAAATGTGCGCAGTATACGGAACAAGGTAAATGAGCTTATTGCACACATTGAAATTGGCCAGTACAATGTTGTGTGCATCACAGAGTCTTGGCTGCAAGGGGATCAGGCTGGGATCTAAATATCCAAGGATATATGTCTGATCGAAAGGACAGGCAGATGGGCAAAGGGACGGGATTGCATTGTTGGTAAGGAATGAAGTTAAATCGATAGCAAGGAGCGATATCGGATCAGAAGGCATAGAAACTCTGTGGGTAGAGTTGAGGAATCGCAAAGGTAAAAAGACCCTGATGGGCGTTATGTACAGGCCCTGTAACAATTGTCAGTGCGTGGGGCAGAAATCAGGAGATAGAAAAGGCATGTAAAAAGGCAATATTACAATAATCATGCGGGACAATATGACAATAATCATGCAGGTGGATTCGGAAAATCAGGTTGCTGGTGGATCCCAAGAAAAGGAATTTGTGGAATGTCTAAGAGATGTTTTTTTGGAGCAGCTTGTGACACAGCCTACTAGGGATTAGGCAATACTGGATTTGGTGATGTGTAATGAGGCAGACTTGATTAGGGGACTTAAAGTGAAGGAACCCTTAGGGAGCAGTGACCACAATATGATAAAATGTACCCTGCAGTTTGAGAGGGCAAAGCTGTAATCAGGTGTAACGGTATTACAATTAAATAATGCTAACTACAAAGATATGAGGGAGGAGCTGGCCAGAATTGATTGGAAAAGGAGCCCAGCAGGGAGGACAGTGGAACAGCAATGGCAGGAGTTTTGGGGGGGGGGGGTTATTAGTGAGGCACAACAGAAATTCCTCCTAAGGCATCTATGGCTGACAAGGGATGCAAGGACAGCATAAAAGCTAAAGAAAAAGCATACAAAGTGGCGAGGATTTAGTGGGAAGCCAGAGGATTGAGAAGCCTTTAAAAGCGAGAAGAGGACAACTAAAAAAGCAATAAAGGGGGAGAAGATGAAGTATGAGTGTAAACTAGCTACTTAATATAAAGGAAGATAGGAAGAGTTTTTTTCAATATATAAAAGGTAAGTGAGAGGCAAAAATAGACATTGGACCACTAGAAAATGTGGCTGGAGAGGTAATAATAGGAAACAAAGAAATGGCAGATGAACTGAGTAGTTACTTTGCATCAGTCTTCACGGTGGAAGACACCAGTGGGATGCCAGAGCTCCAGGAGACCCAGGGGGCAGAGGTGAGTGCAGTGACCATTACTAAGGAGAAGGTTCTGGGTAAATTGAAAGGTCTGAAGGTGGATAAATCACCTGGACCGGATGGACTACACCCCAGGGTTCTAAAGGAGATAGCTGAGGAGATTGTGGAGGTATTGGTGGTGATCTTTCAGGAATCACTGAAGGAAAGAAGGGTCCCAGAGGACTGGAAAGTGGCTAATGTAACACTACTGTTTAAGAAGGGAGGGAGGCAAAAGATGGGAATTATAGGCCGGTTAACCTGACTTTGGTTATTGGTAAGGTTTTAGACTACATTATTAAAGATAAGGGGCGGGATTCTCCGACCCCCAGCCAGGTCGGAGAATCGCCAGGGGGCAGCGTGAATTCTGCCCCCGCCGGCTGCCGAATTCCCCGGCGCCGGAGATTTGGCAGGGGCGGGAATCACGCCGCGCGATTCTCAGGCCCGCGATGGGCCGAAGTCCCGCCCGTTCTATGCAGGTCCCGCCAGCGTAAATTGGAGGTGGTCCCTTACCGGTGCAACCTGGTGGCGTGGGTGTGCTCCGGGGTCCTCGCAGGGTGATCTGGCCCCGGGGGTCCCCCCACGGTGGCCTGGCCCACGATCGGGGCCCACCAATCCGCGGGCAGGCCTGTGCCGTGGGTGCACTCTATTCCTTACCGCCAGCCGTGTAAGCCTCCACGATGGCCAGCGCGAAGGTGAACCCCCCGCGCATGCGCAGGGATGACAACAGCAGATGCTGATGCTCCCGCGCATGCGCGGACCCACGCTGGCCGACGGAATCCCTTCGGCCCCGGCTGGCACGGCACCAAAGGCCTTCCATGCTGGCTGGCGGGGCGCAAACCACTCTGGCGTCGGCCTAGCCCCTGAAGGTGCGGAGGATTCCACACATCCAGCAGAGGGCAGTAGAGTGAAGCTGCTGATTGGCTGTTGTGGGGAAAATTTGCATCAGTGCATTGCGGTCACTGCATCCAGAAAGTGTACCTGAGCAAGACACCCTAGGTGTTCAAGTCAATGCAAGCATCCAGCAGAGAGCAGTAGAGCGGAGATGCTGATTGGCTGTTGGGGGGGAAATTTGTGTCAGTGCAGTGTGGTCACCGTATCTTGAAGGTGGTTTGTGGAGGAGCTGTTGTCAAGTGGCAGTTAAACCCGAAACACTTCTTCAGTGTTTCCCTCCCTACCTCCTCCTCTAACCAAAAAAAAAGACTCGAGGGCAGGTAGAAGTAGAAAGAAGTTGAACCGTGAGGTCACAGCCTGCAGGTAAGTGGTTCGCTGGTGACTGGTAAGTAGTTTTTCTTTTCCCTGAGGGGTTATCATGCGGGGCGCAGTGGTTGCTGAGTGGGTGCTTGCTGAGAAGGGGAGTAAATTTTTTTAAATATCGGACGGTTGGGAGTTTCCAACTGAATCCGGTCAGAGTGAGGACAGAGTGACTGCTGGTGAAAGAGCATTGGGGACTCAGTGAAAGAGCCGAGGAGAGCGGCGGAGACTCAGTGAAAGAGTGCGAGGAGATCGGCGGGGACACAGGACAAAAGAGCGTGAGGAGAGTAGCGGAGACTCAGTGAAAGAGCGCGAGGAGAGCGGCGGGGACACGGGATAAAAGAGCGCGAGGAAAGCGGCGGGGACACAGGATAAAAGAGCGCGAGGAGAGTGGCGGGGACACAGGATAAAAGAGTGCGAGGAGAGCTGCGAGGACACAGGTGCCGGAGAAGCGGCCTTCAGATTTGCGGCGGGAGCAGTGGCCAGGGGTCTGTCGGGAAGTTACGTTTTCCTCTTTAAAAACTTTAAAAACTTAGCTTGAAGAGTGACATCACAGCAAAGCAGTGACATGATTGGCTGGTAAGGAAAGTGCTCCAATTAGCAGTAGCTGGGAGAACTTTAACTCTTCGTGTGTTGGTAAGTATTGTGATTGGTAAGTAAAATTCCTTTCACTTATTCATTATTTGATATTATATTTGTAATCAGTTAAGGTGAAGTGTAAAATATGGGAGTTTAGGGACGCAGCCGATGCCCCTGACTCCTTCATGTGTGGGAAGTGTGTCCAGCTCCAGCTCCTGTTAGACCGCTTGACAGCGCTGGATCTGCGGATGGACTCACTTTGGAGCATCCGCGATGCTGAGGAGGTCGTGGATATCACGTTCAATGAGTTGGTCACACCGCAGATTAGGATTGGTGAGGGAGACAGGGAATGGATGACCAAAAGGCAGAGAAAGAGCAGGAAGGCAGTGCAGGTGTCCCCTGCGGTAATCTCCCTCCAAAACAAGTATACCATTTTGGATACTGTTGGGGGCGATGACTCAACAGGGGAAGCCAGGTTCATGGCACCGTGGCTGGGTCTGCTGCACAGAAGGGCGGGAAAAAGACTGGCAGGGCTATAGTCATAGAGGATTCAATCGTAAGGGGAGTAGACAGGCATTTCTGTGGTCGTAAATGAGACTCCCGAATGGTATGTTGCCTCCCGGTTGCATGGGTCAGGGATGTCTCAGATCGGCTGCAGGACATACTGAAGGGGGAGGGTGAACAGTTGTCGTGGTGCCACCACGATATAGGTACAAAATGGGATGAGGTCCTACAATCATAATTTAGGGAGTTAGGAGATGAGTTAAAAAGTAGGACCTCAAATATAGTAATTTCAGGATTGCTACCAGTGCCATGAGACAGTCAGAGTAGAAATTCAAGAATAGTCAGAATGAATACGTGGCTTGAGAGATGGTGCATGAGGGAGGGGTTCAGATTTTTGGGACATTGGAACCGGTTCTGGGGGTGGTGGGACCATTACAAATCTGATGGTCTACACCTGGGCAGGTCTGGAACCAATGTCCCAGGGGGTGCTTTTGCTAACACAGTTGGGGAGGTTTTAAACTAATGTGGCAGGGGAATGGGAACCAGTGGCGGGATTCTCCCCTACCCGGCGGGGCGGGGGGTTCTGGCGTAATGGAATGGCGGGAACCACTCCGGCGTTGGGCCACCCCAAAGATGCGGATGTCTCCGCACCTTTAGGGGCCAAGCCCTCACCTTGAGGGGCTAGGCCCGCGCCGGAGTGGTTGGCGCTCCACCGGCTGGCGGGAAAGACCTTTGGCGCCACGCCAGCCGGGGCCGAAAGGTCTTCTGTGGGCGACGCATGCGTGGGAGCGTCAGCAGCTGTGACGTCATCCCTGCGCATGCGCTGGGGAGGGGGTCTCTTCCGCCTCTGCCATAGTGAAGACCATGGCGAAGGCGGAAGAAAAAGAGGGCCCCCACGGCACAGGACCGCCCACGGATCGGTGTGCCCCGATCACGGGCCAGGCCACCGTGGGGGCACCCCCTGGGGCCAGATCTCCCCGCGCCCCCCCCAGGACCCTGAGCTTGCCCGCACCGGTTTAATACACGCTGGCGGGACAGGCATTCCAGCAGCGGGACTTTGGTCCATCACGGGCCGGAGAATCGGCGGGGGTGGGCCCGCCGACCGGCGTGGGGCGATTCCCGCCCCCGCCGAATCTCTGGTAGCGGAGACTTTGGGACACGGCGGGGGTGGGATTCACGCCGGCCCCCGGCGATTCTCCAACCCGGCGTGGGGTCGGAGAATCCCGCCCCAGATTAGGAAGTTAGAGGTCAGTAAAGAGGCAGCAACTAAAGTCAGTAAGGTACGAGATAACAAACTCAATGTGACTACGGGGAAGAGTAGACGGAAGAGATGATGAATGCAAAGGGACAGGTGGTCTGAGGTGCATTTGTTTCAATGCGAGAAGTGTAGCAGGTAAGGCAGATGAACTTAGGGCTTGGGTTAGTACCTGGGAATATGATGTTATTGGTATTACTGAAACTTGGTAGAGGGAAGGGCAAGACTGGCAACTAAATATCCCAGAGTATAGATGCTTCAGGAGGGATAGAGAGGGAGGTAAAAGGGGTGGAGGAGTTGGATTACTGGTCAGAGATGATATCACAGCTGTGATTAAGGAGGTCACGATGGATCTTTCGAGCACTGAGGCAATATGGGTAGAGCTAAGAAATAGGAAGTGTGCAGTAATATTGTTGGGACTTTACTACAGGCCTCCCAAAAGCGAGCATGAAGTACAGGTACAAATATGTAGACAGATTATAGAAAAATGTAGGAGCAATACGGTGGTCGTGGTGGGAGATTTTAACTTCCCCAACATTGAATGGGACTCATGTAATGTTGGAGACGTAGATGAAGCAGAATTTGTAAGGAGCATCCAGGACAGTTTTTTAGAGCAGTATGTAAATAGTCCAACTCGGGAAGGGGCCATACTGGACCTGGTATTGGGGAATGATCCCGGCCAGGTGGTTGAAGTTTCAGTCGGTGATTACTTTGGGAATAGCGATCACGGGCGAAATTCTCCGTTATCGGCGGAAAGTCCGCCGATCGGCGCAAAAAACGGCGCAAATCCCACTTGCGTCACGTCAGAAAAATGGGACGATAGTCTCCGGCCCGAAATGGGCTAGCAGCGACGTAACGGGATCCGCACTTGCGCAGTGGTTCACGCCGTGCAGCGTCATACGCGCTGCACGGCGTGACGGCTCATAAGGCCGCGCAGCTCTCCCCCACCCGACCAGATCACCCGACCGCAACACCCGACTGGATGGCTGGCCGTTGCTCAGCCCCAAGGTTCGAGTCACGCGATGTGGAGGCGCTCCTGGACGCGGTGGAGCAGAGGAGGGACGCCCTGTATCCCGGGCACGGCCGCAGAGTTGCCCCACGCCACAGCCGGCGTCTGTGGAGGGAAGTGGCAAAGGCCGTCACCGCTGTGGCCCTGACACCACGGACAGGCACCCAGTGCCACAAGAAGGTGATCGACCTCATCAGAGCAGGCAGGGTGAGCCTCCCCCATATCCCGCCTCCCCCATATCCCCCCTCCCCCATATCCCCCATATCCCCCCTCCCCCATATCCCCCCTCCCCATGTCCCCCATATCCCCCCTCCCCCATATCCCCCCTCCCCCATATCCCCCATATCCCCCATATCCCCCCTCCCCCATATCCCCCATATCCCCGCTCCCCCATATCCCCCATATCCCCCCTCCCCCATATCCCCCATATGCCCCCTCCCCATATCCCCCCTCCCCCATATCCCCCATATCCCCCCTCCCCCATATCCCCCATATCCCCCCTCCCCCATATCCCCCTCCCCATATCCCCATATCCCCCCTCCCCCATATCCCCCCTCCCCCATATCCCCCCTCCCCCATATCCCCCTCCCCCATATCCCCCATATCCCCCCTCCCCCATATCCCCCCTCTACCATATCCCCCATATCCCCCCTCCCCCATATCCCCCCTCTCCATATCCCCCATATCCCCCCTCCCCCATATCCCCCTCCCCCATATCCCCCATATCCCCCCTCCCCATATCCCCCTATACCATATTCCCCATATCCCCCCTCCCCCATATCCCCCCTCCCCATATCCCCCATATCCCCCCTCCCCCATATCCCCCTCCCCCATATCCCCCATATCCCCCCTCCCCCATATCTCCCATATCTCCCCTCCCCCATATCCCCCCTCCCCCATATCGCCCATATCCCCCCTCCCCCATATCCCCCATATCCCGCCTCCCCCATATCCCCCCTCCCCCATATCCCCCATATCCCCCATATCCCCCCTCCCCCATATCCCCCATATCCCCAAGTGAATACAGCCCTAACCTTAACCTCTGCAGTGCACGCGCAACCGATGGCGTGCATTCATATACCTGCCTAACACTGTTGCCTTTTACCCCTGCCACCACCCCCCCCCCCCACAGGAGAAGTGCGCACACAACAATAGGGAGCATGTGAGGACTGGAGGACAGGCCCGCTGATGAGAGGCCACTGACCGTACATGAGGAAAGGGTCCTGGAACTGGCTGACGGACCTGAGGACCGGGAGGTTGCTGATGCAGAGGTCGGGGGCCCACGAGCAAGTGAGCCACCAACAGCCCGTCCCCATATCCCCCCTCCCCTATATCTCCCTCCCCCGTATCACCTGATCACTGCCTGATGTCTAACCATGCATGCTTCATTGTGTATCACAGGACCAAACGTCCAGGCACCCATCCCCGCAGAGGCACACCGCCCGCAGGATGCCCCTCGGAGACCACAGGAGACGGAGAGACCCGCACCCTCCAGCATGCGACGCCTGCAGGATGCCCCTCGGAGACCATGGGAGACGGAGAGACCCGGACCCTCCAGCATGCGACGCCCGCAGGATGCCCCTAGGAGACCACGGGAGACGGAGAGACCCGGACCCTCCAGCATGCGACGCCCGCAGGATGCCCCTCGGAGACCACGGGAGACGGAGAGACCCGGACCCTCCAGCATGCGACGCCCGCAGGATGCCCCTCGGAGACCACGGGAGACGGAGAGACCCGGACCCTCCAGCATGCGACGCCCGCAGGATGCCCCTCGCACACCACGGGAGACGGAGAGACCCGGACCCTCCAGCATGCGACGCCCGCAGGATGCCCCTCGCACACCACGGGAGACGGAGAGACCTGGAGCAACAGGGAGACGACACCCCCGTCACGTGCGGGAGCGACCACCCAGCGATGAGGGGGGCAGCCACAGGCCCCCGTCACATCCGAGCCAGGACACCACTACCCAGGACACCACTATCCAGGACACCCCTACCCGGGACACCACTACCCGGGACAGCACTACCCAGGACACCCCTACCCGGGACACCACTACCCGGGACAGCACTACCCGGGACAGCACTACCCAGGACACCCCTACCCGGGACAGCACTACCCGGGACAGCACTACCCGGGACAGCACTACCCAGGACACCCCTACCCGGGAAGACGAAATACCGGACAGTGACTCAGAGTGGATGGGTGGAGACGAACCCCCACCCCAAAGTGCCATGGAGTCAGAGTGGGACGAAGAGCACGACACAACGCCACTGCTGTCACCAACACCCTCCACCATCGCAGAAACACTCACCACAGTTGGGCACTTTAGTGATGAGGCTTCTGGTACACTCACTGGTGCGCACAACACAGCCGTCCCGGTACAGCAGGTGGAGGTAGGAGCAGCAGAGGGACCGGGCGGTCGGAGGGCAGCCCAGGCCAAGCGAACATCTGCCGCCCAGATGGATCCCGGGTTCCTGCAGTTACCACACCCACACATAGATCCGATGCAACCACCGACACGGAGACGAGCGAATAGGGTGACGGGTGGCTTGCGGCTGCGGTCGCAGGTGGAGGAGTCCACCCCCGTCCAGGAGCTGGGTGTGGTCCCGGTCATGCGTGCCACCCAGGCTGACACCGCACGGGTGGCGTCCGCGGTGGAGGCAATGGGTGCGGCGGTGTCAGACATGGGGAACGGTTTGCGAGGCCTGGGGCCTTCTGTGCAGGCGGCGTCTGTGGCCCAGGAAATGGCTGCCCTCTCACAGGAGGCCATGAGCCAGTGCCAGCGCCAGATGGCAGAGGCGCTCAATGCCACAGCCCAGTCTCAGCAGGCCATTGCCCAGTCTCTGCAGGCCATGGCCCAGTCTCTGCAGGCCATGGCCCAGTCTCAGCAGGCCATGGCCCAGTCTCAGCAGGCCATCGCTGAGGGCATCGGCGCCAGTGGCCATGTGCGAGCCGGCGTCGCACTGTCACAGACAGGGTTTGACAACCCCCTGGGCTCCATGGCTGCAAACCTGCAGACCCCTCCAGGACTGGCAGCGCCAGATGTCGGGGGGGGCGTCGGATGGCCAGTCCGTTCGCATCCCCCACCCATGTAGAGGCCTGGGGGCCATCGGGCACCCCGAGGGAGGAGGAGGTGGTGTGGTCCGTCCCGGCTCCCTCTGTAGGGGAGGTCCCGGTACACCGCGACACCTCGGACTCCCCCCCTTCCGTCCCAGGTGCATCGGGTGGGCAACGGGCAGGACAGGCTGGCAGCTCGCCATCCCAGTCGCCCGGGCCGCAGCCTGGCCCATCTAGGCCAGGACGCCCCAGGAAACGGCCGCCAAAGGGATCCAGTGTCAGAGGGCAGGAATCACAGGAGTCCACCTCCAGTTCTGCTGTACCGTCTGGGGAACCACGTAGACGTAGTCAAAGGGCCCGTAAGGCCAAACAATTAGACACTGAGTAAGTTGGCACGGGTGCAGGGCACAGATGAGTTTTAGGGGCTAGGGCACGTGCATGAACTCCTTTGGTTATTAAAGTCAATGTTACACCTACCGAAGCTGCCTTTGTGCTCTGTCCAAAGTGTGCGGGCGTGTCATGTACGTTGAGCGCAAGTGTGTGTGTGACGGGTGGTCTTACCTCAGCCCCAGGTGAGTCTGCCCCCTTCTCCCTGGGCCGCCATCAACATCCCCCGGGCAGAGGACGGGACCGTGCGCTGCAGTGTCACAGCCGCATGCAGGGATGGTCCGGGTGGATGGTGGTACTGTGGCCATGGGTCAGACATAGTCCAACGATGTAGAGCCAGGAGCTCATCGCAGGGCGGGTTGTCATCATCCTCCATGGCCTGCGATAGACACGCGTCCACCCGCAACTGGGTGAGCCCGGCCCGTTGTGCCGCCGGTGGAGCGGCAATTGGGGGGCGGGGGGTGGTGTGCATGCGGGTGGGGTGGGTGGGGTTGGCGAGGGGGGTGAGGGTGCTGTGTGGGTGGATGGGTGGGGAGTTGGGGGGTCGGCTGTTGCCATGGTGTGCGGTCTGTGGCCATACTACCCGATTCCCACGCCCATCTAGTCAGTGAAGCGGGCCGCTATCAGTCTGTCCCGTGCCCGCTGGGCCAGCCGGTAACGGTGGACAGCCACCCGCCTGTGTCTACGCCCTGACCATTGCCCCCATCCCCGTCATCTGGGGAGGACTGGGCCTCTTCCTGCTGCTCCTACACTCCGCCCTCCTCTGCCTGCGGCACATCGCACCTCTGCTGGGCTATGTTGTGCAGGACGCAGCACACCACAATGATGCGGCCGACCCTATCTGACCGATACTGGAGGGCGCCCCCAGAGAGGTCCAGGCACCTGAAACGCATCTTCAGCACGCCAAAGCACCTCTCTATCACTCCCCTTGTCGCTACATGGGCATCATTGTAGCGGTCCTCCGCCTCATTGCGTGGCCTCCGTATAGGCGTCATCAGCCACGATCGCAATGGGTAGCCCCTGTCGCCCAGCAACCAGCCCCTCAGCCGGGGATGGCGTCCCTCGTACATGCCGGGGATGGATGACCGCGACAACACGAATGTGTCGTGTACACTGCCTGGGTGACGGGTGCAGACGTGCAGGATCATCATGCGGTGGTCGCAGACCACCTGTACGTTCATCGAATAGGTCCCCTTCCTATTAGTGAATACGGCCCTGTTATCTGCAGGTGGCCGCACGGCGACATGCATCCCATCGATCGCGCCCTGGACCATGGGGAACCCGGCAACGGCAGAGAAGCCCACGCCCAGGCATCTTGGCTGGCCCGGTCCACGGGGAAGCGGATGTAGCGGTGCGCCATGGCATGAAGGGCATCTGTCACTGCCCGGATGCACCGATGCACCGATGTCTGCGATATGCCGGACAGGTCCCCACTCGGTGCCTGGAATGACCCCGTTGCATAAAAGTTCAGGGCCACCGTAACCTTGACGGACACGGGGAGAGGGTGTCCCCCGCCAGTGCCACGCGGTGACAGGTGTGCCAGCAGGTGGCAGATGTGTGCCACGGTTTCCCGGCTCATCCGGAGTCTCCTCCTGCATTCCCGGTCCGTGAGGTCCTGGTATGACTGCCGGGGCCGGTACACACGGGGCGCCCTCGGGTGCCTCCGTTGCCATTGGGGCCGCGACGTCCTCCTCCCCCTCCTCGTCCTGTCGGTCAGGTGTCCCTCCAGCCTGGGCGGCTGCTGCGCCGCCTCTCTGGCACGCTCCTCCTCCTCCTCCTCATCCAGGGCAACATAGACATGAGCGGCTGCCACCATGGCGGCCAACATCGCTGGATGGTCTGAAAACATGACGGCCTGGTGGGGGGGGAGGGGAACGACAACATGTCATCATTGCCCATATCCCCTCCTCCCCCCCAGCCAGGTGGCATGGACCGCATGGGTCCAACTGTTGGAGACTGGCACCTGGCCAGGTGGACCAACTCATTTGCCCTCCCATCACCCTCCTCGGCACGGACCCCCTCCCCAACCTCCACCCCAGCACGGACCCCCCCCAATCCCCAACCTCCTCCACGGCACGGACCCCCTCCCCAACCTCCACCCCAGCACGGACCCCCCCCAACCCCCAACCTCCACCCCAGCAGGACCCCCCCCCAACCCCCAACCTCCACCCCGGCAGGGACCCCCTCCACAACCTCCACCCCAGCACGGACACCCCCCAACCCCCAACCTCCACCCCAGCATGGACCCCCCCCAACCCCCAACCTCCACCCCAGCACGGACCCCCTCCCCAACCTCCACCCCAGCACGGACCCCCCCCAACCCCCAACCTCCACCCCGGCACGGACCCCCTCCACAACCTCCACCCCAGCACGGACCCCCCTCAACCCCCAACCTCCACCCCAGCACGGACCCCCCCCAGCCCCCAACCTCCACCCCAGCACGGACCCCCTCCCCACCCTCCACCCCAGCATGGACCCCCCCCAACCCCCAACCTCCACCCCAGCACGGACCCCCCCCAACCCCCAACCTCCACCCCGGCACGGACCCCCTCCCCAACCTCCACCCCAGCACGGACCCCCCCCCAACCCCCAACCTCCACCCCAGCACGGACCCCCTCCCCAACCCCCAACCTCCACCCCAGCACGGACCCCCTCCCCAACCTCCACCCCAGCACGGACCACCCCCCCAACCCCTAACCTCCACCCCGGCACGGACCCCCTCCACAACCTCCACCCCAGCACGGACCCCCCCCAACCCCCAACCTCCACCCCAGCACGGACCCCCCCCCAACCCCCAACCTCCACCCCAGCACGGACCTCCTCCCCAACCTCCACCCCAGCACGGACCCCCCCCCAACCCCCAACCTCCACCCCAGCACAGACCCCCCTCAACCCCCAACCTCCACCCCGGCACGGACCCCCTCCCCAACCTCCAACCCAGCACGGACCCCCCCCCAACCCCCACCCTCCACCCCGGCACGGACCCCCTCCCAACCTCCACCCCAGCACGGACCCCCCCCAACCCCCAACCTCCACCCCGGCACGGACCCCCCCCAACCCCCAACCTCCACCCCGGCACGGACCCCCTCCCGGCACTCCCCCGGAGCCCAGCCTACTCTAACCACCCCCCCCCCCCCGCCGCACACACACACACACACAAGCCGAGACACACCTCTCCTCACGCAATCAGTCTGCGGCCACGCCATTTCCTGCCCAGAGCCAACCCCCCAGGCCGTCACTCACCTCCTCGCTGGTCGGCGTGAGCCTGGAGCACCGGGTCATGCCGATGAAAAGGAGGTTTGATTCACGTCGACGTGAACGGTCATCACGTCGACGGGACTTCGGCCCATCCGGGAGGGAGAATATCGGCAGGCCGAAAATCGGCTGCCTTGCGCAGACCCGTGACATTCTCCGCGGCAGCGGCGCATTAACGCCCCGCCGACTTTTGTCCCTTCGGAGACTTCGGCGGGGGCGGGATTCACGGCGGCCAACGGCCATTCTCCGACCCGGCGGGGGGTCGGAGAATGACGCCCCACAATTCCGTAAGTTTTAGAATACTCATGGACAAAGACGAGAGTGGTCCTGAAGGAAGAGTGCTAAGTTGGGGAAAGGCCAAGTATAACAAAATTCGGCAGAAGCTAGGGAATGTGGATTGGGAGCAGCTCTTTAAGGGTAAATCCACATTTGAAATGTGGGAGCCTTTTAAGGAAAGGTTGATTAGAGTGCAGGACAGACATGTCCCTGTGAAAATGAGGGATAGAAATGGCAAGATTAGGAAACCATGGATGACGGGTGGAATTGTGAGACTAGCTAAGATGAAAAAGGAAGCATACATAAGATCTAGGCGACTTAAAACTGATGAAGCTTTGGAAGAATATCGGGAAAGTAGGACAAATCTCAAACACGCTATAAAGAGGGCTAAAAGGGGTCATGAAATATCTTTGGCTAACAGGGTTAAGGAAAATCCCAAAGCCTTTTATTCGTATATAAGGAGCAAGAGGGTAACTCGAGAAAGGATTGGCCCACTCAAAGACAAAAGAGGGAATTTATGCGTGGAGTCAGAGGAAATTGATGAGATTCTTAATGACTACTTTGCTCAGTATTCACCAAGGAGAGGGACATAACAGATGTTGAGGCTAGGGATGGATGTTTAAATACTCTAGGTCAAGTCAACATAAGGAAGGGGGAAGTTTTGGGTATTCTAAAAGGCATTAAGGTGGACAAGTCCCCAGGTCCGGATGGGATCTATCCCAGGTTACTGAGGGAAGCGAGAGACGGAATAGCTGGGGCCTTAACAGATATCTTTGCAGCATCCTTGAACACGGGTGAGGTCCCGGAAGACTGGAGAATTGCTAATGTTGTGCCTTTGTTTAAGAAGGGTAGCAGGGATAATCCAGGGAATTATCGACCTGTGAGCTTAATGTCAGTGGTAGGCAAACTGTTGGAGAAGATACTGAGGGATTCTATTCACATTTGGAAGAAAATAGACTTATCAGTGATAGGCAGCATGGTTTTGTGCAGGGAAGGTCATGTCTTACAAACCTAATGGAATTCTTTGAGGAAGTGACAAAGTTAATTGATTAGGGAAGGGCTGTAGATGTCATATACATGGACTTCAGTAAGGCGTTTGATAAAGTTTCCCATTGCAGGTTGATGGAAAAAGTGAAGTCTTATGGGGTTCAGGGTGTACTAGCTAGATGGATAAAGAACTGGCTGGGCAACAGGAGACAGAGAGTCGTGGTGGAAGGGAGTGTCTCAAAATGGAGAAAGGTGACTAGTGGTGTTCCACAGGGATCCGTGCTCGGACCACTGTTGTTTGTGATATACATAAATGATCTGGATGAAGGTATAGGTGGTCTGATTAGCAAGTTTGCAGATGAAAATGAAATGAAATGAAAATGGCTTATTGTCACAAGTAGGCTTCAAATGAAGTTACTGTGAAAAGCCCCTAGTCGCCACATTCCGGTGCCTGTTCGGGGAGGCTGGTCCGGGAATCGAACCGTGCTGCTGGCCTGCCTTGGTCTGCTTTAAAAGCCAGCGATTTAACCCAGTGTGCTAAACCAGCCCCTAATGATGATACTAAGATTGGTGGAGTTGCAGATAGCGAGGAGGACTGTCAGAGATTACTGCAAAATATAGATAGATTGGAGAGTTGGGCAGATGGAGTTCAATCCAGGCAAATGTGAGGTGATGCATTTTGGAAGATCTAATTCAAGAGCGGACTATACGGTCAATTGAAGAGTCCTGGGGAAAATTGATGTACAACGAGATCTGGGAGTTCAGGTCCATTGTACCCTGAAGGTGGCAACGCAGGTCGATAGAGTGGTCAAGAAGGCATACAGCATGCTTGCCTTCATCGGACGGGGTATTGAGTACAAGAGTCGGCAGGTCATGTTACAGTTGTATAGGACTTTGGTTAGGCAATATTTGGAATACTGCGTGCAGTTCTGGTCGCCACATTACCAGAAGGATAATAATAATAATAATAATTGCTTATTGTCACAAGTAGGCTTCAATGAAGTTACTGTGAAAAGCCCCTTTGAAAGCCCCTGGGAAAAGCCCAAGGAGGTGGATGCTTTGAGCGGGTGCAGAGGAGGTTCACCAGGATGTTGCCTGGTATGGAGGGTGCTAGCTATGAAGAAAGGTTGAGTAGATTAGGATTGTTTTCGTTGGAAAGACGGAGGTTGAGGGGGGACCTAATTGGGGTCTACAAAATTATGAGAGGTATGGACAGGGTGGATAGCAACAAGCTTTTTCCAAAAGTGGGGGTGTCAATTACAAGGGGTCACGATTTCAAGGTGAGAGTGGGAAAGCTTAAGGGAGATGTGCGTGGAAAGTTTTTTACGCAGAAGGTGGTGGGTGCCTGGAATGCTTTGCCAGCAGAGGTGGTAGAGGCAGGCACGAGGGCATCATTTAAGATGCATCTAGACCGATATATGAACGGGCGGGGAACAGAGGGAAGTAGATCCTTGGAAAATAGAAGACAGGTTTAGATAAAGGATCTGGATCGGCGCAGGCTGGGAGGGCCGAAGGGCCTGTTCCTGTGCTGTAATTTTCTTTGTTCTTTGTTCTTTTAATCTGTAAGAGTTCTTTGAGGAGGTAACAAGGAAGTTAGACAAAGGAGAACCAGTGGACGTGATTTATTTAGATTTCCAGAAGGCCTTTGACAAGGTGCCGCATAGGAGACTGTTACATAAATTAAAAGCCATTGGTGTTAAGGGTAAGATCCTGGCAAGAATAGAGGATTGGCTGACTGGCAAAAGGCAGAGACTGGGGATAAAGGGGTCTTTTTCAGGATGGCAGCCGGTGACTAGTGGTGTGCCTCAGGGGTCTGTGCTGGGTCCACAACTTTTCACAATATACATTAATGATCTGGAAGAAGGAACTGAAGGCACTGTTGCTACGTTTGCAGATGATACAAAGATCTGTCGAAGGATAGGTAGTATTGAGGCTGCAAGGGGGCTTCAAAAGGATTTGGACAGGCTCGGAGAGTGGGCAATGAATTGGCAAATGAAATACAATGTGGAAAAGTGTGAGGTTATGCACTTTGGAAGGAGGCATTTAGGCATAGACTATTTTCTAAATGGGGAAATGCTTAAGAAATCAGACGTACAAAGGGACTTGGGAGTCCTTTTTCATGATTCTCTGAAGGTTAATGTGTAGGTTCAGTCGGCAGTTAAGAAGGCAAATGCAATGTTAGCATTCATGTCAAGAAGGCAAGAATACAAGACCAGGGATGCACTTCTGAGGCTGTATAAGGCTCTGGTCAGACCCCATTTGGAGTATTGTGAGCAGTTTAGGACACCGTATCTAAGGATGGATTTACTGGCCTTGGAAAGGGTCCAGAGGAGGTTCAGAAGAATGATTCCTGGAATGAAGAACTTGTCGTAAGAGGAACGGTTGAGGACTCTGGGTCTGTACTTGTTGGAGTTTAGAAGAATGAGGGGGGATCATATTGAAACTTACAGGATACTGGAAGGCCTGGATAGAGTGGACGTGGAGAGGATGTTTCCAGTTGTAGAAAAAACTAGAAGCAGAGGACACAATCTCAGAGATGAGGAGGAATTATTTCAGCCAGAGGGTGATGAAACTGTGGAACTCTTTGCCGCGGAAGGCTGTGGAGGCCAAATCACTGAGTCTCTTTAAGAGATCGGTTCTTGATTAATAAGAAGATCAGGGGTTATGGGGAGAAGGCAGGAGAATGTGGATGAGAAAATATCCGCCATGATTGAATGGCAGAGCAGACTCGATGGACCGAGTGGCCTAATTCTGCTCCTATGTCTAATGGTCTGATGGTCTTGTGGTAACAGCGGGGAAGAAGCTGTTTTTGAATCTGTTCTCAGACTTCTGTATCTCCTGCCCGATGGAAGAAGTTGGCAGAGTGAGTAAGCTGGGTGGGAGGGGTCTTTGATTATGCTGACCGCTTTCCCCAGGCAGCGGGAGGTGTAGATGGAGTCAATGGATGGAAGGCAGGTTCGTGTGATGGACTGGCCTGTGTTCACGACTCTCTGAAGTTTCTTGCGGTTTTGGCTGATTAGTTGTCATACCAGGCTGTGATGCAGCCATATAGGATGCTTTCTATGGTGCATCTGTAAAAATTGGTAAGAGTCACTGTGGACATGCAAAATTTCCTTAGTTTCCTGAGGAAGTATAGGCGCTGTTGTGATAGTAGCATCAAAGTGGGTGGACCAGGACATATTTTTGGTGATGTGCATCACCAGGTACTTGAAGCTGTTAACCATCTCCACCTTGGCCCCATTGATGCAGATCGGGGTGTGTACAGTACTTTGCTTTCTGAAGTCAATGACCAGCTCTTTAGTTTTGCTGACATTGAGGGAGAGATTGTTGTTGTTGTTGCACCACTCCACGAGAACAAAGAACAAAAAACAAAGAAAAGTACAGCACAGAAACAGGCCTTTCGGCCCTCCAAGCCTGTGCTGACCATGCTGCTCGTCTAAACTAAAATCTTCTACACTTCCGGGGTCCGTATCCCTCTATTCCCATCCTATTCATGTATTTGTCAAGATGCCCCTTAAACGTCACTATCGTCCCTGCTTCCACCACCTCCTCCGGTAGTGAGTTCCAGGCACCCACTACCCTCTGCATAACAAACTTGCCTCGTACATCTCCTCTAAACCTTGCCCCTCGCATCTTAAACCTATGCCCCCTAGTAATTGACCCCTCTACCCTGGGACAAAGTCTCTGACTATCCATCCTGTCTATGCCTCTCATAACTTTGTAGACCTCTATCAGGTCGCCCCTCAACCTCCATCGTTCCATTGAGAACAAACTGAGTTTATTCAACCTCTCCTCATAGCTAATGCCCTCCATACCAGGCAACATCCTGGTAAATCTCTTCTGCACCCTCTCTGAAGCCTCCACACCCTTCTGGTAGTGTGGCGACCAGAATTGAACACTATACTCCAAGTGTGGCCTAACTAAGGTTCTATACAGCTGCAACATGACTTGCCAATTTTATACTCAATGCCCTGGCCAATGAAGGCAAGCATGTGGTATGCCATCTTGACTACCTCCTCCACCTGTGTTACTTCTTTCAGTGACCTGTGGACCTGTACACTTAGATCTCTCTGCCTGTCAATACGCTTGAGGGTTCTACCATTCACTGTATATTCCCTACCTGCATTAGACCTTCCAAAATGCATTACCTCACATTTGGCCGGATTAAACTCCATCTGCCATCTCTCCGCCCAAGTCTCCAAACGATCTAAATCCCGTCATATCCTCTGACTGTCCTCATCGCTATCCGCAATTCCAACAACCATTGTGTCGTCCGCAAACTTACGAATCAGATCAGTTACATTTTCCTCCAAATCATTTATATATATTACGAACAGCAAAGGTCCCAGCACTGATCCCTGCGGAACACCACTAGTCACAGCCCTCCAATCAGAAAAGCACCCTTCCATTGCTACTCTCTGCCTTCTGTGACCTAGCCAGTTCTGTATCCATCTTGCCAGCTCACCCCTGATCCCGTGTGACTTCACCTTTTGTACCAATCTGCCATGAACCACTAGGTTCTCCATTCTGTATTCTGGCTCGATGTTCAAGATCCAACCCACTCTGGTCGTGTCATCAGCAAACTTGTAGATGGAGTTGGAACCAAATTTTGCCTCGTAGTTGTGTGTGTATACAAGGAGTATAATAGGGGGCTAAGTACGCAGCCTTGCGGGACCCCGGTATTGATGGCTATCATGGAGGAGGTCTTGTTGTTTATTCTTACTGATTGTGGTCTGTGGGTCAGAAAGTCGAGGATCCAGTTAAAGAGTGAGGAGCCAAGTCCCAGGTTTTGGAGCTTTGATATGAGCTTGGCTGGGATTATGGTGTTGAAGGCGGAGATGTAGTCAATAAATAGGAGACTGATGAAGGAGTCCTTGTTATCGAGATGCTCTTGGGATGAGTGTAGGGCCAGGGAGATGGCGTCTATGGACTGGTTGAGGTGGTATGCGAATTGCAGTGGATCTAGGCGTTCCGGGAGTATGGAGTTGATGCGCTTCATGACCAACCTCTCGAAGCACTTCATTGTGATTGATTTCATTGAGGCACGTTTCCTGGTTCTTCTTTGGCACCGATATGACGATTGATGTGTTGGGTGTTCTGGATCACGCACAGGTCACCAACGCTTGAAATAGTGCAACACTATTTTATTGAATCATTAACTCTTTAAACATACTTAGACTGTGGGTTAATACGATACTAGCTTTAACTAAAGACCTTTGCCTTGTCCTAACCAGTCGATGCACTCAGCACATGGTGATTGTCTGTGTTTCAGGCTGTGAGCTCTGTCCTCCTAGCTAGCTGCAGCTCGAATGAGCGGGAACTCTGATGCCCCCTGTCTTTATAGTGCGTGTGCTCTCACTGGTGATTGGCTGCGGTGTTGTGTGTGTTGATTGGTCCCACTGTGTGTCCATCAGTGTGTGTCTGCACCATGATATACTGGTGTATATTATGACATCCCCCCTTTTATATAAATAAATGTACCTGCGTGACAATAAATAGTGTGTGGTGAATGTTCCTGACTATGTGTGTGCGAAATATTTACAGGACTATGTACATGAAACTAAGCTATTAACATGGGAAGGTGCCTGGTGCAGAAAAACAGTGTGTCACAAGAATAATGAGATGAACACTATATACAAACCACTTGAACGATTAAACGGAAGAACAGAACAAATCAGAAAGTCCGTAAGTCCACAAAGTACATAAATTAAGTCTCTGAGGTGGGCGACGAATTCTGGTTGACCGCCTCAAGGGTGGGTTGGGAGCCGCCAGCTGAGGAGCGGGCTGGGCTGCGTCAGAGTGAGGAGGATGCAGAGTGACCGGAATCTCTGCATAGTCTAGGTCAGGGTCAATAGGAGGGCGTGCCAATGGTGGAGGATCAAGTAGCGAGCGTGGAACGAGACGAAGGGCACGTCGATTGCGGCGCAGAATGGAGCCATCCGGTAGACAAACCAGGAACGAGCAGGGAGCCACCAGCCGAAGAACCACAGCGGTTGCAGACCAGCCACCATCTGAAAGATGGATGCGGATGTTGTCATCTAGAGCCAGAGCAGGGAGATCAGCTGCGCGGGAGTCATGAGCTGCCTTGTGCTGTGCACGAGACAGCTGCATTCATTGAAGGACCGGAACGTGGTCGAGGTCCGAGACATGAATGGACGGCACCGTCGTCCTCAGGGTGCGACCCATGGGTAACTGGGCTGGTGACAGGCCAGCGGACAGCGGGGCAGAGCGATAGGCCAGCAGGGCGAGGTAGAAGTCGGATCCTGCGTCGGCAGCCTTGCAAAGGAGCAGTTTGACTATGTGGACGCTCTTCTCCGCTTTGCCGTTGGATTGGGGGTACAGGGGACTGGATGTCACATGCACAAAGTTGTACCTCCTGGCAATGTTTGACCATTCCAGGCTTGCGAAGCAGGGGCCATTGTCCGACATCACAGTGAGTGGAATGCCATGTCGAGCAAAGGTGTCCTTACAGGCACGGATGACTGCAAACGGTGTGGTGTTGTGTAAACGTACCACCTCCGGGTAGTTTGAAAAGTAGTCTACAATCAGGACATAGTCCCTACCCAGCGCGTGGAACAGGTCGAAGCCCACCTTGGACCAAGGCGACGTGACCAACTCATGGGGCTGTAGGGTCTCACGTGGTTGGGCCACCTGGAAGCGCTGACAAGTGGGGCAGTTGAGCACTGTGTTGGCTTTGTCCTTATTAATGCCAGGCCAGTATACTGTCTCTCGGGCCCGTCGGCGGCACTTTTCCACGCCAAGATGGCCCTCGTGTATCTGTTCCAAGATGAGCTGGCGCATGCTATGTAGGATGACAATGCGGTCCAGTTTCAGGAGAACACCATCTACTACCGCCAGATCATCTCTGACGTTGTAGAACTGCGGGCATTGGCCCTTGAGCCACCCGTCTGTTAGGTGGCGCATGACACGCTGTAGCAAAGGGTCAGCCACCGTCTTGCGGCAAATTTGGACAAGACGTTCACCGATGGCAGGTAGGTTGGAGGCTACGAAAGCCACATGGGCGTCAACCTGGCAGACGAATCCCGCTCGGTCACAAGGAGTGTTGACTGCCCTGGAAGTCGCATCGCCAGAGCTTGAGCAGAATACGCTGGAGGCGAGGCGTCATGTCATTCAAGTCTTTCTGTATTATATTGACCAGCGGGCGATGGTCGGTCCCGACGGTGAATTGAGGAAGGCCGTACACATAATCGTGAACTTGACGACACCGGTCAAAAGGCCCAGGCACTCCTCTTTGATCTGCGCGTAGCGCTGTTCCGTGGGGGTCATGGCGCGTGACACATAGGCCTCATCGCGTTGCAGGAGCACTGCCCCAATGCCGGATTGGCTGGCATCGGTCGATATTTTTGTCTCTTTCGCTGGATCAAAAAAGGCCAATTCCGGGCCGTATTAAGTTTGGTTTTAAGTTCTCTCCATTCGCGCTCGTGGGCAGGAAGCCATTGGAAGTCTGTCGTCTTCCTGACCAGGTTCCTGAGAGCTGTGGTATGGGAGGCGAGGTTAGGGATGAACTTCCCGAGGAAGTTGACCATGCCCAGAAATCGGAGGACCGCCTTCTTGTCCTCTGGCTTTTTCATGGCTGTGATAGCAGCCACCTTGTCTGCATCCGGCCGCACACCCAACTGGGAGATGTGGTCCCCCAGGAACTTGAGTTCCATCTGACCAAAAGAGCATTTGGCCCTGTTGAGGCGTCGGCCCTGCTCACGTATGCATTTGAACACGTGCTGGAGGCGACTGACATGCTCCTGCGGGGTGATGGACCAAATGATTATGTCATCAACATAGACGCGAACACCTTCAATGCCTTCCATCATTTGTTCCATGACACTGTGGAACACTTCTGAAGCCGATATGATCCCAATCGGCATCCTGTTGTAACAATATCTGCCAAAGGGGGTATTGAATGTACACAGTTTCCTGCTGGAGTTGTCGAGCTGGATTTGCAAGAATCCTTTTGAGGCGTCGAGTTTGGTGAAGAGCTTGGCGCGAGCCATCTCGCATGTGATTTCTTTGCGCTTGGGAATTGGATAATGCTCCCTCATGATATTGCGATTCAGATCCTTGGAATCAATGCATATTCTCAGCTCGCCGGAAGGCTTTTTTACACATACCATGGAAGTGACCCAGTCGGTTGGTTCCGTAAATCTGGAGGTCACTCCTTGGTCCTGGAGGTCCTGCAGCTGCTGCTTGAGGCGGTCCTTAAGGGGTGCTGGGACTCTGCGAGGTGCGTGCACCACAGGCGTGGCGTTCTGTTTGTGTAGATCTTGTAAGTATACGGGAGCGTGCCCGTGCCTTCGAAGACATCGCGGTGCTGGTCGATGATGTCGTTGAGTTGCGCCCTGAAGTCAGCGACATGGAAGGCAGGCGTGTCATCAGGTGAGAGAGAGAGAACTCTCTGAACGAGGTTCAACAGCTTGCATGCCTGTGAACCAAGCAGGGATGGCCACGATCTCGAAAGGAAGGATGGCTTTTCATGATTTCTGCGTCACTTCAAGTTGGCATGAGCCACTAGCAGGAATGATGTTGCCATTATAATCCAATCCAAGGGGCTGGTTTAGCACACTGGGCTAAATCGCTGGCTTTTGAAGCAGACCAAGGCAGGCCAGCAGCACGGTTCAATTCCCGTACCAGCCTCCCCGAACAGGCGTCGGAATGTGGCAACTAGGGGCTTTTCACAGTAACTTCATTGAAGCCGACACGTGACAATAAGAAATTTTCATTTCATTTTAATTTCAATAGCTGGCAGGCTGATGGAAGGATGGTTGGTTTGACACGAACGCTTTGGAAATCAGACCACGCCATGAGATTGGCGGAGGCACCAGTGTCCAGGCGGAATCGTACTTGGGACCGGTTGACCGTCAGGGTGGCACACCACTCATCGTCTGGATCGATACTGTATACCGACAGCAGCTGGTGTCTTTGCTTCGGGGACAGCCTAATTTCCGTTACGACACCGACTCGAAAAGGCGCCTTCGGGTCTTCGGTGTCACTGCTGTGCGGGAGGTCCACATCGGACTCGGTGACCGTGGGTTGAATTGCCCGAACATTCCTGCGAGGCTGGCTGAAACTATATGAATTGGCAGGCTGAGCTGCTCGGCAGAAGGCAGCATAGTGGCCAAGTCTACCACATTGCAGGCATTGTCGAGATTTTGCGGGGCATTGCCGCTTTAAGTGGGTGGAGCCACAGTTGCTGCACGGCGTGACGTCAGCACATTCGCTGCGCCACCACGCATGCGCAGTGCGGTCGTGCGTGGTGCGCGCCTGCGCATTACGTTCCTCAACGTAGCCGTCCCCTCGGCAAGCGCGGGAGTCCGCGAAAAGCGCGCGAAATGGCCGCCCTCATCAAGGCTGAGGTCCTGGAGGTGCTCAATCACTTGGACCCATTCCGCCTCGTGGGGACCTTGCCGCGCCGTTTCAGCTGCTTGTATATTGGAATAACGACTCGTGGCGTTTTCATGTAAGACACAGGTTTCGATGGCCGTCGCTAGGGTGAGTTGCTTTACTTTGAGGAGCTACTGACGTAGGGGGTCCGACTGAACACCGAAAACGATCTGGTCGCGAATCATGGAGTCGGAGGTGGGCGCGTAGCTACAAGACTGCGCAAGGATGCGGAGGTGCGTGAGAAAGGATTGGAAAGGTTCATCCTTACCCTGCAAACGCTGCTGGAACACGTGGCGTTCGAAACTTTCATTCACCTCTATGCTGCAGTGAGTGTCAAGCTTGAGGAGGACTGTCTTGAACTTCGTTTTATCTTCATCATCCACAAAGGTGAGAGAGTTGAAAATGTGGATGGCATGGTCCCCGGCCGTGGAGAGGAGAAGAGCAATCTTTCTGGTATCCGAGGTGCCCTCCCTGACTGTGGCTTCGAGGAAGAGCTGGAAGCGCTGTTTGAGAATCTTCCAGTTGGCCCCGAGGTTGTACATGTTGCAGGATGATGGAATGCTGGCTGAAGGCAGATCACTTACAGGTAGGTCTAAGAAGTGCTAATATCCCACCACATCCTGGTATCATGATATGTTGGGTGTTCTGGATCACACACAGGTCACCAACACTTGAAATAGTGCAACACTCTTTTATTGAATCATTAACTGTTTAAACATATTCAGACTGTGGGTTAATACGATACTAGCTTTAACTAAAGACCTTTGCCTTGTCCTAACCAGTTGATGCACTCAGCACATGGTGAACGTTTGTGTTACAGGCTGTGAGCTCGAATGCGTGGGTACTCTGAAGCCCCCTGTCTTTATAGTGGGTGTGCTCTCACTGGTGATTGGCTGCGGTGTTGTGTGTGTTGATTGGTCCCACTGTGTGTCCATCAGTGTGTGTCTGCACCATGATATACTGGTGTATATTATGACAATGGTGGTTTTCTTGAAGCAGGTGGGGGCCTCGGAGCGGAGTAGGGGCAGGTTAAAGATGTCCGCGAACACATCCGCCAGCTGGTCTGTGCAGGCTCTGAGTGCACGACCAGGGATCCTGGACGGACCTGTCGCCTTCCAAGGGTTCACTTTCAGGAAGGCCGATCTGACTTTGGAAGTTGTGACGGTGGGTATGGGTGTGTTTTGGGCTGCTGGGGCACTCAACAGCGGATCAATGGTTTTCTGCTCGAACCGAGTATATAATACGAAAGAGAAAATGCTGGAAAATCTCAGCAGGGCTGGCAGCATCTGAAGGGAAAGAAAAGAGTCATTGGACTCGAAACATTAGCTCTTTTCTTTCCCTACAGATGCTGCCAGACCGGCTGAGATTTTCCAGCATTTTCTCTTTTGTTTCAGATTCCAGCATCCGCAGTAATCTGCTTTTATCCAAGTATGTAATACATTGATTTCATCGAGGATGTGTGTGCTGCTGCTGGATATACTGCTCGGCTTCGCTTTGTAGCCCGTTATGTTGTTTCAGCCTTGCCACAACCAACAAGTGTCTGTAACCCTAGTCTGTGACTCTAGCTTGGCCTGATATTCTCTCTTGGCATCCTGGATGGCTTTGCGGCGGTCATACCTGGATTTCTTGTATGAGTCAAGGTCGCCTGACTTGAACGCCTCAGACCTATACTTCAGTAGGGAGTCAATTTAAGCCATGGTTTCCAGTTGGGGAACGCACTTACTGTTTTCTTTGCCATGCAGTCATCCAAACATTTGCTGATGAAGTCTGTGACGGTGGTGGCATGCTCATTCAGGTTGGTCGCTGAGTTCTTAAATATGGACCAGTCCACTGTCCCCAAGCAGTCACGTAGGAGCTCTTCTGTTTCCTCAGACCAGCACTGCACGACCTTCCTAGCCGGATTATCCCGCTTAGGTTTTTGCTTGCTTGCCAGGAGAAGGAGCGCCGCCTTATGGTCTGATTTAAAAACAGAAAGATGCAAAAGGTAGGAAACTGTAGACCAGTTAGCTTGACCTCTGTGGTGGGGAAGTTGCTGGAATCAATCATTAAGGAGGAGATGACTGAACATTTAGAAAGACAAAGCTCAATCTATCATTTTCAGCATGGTTTTATGAAGGGTTAAGTTCCATACGGATTCAATGAATCTATGCTTGACAAATTTGCTTGAGCTCTTTTTAGGATGTAACCAGCAATGTGGATAATGGTGTATCTAGACTTCCAGAAAGCATTTATCAAGGTGTTGCATAAAAGACTGATCCAGAAGGTGAGATCGCAGGGGATTGGGGGTAGAGTACTGGATTGGATTGAGGAGTGGTTGACTGACAGAAAGCAGAGGGTTGGGACAAATTAGTCCTTCTCTGGCTGGCGAACTGTAACTAGTGTTGTCCCGCAGGGTTCAGTCCTCGGACCTCAACTGTTTACAATTTAGAAAAATGACCTGCAAGCAGGGACAGAGTGCAACATAGCAAAGTTTGCAGATGATACCAAAATAGGTGGGGAAGTAGGCAGTGAAGAGAAGATAAAGATATTACAGATGGATATAGATAGGCAAGGAGATTGGGCCCAAATTTGGCAGATGGAGTTTAGTGTGGATAAGTGTGGGGTTATCCATTTTGGCCAAAAAATAGAAAGGCAAATTATTATCTAAGTGGAAAGCAGATTCAAACTGAATCTGGGCGGAGGGATCTGGGTGTCTTTGTTCAGGAATCACAGAAAGTCGGTATGCAGGCACAGCATGTAATTAAAAAGGCAAATGGAATGTTAGCGTTTATTGTAAAAGGACTGGAGTATAAAAGTAGAGAAATGTTGTTGCAGTTGTATAGGGTGTTGGTGAGACCACATCTGGGGTATTGTGTTCAGTTTCGATCTTTTATTGAGGAAGGAAGTGGTGGCATTGGAGGCAGTTCAGAGGAGGTTCACCAGATTGATTCCGGAGATGAACGGGTTGACGTATGAGGATAGACTAAACAATTTGGGCTTATACTTACTGGAGTTTAGAAGGATGAGAGGGGATCTGATCGAGGTATATAAAATACTAAAACAGATTGATAAAGTAAATGTAGACCAAATGTTCCCACTTGTGGGGCAATCTAGAATGAGAGGTAACGGATATAGGTTGAGAGACAGTAGATTTAGAACTTAGATAAGGAGGAACTTCTACAGCAGAATATAGATAGGCTGAAAAATTGGGCGGAGAAATGGCAGATGGAATTTAACCTGGGCAAATGCAAGGAGATGCATTTTGGGAGATCCAATTCAGATGGGAGCTGTAAAAAAAATGGCAGGACCAGCAGGAGTATAGACACACCGAGAGATCTAGGCGTGCAGATGCACAGTTCCTTAAAAGTGGCAGCACAGGTAGAAATGGTGGTGAAGAAAGCATATGGCATGCTCACGTTCATCAGACATGTATCGAGTATAAAAGCTCGCAAATTATGTTAGTTATATAGAACGTTGGTTCGGGCACATTTGGAATACTGTGTCTATTTCTGGTCACCCAATCTACCAGAAGGACATGGAGACTTCATAGAGAATACAGAAAACATTTACCAGGATGTTGCCTGATTTGGAGGGTATTGGCTCTGAGGAGAGACTGAATAAACTGGGATTGTTCTCCCTAGAGAGGCTGAGGGGCGACCTGATAGAAGTTTATAAAATTATTAGGGGGATAGATAGGGTGAACAGTTGGAAGCTTTTTCCCAGGGCAGAAATGACAATTACAAGGGGGCACAAGTTCAAGGTGAGGGGGGATAGGGTCAGTGGAGATGTGGGGGGAAGTTTTTTACACACGGTGGTGGTGACCTGGAATGCACTGCCAAGTGAGGTGGTTGAGGCAGATACGTTAGCGAACTTTAAGACTTATCTGAACAGACACATGACAGACGGGGTACAGAAGGATATAGGCAGTTGGTCTAGATAGGACACGTGATCGGCACAGGCTTGGAGGGTTGAAGGGCCTGTTCCTGTGCTGTACTGTTCTTTGTTCTTTGTTCTTCTTGCAGAGGGTGGTGAATTTGTGAAACTCGCTGCCCCAAAGTGCGTTTCAAGAAGGTGAGAGGTATATTTCTGATTCAGAAAATGGGTTAAAAGAATAGGGGGGACAGGTAGGGAGGGGGATTTGAGACCAGGAATAGATCAACCGTAATCTGATTGAATGTCGGAGCAGGCACAAAGCGCTGAATTGCCTATTCTGCTCCTCATTCCTATTTCCCTATGTTCCTATGATTGTACATAATGGATGCTGAGTGAGTGATTATGGAGGATGCCTGAGTGTCATGGGAAGAGTGAGGGAGTGAGGGAGGTGAGCGTTAAGTATTAGGAGACATATGAATGATGTTCTGAGTTGATCCAATGTCCCACTGAACCAACATGGGCCTTCTAACCAGCTGCCGTGGCACCCGTATGTCTCCAACACTGCCATAAGAGTTGGCAAACCTGAACTCTCTGCGTGCCAACATCTCCAGGAGATGAGGGTATGATAGGTATGGGCAGAGTTGATGGGATTGGGTTTTCAAATTTGGGAAATGGTCGGACCTGTGCTTCCTGAGAATGCAAAAATCCAGTCCACTGATTTTAATCAGAGGCAGCAGCTTGCCTGAGATTCAACAAAGCAATAATTATTAATTCAAAGTTTAGACAAGGGCTCTTTTTCGTTAGGTACAGCTCATTAGCACTAGTTTAATCATCTAGATTTGAGAAGATAGTTTTGACAGTGTTACAATAGCAATGTTCAATAATAAAACAAACTTGCATTCACAGTTTAGAATGATCCAGAATACTTCACACTCGAATTAAACACATCTGAAGTGTAGTCACTATTATCGTAGATGTGAATGATCACAACAGCAAATTTACACATGGACTGTCTCACGAATAGCAACAAGAGAAAGAAAGTTACCAGATAATCTGTTTAAATTGCTGTTGTTTGAGGGATAAATTTTGGCCAGGAGAAAACATTTGATGTTTTTCAAATAATGGCAGAGGATTTTTTACACTTACCTAACGGGCAGGCTTGGTTTTAATAATTAGTCTGCAAGTACTCTCTTCAGCATTGAATTGAAATGCTAACCGAGATTATGTACTTCAATCAAGGAGTGAGGCTTGGAAACTGAAGCTACCCGATGTCGGCAACAGGTGAGCTAATTCTGGTACTCAATATATTTTACCTAGCTGCTATTTAACCTGTTCATTATATTGGATTATTTCTTTGTGAAATAGGTGACAGTGGAATTCATGCAAATGCAAATGCTTGCCGCTTATATCAATGGCATTTCCTACCCTACCAACTGCTTCTGATGCCGAAAGTCATGGAGGGGCTGCACAGGAGTGTTAATGAAATTTTACAACGAGTCCAATCAGTAGATATTAGGATGTGTCATCGGGAGCTTGGTCAATGAGATGGATTTTAAAAGGATTTTTTTAGAAGTAGATATTTTACGGTGGTGAATTTCAGAACTTAGGGTCTTGGCATCTGAAGGCATGGCCATGGCTGGTCAATGAGTGGTACAGAAGGAGCCAGAATTAGAGGACCACAGATATTGCTCCTCTAATTTGATATTTTTCCACCATTTTGATATTTTTCACAATCCCCTCCTCACACAGGGCCAGTCTGTAACTTGTTCTTTTGATTTGCTTTGCATTGATCCCTTTTCTGCCATTAACACATTCTGCGATCTGATCTTCACGCCTATATTAGTACCTTCCTTAGTCTTTAGCACTATTATTAACATTCCCTTTGTCTTGTGTCTGTGACATCTTTGTGAAATCTTTCCTGAGCTTTGCCCGATCCCTGATCTTCTATTTTTTTTCACCTGCTCCACCCCCTCTATTCAACCCATCACTCTTTAGCTCTGAAGAAGAGTCCAACGAACTTGAAACGTTAGCTCTGTTTCTCTCTCCGCTGATTCTGCCAGACCTGCTGAGTTTTTCCAGCATTTTCTGTTTTATTTCAGATCTGTAGTGTTTGCAGTATTTTACTTTTCCTTATTTGGAAGAGTTAAGGTTGGGAATAAGAGTGAGTCAATATACTCAGCAAAGGGCAAAACAATAGCATTAACATAAAATGACGATAGTATGAACTAGAATATGTAGTCAGCGTGGGAGATCTTCCAGCTGGGCTGCGTATGGGCCTTTGAACACTGATCCATGCAATGCATCATTTATGCCAAAGCAAAATTAATTAGGGTAACAATTAACTCATCTCCCCATTCCTCCTCTCAAAATATATCGGGCGGGATTCTCCGCTCCCAGGACTAAGTGCCCGTGCTGTCGTGAACGCCGTCGCGTTTCACGACGGTGCGAACAGGGCCCGGGCACAACTTATTCTGGCCCCCATAGGGGGCCAGCACGGTGCTGGAGCGGTTCACGCCGCTCCAGCCTCCTTACGCGGCGCCAAATGGGCGCCATGCCAACCCGCGCATGCGCAGTTGGGGCAGCTCATTCCTGCGCATGCGTAGTTGGCCCGTGCCATCCTGCGCATGCGCGGGGAACTTCTTATGGCGTTGGCCCCTCACCAACATGGCGCTGGGGTTCTGGGGCCGGCCGCGGAAGGAGGTAGGCCCGGGGGGGGGGGGGGGCAGAGGCCGGACCGCCGATCGGTGGGCCCCGATCGCGGGCCAGACCCCATCGTAGGGCCCCCCCCAGCGAAGGAGCCCCCCCCTCCCCCCACAGCCCTCCCTCCAACGTTCCCGCACAGTTCCCGCCGGCAGCGACTAGGGATGAACAGCACCGGCGGGACTGTCATTTTTTTCGCTGGCCGCTCGGCCCATCCGGGCCGGAGAATCGCCGCTCGCCGTTTGCGGCAATTCTCCGAGCCATCCGGCGCGATTCTCGCGGTGCTGGTTTCGGGGGGGGGGAGGAGAATCGCGTGCGGGTGTTGGGGCAGCGTGGCGCGACTCGCGCAGCGCCCCGGCAATTCTCCCACCCAGCGTGGGGGGGAGAATACCACACATCGCTTCTCATTTACGTTTCGCCCAGATTGCAAACACAAATCCTATGTGGGCAACACAGCAGAGCAGTGGTTAGCATAGTTGCTTCACAGTACCAGGGTCCCAGGTTCAATTCCCGGCTTGCGCCACTGTCTGTGTGGAGTCTGCACGTTCTCCCCATGTCTGCGTCGGTTTCCTCTGGGTGCTCTGGCTTCCTCCCGCAGTCTAAAGATATACAGGTTAGGTGGGATGGCTGTGCTAAATTGCCCTCAGTGTCCACAAAAGTGGGGTTGGGTAATGGGGATAGGGTGGAGGTGTGGGTTTCTGTAGGGTGCAATTTCCAAGGGCCGATGCAGACTCGATGGCCCGAATGGCCTCCTTCTGCACTGTAAATTCTATGAAATTCAAAATTATATTTACCCATTTTATGATGCACATGCTGCTATTTTGGTTGAGGTAGTCACTAGGTGCTTCTGGTGACCTCCCAGAATGAATGCTTGCTTGTTCAAAAAATACTTAGACTTCCATATCTAACAGGTCAGGAGATTGCAACCCAATCAGAGCCTCCAACATTCCCACCCTGACTTCTCCTGTTTAACGTGGATGTTTCCCATCAGACTGGGTAACTATAATTTGAATGCGACCAAACTTTTAAACATATCCCATTTTCTACTTTAAACCCTATCCCATTTCTCTATCACTTCCTCCTTTAAAGGTGCATTGGAAGTCTCCCGCAAGGACTATGGTCCCAGCCGTGTTGAGATGCAACTTGTTATGGGGCTGGTTTAGCACAGGGGCTGGTTTAGAACAGTGGGCTAAATCGCTGGCTTGTAATACAGAACAATGCCAGCAGCGCGGGTTCAATTCCTGTACCAGCCTCCCCGAACAGGCACCGTGATGTGGCGACTAGAGGATTTTCACAGTAACTTCACTGAAGCCTGACGATAAGCGATTATTATTATTATTATTAACCTTGTTCAGGTACTTCCTACCTCAGAACAGGTCGCAATGTCCCAGAATTCTCAAACCCTCACCTCCTGCTCCATTTTCCAACAAGGCATAAGCCAATCTGAACTTATTGTTCTTATACTCACTTGCCCATGAAACTAGGAGTAATTGAGATTAGCATCCCCGAGGTACCGGTCTTTTACTTCCTTCCTGGCTTATAAAATACAAGAACTTCCATCGTTCCTTCCCAATGTTGTTAGTTTCAACATGAACCATGACTTCTGGTCAATCCCATTCTTCCTGCATAATATGCAGTGAGTAACTTTTCCAAATTGCGGGGCAATTAAGCGTGGCCAATCCACCTACCCTGCACATCTTTTGGTTGCAGGGGTGAGACTCATGCAGACACAGGGAGAATGTGAAAACTCCACGTGGAGAGTAACCCAGGACCGGAATCGAACCTGGGTTCTCGGTGCCGCGAGGCGGCACTGCATGGGCGTCATTCTCCGATCCCCCGCCGGGTCGGAGAATGGCCGTTGGCCGCCGTGAATCCCGCCCCCGCCCCCGCCGAAGTCTCCGCTCCCGGAGATTGGGCGGGGGCGGGAATCCGGCCGCGCCGGTTGGCGGGACCCCCCGCTGGATTCTCCGGCCCGGATGGGCCGAAGTCCCGCCCAGGAATTGCCTGTCCCGCCGACGTAAATCAAACCTGGTATTTACCGGCGGGACCAGGCGGCGTGGGCGGGCTCCGGGGTCCTGGGGGGGGGGCGCGGGGCGATCTGACCCCGGGGGGTGCCCCCACGGTGGCCTGGCCCGCGATCGGGGCCCACCGATCCACAGGCGGGCCTGTGCCGTGGGGGCACTCTTTCCCTTCCGCCTCCGCTACGGCCTCCACCATGGCGGAGGCGGAAGAGACTCTTCCCACTGCGCATGCGCGGGAAACTGACAGCGGCTGCTGACGCTCCCGCGCATGCGCTGGGAAACTGACAGTGGCCGCTGACGCTCCCGCGCAGGCGCCGCATTTCCGCGCCAGCTGGCGGGGAAACAAACGCCATTTCCGCCAGCTGGCGGGGCGGAAATCCCTCCGGCGGAAATCCCTCAATGTTGGGGCTAGGCCGCCAAAGATGCGGCGCCTTCCGCACCTTTGGGCCGGCGCGATGCCCGTCTGATTGGCGCCGGCTTTGGCGCCAGTCGGCGGACATCCCGCCGTTGGGGGAGAATTTCGCCCCAGATCTTGCACTGAGTATCTTTTATGCTGGAAGCAGGGATACAATACACCATGTGAGACCCCAGTCAATGATCTAGCCCTAACATGATTGCACTTGAAGCGACTAACATCATTGTATTCTACTGGTTGTCATGGGTGGGAGGGAGGTAGGAAGCAAAGAGACAGAGGACCCAACCAAACCTCACAGGCCGTGAGGGAAATCCGGGGGGGGGGGGGGGCGGGGGGGGAGTGAGCGCCTCCCCCGCCAGGCCGATTGCTTATAAACAGGAACCCCAATAGGTTCAGGATTGATGAACCAATGAAGAAAGAAGACACATGAAATGAAATGAAAATCGCTATTTGTCACAAGTAGGCTTCAATGAAGTTACTGTGAAAAGCCCCTAGTCCCCACATTCCGGCGCCTGTTCAGGGAGGCTGGTACGGGAATTGAACCGTGTTGCTGGTCTGCCTTGGTCTGCTTTAAAGCCTGCGATTTAGCCCAGTGTGCTAAACCAGCCCCAGATAACAAGAAGGGGAGGGTCGGACTTGGGAAATAGGGTGAGTTGAGGCTAGATGGCAAAGTCAAAGCAGGGCACCTGTAAAAACTATGAATTGCAACTGATGATAGTAACAGATGTATATAGCGTTTGTGTATGTTCACTTTCATCTTTGTTTTGTACAAAAAGAAAAACTCGAATGAAAAAAATTTAATAAAAAGAAATTCAGCACTGACAACTTGTGTGTGAGAATCATACTCCCAGAGGATTACTACACTGTCTGTCTCTTCACTGGATATCCAACAATTCAACCAAAATCTCTCAAGGCTGTGGGGCTGAACAACTCGTGGAATGTAAAATTCAGGAGAATGTGAAATATCTGCTGCAATGAGTTCCACAGATTCACCACCCTCTGGCTGGAGAAATTTCTCCTCAGCCCAGTTTTAAAGGATCGTCCCTTCAGTCTGAGGCTGTGCCCATGGGTTCTAGCATTTCGTACTAGTGGAAACATCCTCTCCATGTCTACTCTACCTAGGCCTCTCGGTGTCCTGTAAGAACAAAGAACAAAGAACAAAGAAAAGTACAGCACAGGAACAGGCCTTTCGGCCCTCCAAGCCCGTGCCGACCATGCTGCCCGTCTAAACTAAAATCTTCTGCACTTCCAGGGTCCGTATCCCTCTATTCCCATCCTATTCATGTATCTGTCAAGATGCCCCTTAAAATCACCATCGTCCCTGCTTCCACCACCTCCTCCGGCAGCGGGTTCCAGGCACCCACGACCCTCTGTGTAAAAAAACTTGCCTCGTTCATCTCCTCTAAACCTTGCCCCTCGCACCTTAAACCTATGCCCCCTGGTAATTGACCCCTCTACCCTGGGAAAAAGCCTCTGACTATCCACTCTGTCTATGCCCCTCATAATTTTGTAGACAAAATTATAAGTTTCAATGAGATTCTCCTCGCATGCCAAGCTCTTCATTCCATGGATCATTCTTGTGAACCTCCTCTAGATCCTTTCCAAGGCCGGCACATCCTTCCATATATACGGGGCCCAAAGCTGCTCACAATACTCTAAATGGGCTCTGACCAGAGCCTTATACAGCCTCAGAAGCACATCCCTGCTCTTCTATTCTAGCCCTCTCGGATAGAATACTAACATTACATTTGCCTTCCTAACTGCCGACTGGACCTGCACGTTAACCTTAAGAGAATCTTGAACTAGGATTCCTAAGTCCCTTTGTGCTTCAGATTTCCTAAGTCTTTTCCCATTTAGAAAATAGTCCATGCCTCTATTCTTCCTACCAAAGAGCATTAGCTCACACTTTTCCACATTGTATCCCATCTGCCACTTCTTTGCCCACTCTCCCAGTCTGTCCAAGTCCTTCTGCAGCCCCCCTGCTGCCTCAATACTACCTGTCCCTCTGCATATCTTTGTATTCCGCTTAGAAATAAACACCTAACTCAATTGCCAATATGTCCACTGTTTGGAATCAAAGTAATCTTACTCTTAGGTAACTGCAGTGGAAAGCTCAATCTCCCAGGGACGCAACAACATGGCAACATTATGAGCCTCACAGTGTGAAGAAATTGTAGCCTGCCTTGTTTTAATTGGATGAAACCTTTTTGTTTGAATTAATTATGCATTTAATGACACCTTTGCTGATCTAATCCTGAGATCAGAATTAATTGTCAGAAGTTAGTGCACTCAATGCCCATCAGTTGATTAAACACAACTTTAGTTTCCAACTTCCTTCTCCATGGCCAAAGTCATGACAGCTGGAAAGCCACTATCAGTGTGACCTTAGTAAAGAGCCAGGAGCTTTTCACTCCTTTGGTAAGGAATGATATTTCGGAAGGTGAGGAAATACACAAACTGACAATTGGGGAAAATAAACTTATGAAGATGTACTCCCATCTAGGATGAGAAGTATTTTTCAACTTTAACATGTAGAATTGTCCCATGTCTGTATGGGTTTCCTCCGGGTGATCCGATTTCCTCCCACAGTCCAAAGATGTGCAGGCTAGATGGATTGGCTATGCTAAATTTTCCTTAAGTATCCAAAGGGTGGTGAGGTTATAGGGCTAGGGTGGTGGATTGGGCCTAGGTAGGGTGGTCTGTTGAAGGGTCAGTGCAGACTCGATGGGCCAAATGGCCTCCTTCTGCACCGTAGGGCTTCTATGATTCGTATCCTAGAAGAGGCTGTGAAAAAGTCTGCGTTATCCATGTCATGTTCCTAAGACATGAAAGGGATCATAAACTGTTTCAAATCAAACCTTACTTAAACAGGACTCTACTGAACCAAAAGATGGCTGCTGCAGGCCACGTGACTCACAAGATTGGCCACAGGTACTGGGAACCTCCAAACAGTAGTTACAAGGCAAAATCAACACTCTCTCTTTGTGAGGCATTACAATAAATTAAACCAGAGAGCAGTAAATGATCGGTCTCTCCAGTATATTACAAAATGAGAACCATCAAAAGTCACTATCCTGCAGAGGTGTAAAAGCTGCCATTTATCTCATAAGGTAGACAATTGATGCTAGCAGAAGGACAGAAACTGATTGTTAACCTGCAATTCATAGAATCATAGAATTTACAGTGCAGAAAGAGGCCATTCGACCCATCGAGTCTTCACTGCCCTCGGAAAGAGCACCCTACTTAAGCCCACACCTCCACCCTATCCCCATAACTCAGTAACCCCACCCAACCTTTTTTTGGACACTAAAGGCAATTTAGCATGGCCAATCCACCTGCACATATTTGGACTGTGGGAGGAAACCGGAGCACCCGGAGGAAACCCATGCAGATATGGGGAGAATGTGAAAACTCCACACAGACAGTGACCCAAGCCAGGAATCGAACCTGGGACTCTGAAGCGGTGAAGCGACGGTGCTAACCACTGTGCTACCGTGCTGCCCTACCAAATGAATGCGGCACAATCCCATGATATAAACCTTTGAAACATTTCTAATGTAACATTTTGAGACCCATGAGTCTGATGCCTGTTTAACTGGAAGCCTCTGACCACCACCTGCCGAACAGACCAAGTCGAGACACATCAATCTCACTGCATTTCCCTCCTCTTTAAAAAACCTCTACCCTGCTGTCCTCATCTAGGATTTCACCACAACTGAAACACCTCCATGAAGGAACCCCACTCTGAACTTTGACATTCTGGATTCAGGAAATCATATGAACTGATACTCACCTCTGGTTCATTTATTGTTTAAATATTCACAGTTGTAAAACGTTTCTATTCTATTCCCCTTACTGTGTATTTGTTTGCATGTGTGCGATGTTGCAATCACCCCTCACTGTGGGTTTGAATGTGTGAATAAACTAACCTTCTGGATAATAATAAAATATAGTTTTTTCTGCAATTGACTTTAAAATTGGACCTCAGGGTTTGGGAAAACATAGCACTATCCATTTTTGAAACAGTTAAAAAACCTCTTCTGCTTCTGGACAGGCAGCGAGAGGTTAAGGGAGTTCAGTTTGCCTTCCTCTCCTGTCCGTAACATCTAATTAGACTTATGGGGCGGGATTCTCTCAGCCCGGGGCCGGGCCGGAAAATCCCCGCGACCGGCGCGAATCACGCCACGCCACTCCGATGACAGCACGCGATCCTCCGCAGAGGGGAGAATTGGTGCCATTGGCTCCTGTGTGATTGGCGCGGCGCCAGTCGGGGGCCGCTATACGCGGCCGCCCCCCCCCCCCCCCCGCCCCGGGGTGGGCCGAGCAGCCGTCATAAAATAGTCGAGTTCCACAGACGCCGTCCACACCTGCTTTCAGCCAGTGGGAACGCATCGTGGAAGGGTCGGGGGGGCAGCCTGTGGTGGGGGAGGAGGGTCTGACCCCGGGGGGCCTCTAATGTGGCCTGGCCCGCGATCGGGTCCCACTGATCGGCGGGCCGGCCTCTCTGGCTCGGGGCCTCCTTTCGTCCGCGCCGGCCCCTTTAGCCCTGCGCCATGTTGCATCGGGGCCGGCCCGTTGAAGGAAACCACTGCGCATGCACGCGTTGGCGCCGGTGCCACTGCGCACGCGCGAATCCCGCGGCGCCCATTTGACACCGGGATCAGCAGCTGGACCGGCGTGAACCGCTGCAGTGTCTTGCTGGCCCCCTGTAGGGGCCGGAATTGCTGATCCTGAGGCCGTGTTGACGCCATCGAGAAACGCTACGGCGTTTCCGAAGGCACCAACACTTAGCCTCAGGATCACAGAATCCTGCCCACTGTATCAGTCCACTTAACACTTCTTTTTAAGGCTTTATTGGTGAAACGTGTACTAAAATTACACCAGAGGCGCAATAAGTAAAGGCCTTCTCCTGTAATCACATTCTATTCATAGACAATCTTCTTAACTGTTACAATTATTTGGCTGTTTAATAAAATAGAGCATAACTATTTGAAGCCATTACATTTTTACTCATCATCTTTCAGATGTGGGGCAGACGGAATGAGTAAAATGATGAGAAGGATCATTCCATCCACTGAGTATTCTAAAAGAACCCATAAGCTTATTGAACTTCATCTTTCAATCATGGAAATACCTTGTACCAATCTGATAACTTACTTATTGTAACCTTCAACTCTGTCTTTCGGTGGATTAAAGTGATATTTGGAGCTAAAACCCAGTCAGCCCAATGAGATTTTATATGTCTTGCCTTTAACTGAAAGGATTTCTCTATCCCAGTCAGCATTAACAGAATTAGAATTCTAAGCTGGCCTTGCACTACAGCATGCAAATGTTCCTAATTTCATGGAGGATTTATGTTAAAGGGATAGATTGTGACCATGTAAAAAGGGTGATAGTGAGTTCAGCGGCAGCTTTATATCAACCGCATATTTCTATTATCGATGGACATCAATGGAAATAAGTATGGAGAGATGTAAAGCTTTTATATTTATGATCTTCCAATGTTTTCTTTTCTTTCACAGGATGTGGGCATCGCTGGCTGGGGTGCATTTATTTCCCATCCCTAACTGTCCTTGAGAAGGTGGTGGTGTGCTGCCTTCTTGAACAACTGCAATCCCTGAGGTGTAGGTACACCCGCAGTGCTGTTAGGGAGAAGGTTCCAGGCTTTTGATCCAACGACGGAGAAAGGAACGACAATATATTTCCGAGTCAGGCTAATGAATGACTTGAAGGGGAACTTGCAGGTGGTGGTGTTCCCAGGTATCTGCTGCCCTTGTTCTTCTAGATGGCAGTGCTCATGGGTTTGGAAGATGTTGGCGAAGGAGCCTTGGAGAGTTCCCCCTGCAGTGCATCAGTACACACTGCTGCTACTGTGCATCAATGGTGGAGGGAATGAGTGCTTCTGGATGAGGTGCCAATCAATCAATTCAGGCTTCTTGCACATTTGATTTCTTGTGTTGCACCATTGGTGGTTGTATCCTCTGCTGCCTAACTCCTACTAAACTCTATCTAACACCTTTGTACTAAAGGTGTTGGAAAAATGTAAGTTTTTGTTGTTTTTGAGGCCTGCTCACTATCTCACATTTTCCACCACTGTTGTGTAATATTACCCCCAGGAATGTCATTATCACAGTGCTGGCATGAATCATTAATTATTTTAATTTCTGCTGCTGTTCTTGTCCTTCCAGATAATAGCAGTCGTGGGTTTGGAAGGTGCTGTCTCAGGAACCTTGGCGGGTTACTGCAGTGCATCTTGTAGATGGTACACACGGCTGCCATTGTTCGTCATTTGTGGAGGGTTTGACTGCTTGTGGAAGCGGGAGCTATCAAGCGGGCTGCTTTGTCCTGGATGGTGTTGAACTTCTTGAGTGTTGTTGGAGCTGCACTCACCCAGGCAAGTGGAGAGTATTCCATTACATTCCTAACTTGGGCCTTGAATGTGGTGGGCAGGCTTTGAGGGGTCAGGAGGTGAGTTACTTGCCATAGGATTCCTAGCCTTTGACCTGCCCTGGTAGCCACAGTATTAATATGGCTGGCCCAGTTCAGTTGTTGATCAATGATAACCCCCAGAATGTTGATTGTGGAAGATTGAATGTCATGGGGCGATGGTTAGATCCTCTCTTGTAGAGGGTCATTGCCTGAAACTTGTGTGGCGCAAATGTTACTTGCCACTTGTCAGCCCAAGCCTGGATATTGTCCAGGTCTTGCTGCATTTGGACATGGACTGCTTCATTATCTGTGGAGTCGTGAATGGTGCTGAACATTACGCAGTCATCTACGAACATCCCCACGTCTGATCTGATGATGGAAGGGAGGTCATTGACGAAGCAGCTGAAGATGGTTGGACCTAGGACGCTCCCCTGAGAAACTCCTGGAGCTGAGATGTTTTCCTCCAATCACCACAATCATCTTCCTGTTTGCCAGGTATGACGAGAGTTTTCCCCCTGATTCCCATTGACTCCAGTTTAGCTGGGGCTCCTTGATGCCATTCCCGGTCAAATGTTGCCTTGATGTCAAGGGCAGTCACTCACACCTCACCTCTGGCATTCAACTCTTTTGTCCATGTTTGAACCAAGGCTGTAATGAGGTCAGGAGCTGAACGTTGCTGGCAGCAGCCAAACTGAGCGTCCGTGAGCACGTTATTGCTCAGTAAGTGCCACTTGATCACACTGTTGATGGCTCCTTCCATCACCTTGCTGATAACAGAGAGTAGACTGATTAATTACCTTAATCGGCATAATTTAAGAGTTCGATGAAATACAGCAATTCCAATTCAAGAGCCTCTTAGATTAATTGGGTGGTATCACAAAAAACATGCATGCAATGGGAAAGATAATGTGATCTGAGGGAATCTGCTTTTCAATGACCATATGTAATATTTATCTGTTGTGGAATATTGAGCCTAGCCAAGTGATTTACTCTCCATGGGTAGTTAATTGAGTGCAACTACGTTTTCCAGAAGGAAAAAAATGAATTTTTTTTGACGCCCTAAGTGAAACACTGGAATAGAAATTGTTATATGCAGGTAAATTCTAAATCTTGGATATGAATCTGACTATTTATCTTGATTTTGTAATCTACTGAAATCATCTTTGCTCTCTGAGTGAACATACTGTCCACAAACTGAGTATAGACTAGTTTGACCTCTGCTGCTCATGTATTAATTCACAACAGGATCGCCTATCACATCTACAACCATCCAAACTACATTGACAGAATTTTTAAAACCTCCAATTCTGGTCTCTTGCACATCAGATTTTCAATGTGCCACCATCAGGGGCCATGTCTTGTGCTGTCGAGGCCCGAAGCACTGCAATTCACTCCCTAAACCTGCCCGCCTCTCTATCTCCCCCTCTGCTATAAGACAGTCCTTAAACTCGACCTCTTTGGCCAAATATTGCGGTATCTGCAAATGGTTAACTGTAACACTACTCCAATAAGAAGGGACGATAGTGGCCTTGTGTTAATGTCACTGGACTAGTAATCCAAGTTAGCCAGGCCAATACCATGGGGACATGGGATCAAATCCCAACAGCTGATAGAATTTAAATTCAATTAATAAAATATGGAATTGAAAGTTAGTCATAGTAATGAAGACCATTAAAGTATGTGTGACTCTCGTTAAAACCCATCTGGTTCACTCATGTCCTTGAAGGAAGAAAATCTGCCATCCACTATCTGGTCTGGCTCACTTGTGACTCTAGATCCGTAGTAATGTGCTTGACTTTGAACATTCCCCTAAAATGGCTTAGCAAGGCACTCGTTTCGGGGCAATTAGAGATGGTGTTATGATTGTCCCTTCAAGGACAATACAGCAGAGTAAGGGTCACTTGGCCTATGTTGCCCTCAAAGGGGCAATCATCACAGATGGGCAACAAGTGATGACTTTGCCAGCGACACCCACATCCTATGAAAGAATAAAGAAAAAAAAAAACTGCCCTTGTAAAAAGTTAACTCTGACACTACTCCAGTATTAGCTACTGGGCATGTGTGTAAGGAGCTATGTCACATTGATGTCACTCAGAGAGAGACGAGTGAGAAGAACCCAAGACAGACGCAATAGATTTCTATCCTGGTGTTTTGTAATATTGAATACATAAGGAAATTCCTTTGCCCTTAGCCATTCCTCTTACTACAGCAAGACACCCAATGTCTTCTGAGACAACTCAGCAATAACAGATGGTGGCACCACTGACTCCACCCACAGAGAAACAATTAAAAGAAACAGCAGGAGGCAGCCTGAAGAGAAGAGCAGCAGCGACAGAGTGCGGTGGGTGAAGGACCTCAAGGGTAACAGATCAGCGAGTGGATACCCTGAGGACAAGAGAGCAACCAGCATTGAAAACAATGCAGGAAATGGGAACTTCGACCCAAGGTGAGAATAGACTTCTACCCTACCTCTCCCAGAATCATTCAAGAACATAGAGGGCCCCAGATAGGCTGAACAATCACAAAACAGGAGAAGGCATTTCACTTGGCATTGCATTGCTTTGGGCCTTGCGAGCCAGAATCACAGGGATCAAGATAGCACCTTGTTATCTACTGTCAGTAACATCGCAGATGATGTGCTGGATCGGGAGAGGGTGAATGAAGGGACAATCTTCTACGGTGATGTAATTGCAGACTTAGATTCATATTTCAGCTTCCGTCGAATCGTGGTAATAGAGAGGGCAAAATTTAATCGACAAAGCCAGAGGTCAGGCAAAGGAATCAATTCATTCATAAATTATCTTGACCGTTTAGATGACAGTTGTGAGTCTGGGACATTAAAAGATGATACGATTAGAGATAGGATCGTGGCCAGTGTTTTACAAAATACCCTGTCAGACGTTGTACAACCTTCGGAAGATCACACACTAACTCAACTGTACTATCGGCTGAAGAGTGAAGACAAAATCAAGTCTATGGTCAGGATCTTACACTCGACGCCCCCTCCCTTCTCACATTGGGTTTTCCTGCAGCATATGCGATCTTCTAATCCTGCTGATGTCAATGGGCTTTTGCGTGTCCATCCACCCTGCCACTGGGAGTCCCGCCATAAATGGTGGACTTTCAGGACCCGACGATCCCACTGGTGGGAGAGGTGGAAAAATCCTACCCTATGTGCAGGGTGAGGGAGAAATCATGCAGATACAGCCCGTTGAAGCCATTCAGTTTGTCGGGTGGTGTTGTGGAAATTATAATAAAGACAAATTCCTCGAGGTTCGATTTAAGGAAATTTATTTACACAAATATATTTGCGGAGAGAGAGTGTCCCAGCTGCATGGCCAGGGCACCGCACTCTGAGATTCAATTCAAGAAAGAATATTTTTATAGTCTGAAATAACAGCTTGAAGTAAACAGCCATGTTTATATTAAATAGACCTTGGAAAGTACGTAAGATGAAATACGTAGTACGTATGTTCTTGCCCTTAGCTAAAAACAATTCGAGTACACATTTTTTTCTCTTTCGGAGGACAATGTGTTATCATAATAAGGCCGAGACCAAAATATTAAGCAGTATTTTGTTTATGTTACCTGACCTACGTAATTCGTTCAAAAGCAGTGTTAGTCAAGCATTTCCCAGCAAACTTCTAAGTTGGCAACTCATTAATTTCCCTTCCACAGGTGGAAGCAAATCGGGAAATGTGCCGAAAGGGCCCGAACCACCACTTTCTGATGTTCCCCATTTGATGGGAAGATGGTTACCAGGCAAAAAAATGTATGACTTGAACCACACATTGACATGGCTGTGTAAGGTTGGCAATGTTAAAACAGTATGTCATTCAAAAATGTTGACTTTTGTAAAGCAAAAAGTCATTTCAAAGAAGCCCTACACAAGAAATACAGGAACCAGGGGCGTCATTCTCCGACCCCCCGCCGGTTGCCGAGGTCTCCGGTACCGGAGATTGGGCGGGGGCGGGAATCGGGCCGCGCCGGTTGGCGGGCCCCCCCGCTCGATTCTCCGGCCCGGATGGGCCGAAGTCCCGCCGAGAAATTGCCTGTCCCGCAATTTAAAGTAGCTATTTACCGGCGGGACAAGGCGGCGTGGGCGGGCTCCGGGGTCCTGGGGGGGGCGCGGGGCGATCTGGCCCCGGGGGGCGCCCCCACGGTGGCCTGGCCCGCGATCGGGGCCCACCATGGCGGAGGCGGAAGAGACTCTCCCCACTGCGCATGCGCGGGAAACTGTCAGCGGCCGCTGACGCTCCCGCGCATGCGCCGTCCCGACATGTCATTTCCGCGCCAGCTGGCGGGGCAACAAAGGCCGTTTCCGCCAGCTGGCGGGGCGGAAATCCCTCTGGCGTCGGCCTAGCCCCTCAATGTCGGGGCTCGGCCCCCAAAGATGCGGAGCATTCTGCACCTTTGGGGCGGAGCGATGCCCATCTGATTGGCGCCGTTTTAGCCGCCAGTCGGCGGACATCGCTCCGTTGGGGGAGAATTTCGCCCCAGATCTCCAGATCACCTTTCTAAGGCAAATAAACAAAAGCATGAGCTGGAGCACTAAGATTGAAGTAAATGGACATAATACAGAATCTAAATTGCATACAGAAGTTGGGGTCTCAATTTTATCTGACAGAGTTGGATGGCTGCAAAAAGTTACTCTGCAACCTTTATCAATCCAGTAGGAATCAAGCTAAATGTTAAAGGTCAACTTGATCAACAGTAAAATACAAAGATAGAAAAGTCTCTGATACACTCTATCATTCAGAACCAGGGGTGGGGATTTCCGGTCTCCGACGCCAAAATCACGTTCGGCGATTGGCTGGAGAATCCCTGTTGGCGGCGAAATCGGGGGGTGCGCCACTTTTGCGATGTTCCACCCCTCCAAAGCTGCGTACTCTGTGAGTAACGCTGCAGGCCGTCAGAACGGCCTCAGGATGGGCCGAGTTCCCAATGGCGTGGGACAACGTGTCCTTTTTTTCCGGGAACCCGGCATCGCGACTGCGGACTGTGCCCAGAGCCGTCACAATCGGGTGGGACCTGTTCCGCGGGCAAGGGGGGCTTTGGCAGTGGCTGGGGGCGCTGGTGGGGGGTGGTCTGGGGGTGGCTAGCCTGGTCAAAGGCCGGGCCCGCACCGCCGTGCGCATGCGCAGCCATGGAACCGGCAATTCTCCGTCCGTGTCCGCAGCTAATGCCGGGGGCTCTACGTTGCGTGCCTGCTAGCCCCCCACCAGATGGAGGATTGGTGGAGGTTTTGCACCATTTTTTCGGGCATAAAACACCACTGTTGCCAGCGTCAGCACATAATCTCCCAAATGGAGAATCCAGCCCCAGGAATACGATTTGTTGAGCAGAAAAGCCAGCATACGTCTGAGCCTAATCCTTAAAGTAGGTGAACTGAACAACAAGAAGATAACATTTTCACTGAATGAAACAGTGAAATTTACAAGAACTTAGAGAGGCTCAAAAGCGAGATGAGGAATGTGTGTAGATTCACACATACTGCTTGATGTATGGCTACCGTATGTTTCCAGTAACCTCGTGCTGAGGCAATACTTTGAAAAACATTGCCACCTTAGTATATGGATGAACTCCCTGGTATATAATGAGCGATTGGTGGCACCACAAGCTCTCCAACTGGAAGTCCTCCAGGAGATTCACTAGGACATCTTGGTGTGACCAAGTTTTTAACCAGGGCACATTGGTGGCCGGGTCTCTCCTGCTGTACTGAAGACATGGGGCAGGATTTTCTACATAACCCCGCATATGTTTCGTGGGGACAGAGACCGCCCACCATTGGCCAGGGTCAACAGGGTTTCCTGCTGAGTGCACCCCGCGCCTCCAGGAAAAATGTGGCAGGAGTGCGACATTGGCAGGACCGGATGGTTCCATCAGTACGAACAGCTGGAACATTCTAGTCGTGGTCTCCAACTGTGTCACCTGTACCATCCACGGACAGGAACATAAAGAGCCACTTCTGCCCTCCTCTTTCCCATCACTGCCGTGGGAAGGCCTTGGCATAGGTCTACTCGAATTGAAAGGGAACGTATTTCTCATCACTGTGGGTTATTATTCCCACTGGATTGAGGTGCAAAAGACTCCTGGCTTCACCTCTGAAGCTGCTATAAACTCTCTGAAGGTGGTGGGCGGGATTCTCCACTCCCACGCCGAAGTGGCCGCGCCGTCGTGAACGCCGTCGAGGTCCCGGTCCCGACCGATTCAGGCCCTGACATTGGGCCAGGATCGGGGCCGCGTCATCTACACGCGCCAGGCCTTGTCGCCCGCGTAAAAGCGGCGCCGCATAGATGATGGGGCCGGCGCCGCATAATGAGCATCATCCGCGCATGCGCGGGTTGGCCGGCGCCAACCCGCCATGCGTGGTTGCCGTCCTCTCTAAGTCTGCCCCGCAAGAAGATGGGGGACGGATCTTGCGGGGCCGCGGAAGGAAGGAGGTCCTCCTTCAGAGAGGATGGCCCGACGATCGTTGGGCGCCGATCGCGGGCCACCCCACATTCCAGGTAAAGCCCGGTGCAGGATCCTCCCTCGTCCCCCGACAGGCCGCCCAGCGTTCACACACTGCCCACGACTGCAGCGACCAGGGGCGTCATTCTCAGACCCCACAGCGGGTCGGAGAATGGCCGTTGGCCGCCGTGAATCCCGCCCCCGCCGGTTGCCGAAGTCTCCGAAGGGAGAAAAGTCGGCGGGTTGTTAATGTCGCCGTTGCCGTCGGAGAATGGCACGGGTCTGCGCAAGGCAGCCGATTTTCGGCCTGTCGATATTCTCCCTTCCGGATGGGCCGAAGTCCCGTCGACGTGATGACCGTTCACGTCGACGTAAATTAAACCTCCTTTTCATCGGCGTGACCCTGTGCTCCAGGTTCACGCCGACCAGCGTGGAGGTGAGTGACAGCCTGGGGGGTTGGCTCTGGGCAGGCGATGGCGTGGCCGCAGTCTGAATGTGTGAGGAGAGGTGTGTCTCGGGTTGTGTGTGTGTGCGGCGGGGGGGGGGGGGGGGTGGGGGGGGGGGCGGGGTGGTTAGAGTGGGCTGGGCTCCGGGGGAGTGCCGGGAGGGGGGTCCGTGCCGGGGATGGGGATGGGGGCTCCGTGCCGGGGAGGAGGTTGGGGGGTGGTCCGTGCCGGGGAGGGGGATGGGAGGGGTCCGTGCCGGGGTGGAGGTTGGGGGGGTGTCCGTGCCGGGGAGGGGGATGGAGGGTCCGTGCCGGGGAGGGGGATGCGAGGGCAAGTGAGTTGGTCCACCTGGCCAGGTGCCAGCCTCCAACATTTGGACCCATGCGGTCCATGCCACCTGGCTGGGGGGGGGAGGGGATATGGGCAATGGTGACATGTCGTCGTTCCCCTCCCCCCACCAGGCCGTCATGTTTTCCGATCATCCAGCGATGTTGGCCGCCGTGGCGGCAGCCACTAATGTCTATGTTGCCCTGGATGAGGAGGAGGAGGAGCGTGCCAGAGAGGCGGCGCAGGCTGCCGCCTGTCCCTCTGCGGGGGGACACCTGACCGACAGGACGAGGAGGGGGAGGAGGACGTCGCGGCCCCAAGGCAACGGAGGCACCCGAGGGCGCCCCATGTGTACCGGCCCCGGCACGTCGCCGTGCGGCCACCTGCAGATAACAGGGCCGTGTTCACCAATAGGAAGGGGACCTATTCAATGAACATACAGGTGGTCTGCGACCACCACATGATGATCCTGCACGTCTGTGCCTGTTACCCAGGCAGTGTACACGACTCATACGTGTTGTCGCGGTCATCCATCCCCGGCATGTACGAGGGACGCCATCCCCGGCTGAGGGGCTGGTTGCTGGGCGACAGGGGTTACCCATTGCAATCGTGGCTGATGACGCCTATACGGAGGCCACGCAATGAGGCGGAGAACCGCTACAATTATGCCCATGTAGCACCAAGGGGAGTGATAGAGAGGTGCTTTGGCGTGCTGAAGATGCGTTTCAGGTGCCTGGACCTCTCTGGGGGCGCCCTCCAGTATCGGTCAGATAGGGTCGGCCGCATCATTGTGGTGTGCTGCGTCCTGCCCAATATAGCCCAGCAGAGGGGCGATGTGCCGCAGGCAGAGGAGGGCGGAGTGGAGGAGCAGCAGGAAGAGGCGCAGTCCTCCCCAGATGAGGGGGATGGGGGTAATGGTCAGGGCAGACGGGGTAGACACAGGCGGGTGGCTGTCCACCGTTACCGGCTGGCCCAGCGGGCACGGGACAGACTGATAGCCGCCCGCTTCACTGACTAGATGGGCGTGGGTAATCGGGTAGTATGGCCACAGACCGCACACCATGGCAACAGCCGACCACCCACACCCCCCACTCATCCACCCACCCAGCACCCTCACCCCCCTCCCGAACCCCACCCACCCCACCCGCATGCACACCACCCCCTCCCCCCCCCATTGCCGATCCACCTGCGGCACAACGGGCCGGGCTCACACAGATGAGGGTGGACGCGTGTCTATTGCAGGCCATGGAGGATGATGACAACCCGCCCTGCGGTGAGCTCCTGGCTCCACATCGTTGGACTATGTCTGACCCATGGCCACAGTACCACCATCCACCCGGACCATCCCTGCATGCGGCTGTGACACTGCAGCGCACGGTCCCGTCCTCTGCCCGGGAGATGTTGATGGCGGCCCAGGAGGAAGGGGGCAGACTCACCTGGGGCTGAGGTAAGACCACCCCTCACACACACACTTGCGCTCAACGTACATGACACCCCCGCACGCTTTGGACAGAGCACAAAGGCAGCTTCTGTAGGTGTAACATTGACTTTAATAACCAAACGGGTTCATGCACGTGCCCTAGCCCCTAAACCTCATCTGCGCCCTGCACCCGTGCCAACTTACTCAGTGTCTAATTGTTTGGCCTTACGGGCCCTTTGACTACGTCTACGTGGTTCCCCAGACGGTACAGCAGAACTGGAGGTGGACTCCTGTGATTCCTGCCCTCTGTCACTGGATCCCTTTTGCGGCTGTCTCCTGGGGCGTCCTGGCCTAGATGGGCCAGGCTGCGGCCCGGGCGACTGGAATGGCGAGCTGCCAGCCTGTCCTGCCCGTTGCCCACCCGATGCACCTGGGACAGAAGGGGGGGAGTCCGAGGTGTCGCGGTGTACCGGGACCTCCCCTACAGAGGGAGCCGGGACGGACCACACCACCTCCTCCTCCCTCGGGGTGCCCGATGGCCCCCAGGCCTCTACATGGGTGGGGGGTGCGAACGGACTGGCCATCCGACGCCCCCCCGTCATCTGGCGCTGCCAGTCCTGGAGGCCCGTGCTGGTATCGACAGGGGTCTGCAGGTTTGCAGCCATGGAGCCCAGGGGGTTGGCAAACCCTGTCTGTGACAGTGTGACGCCGGCTCGCACATGGCCACTGGCGCCAATACCCTCAGCGATGGCCTGCAGAGACTGGGCCATGGCCTGCTGAGACTGGGCCATGGCCTGCAGAGACTGGGCTATGGCGTTGAGCGCCTCTGCCATCTGGCGCTGGCACTGGCTCATGGCCTCCTGTGAGAGGGCAGCCATGTCCTGGGCCACAGACGCCGCCTGCACGGAATGCCCCAGGCCTCGCAAACCGTTCCCCATGTCTGACACCGTCGCACCCATTGCCTCCACCGCGGACGCCACCCGTGCGGTGTCAGCCTGGGTGGCACGCATGACCGGCACGACTCCCAGCTCCTGGACGCGGGTGGACTCCTCCACCTGCGACTGCAGCCGCCGCAAGCCGCCCGTCACCCTCTTCGCTCGTCTCCGGGTCGGTGGTTTCATCGGATCTATGTGTGGGTGTGGTAACTGCAGGAACCCGGGATCCATCTGGGCGGCAGATGTTCGCTTGGGCTGGGCTGCCCTCCGACCGCCCGGCCCCTCTGCTGCTCCTACCTCCACCTGCTGTACCGGGACGGCTGTGTTGTGCGCACCAGTGAGTGTAGCAGACGCCTCATCACTAAAATGCCCAATCGAGGTGAGTGTTTCAGCGATGGTGGAGGGTGTTGGTGACAGCAGTGGCGTTGTGTCGTGCTCTTCGTCCCACTCTGAGTCCATGGCACTTTGGGGTGGGGGTTCGTCTCCACCCATCCACTCTGAGTCACTCTCCGGTATTTCGTCTTCCTGGGTAGTGCTGTCCCGGGTAGGGGTGTCCTGGGCAGTGCTGTCCCGGGTAGTGGTGTCCCGGGTAGTGGTGTCCTGGGTAGTGGTGTCCTGGGTAGTGGTGTCCTGGGTAGTGGTGTCCTGGCTCAGATGTGACAGGGGCCTGTGGCTGCCCCCCTCATCGCTGGGTGGTCGCTCCCGCACGTGACGGGGGTGTCGTCTCCCTGTTTCTCCCGGTCTCTCCGTCTCCCGTGGTGTGCGAGGGGCATCCTGCGGGCGTCGCATGCTGGAGGGTCCGGGTCTCTCCGTCTCCCGTGGCCTCCGAGGGGCATCCTGCGGGCGTCGCATGCTGGAGGGTCCGGGTCTCTCCATCTCCCGTGACCTCCGAGGGGCATCCTGCGGGCGGTCTGCATCTGCGGGGATGGGTGCCTGGACGTTTGGTCCTGCGATACACAATGAAGCATGCATGGTTAGACATCAGGCAGTGATCAGGTGATATGGGGGAGGGGGATATAGGGGAGGGGGGATATGGGGACGGGCTGTCGGTGGCTCACTTGCTAGTACGCCCCCGACCTCTGCATCAGCGACCTCCCGGTCGCCAGGTCCGCCAGCCAGTTCCAGGGCCCTTTCCTCGTGTTCGGTCAGTCGCCTCTCATCAGCGGGGCCTCCTCCAGTCCTCATATGCGCATGTTGTGTGTGCGCTTCTCCTGTGGGGGGGGGGGGGTGTTAGGGGTAAAAGGCAACACTGTTAGGCAGGTATATGAATGCACGGCATCGGTTGCGCGTGCATTGCAGAGGTTAAGGTTAGGGCTGGATTCACTTGGGGATATGGGGGAGGGGGGATATGGGGGAGGGGGGTATATGGGGGAGGGGGGATATGGGGGATATGGGGGAGGGGGGATATGGGGGAGGGGGGATATGAGGGAGGGGGGATATGGGGGAGGGGGGATATGGGGGAGGGGGGTATATGGGGGAGGGGGGATATGGGGGAGGGGTGATATGGGGGAGGGGGGATATGGGGAGGCTCACCCTGCCTGCTCTGACGAGGTCGTTCACCTTCTTGTGGCACTGGGTGCCTGTCCGTGGTGTCAGGGCCGCAGCGGTGACGGCCTCTGCCACTTCCCTCCACAGACGCCGGCTGTGGCGTAGGGCAACTCTGCAGCCGTGCCCGGGATACAGGGCGTCCCTCCTCTGCTCCACCGCGTCCAGGAGCGCCTCCACATCCCGTGACTCGAACCTCGGGGCTGAGCGGCGGCCAGCCATCCAGTCGGGTGTTCCGGTCGGGTGAGGGGGAGCAGCGCGGCCTTATGAGCCGTCACGCCGTGCGGCGCGTATGACGCTGCACGGCGTGAACCACTGCGCAAGTGCGGATCCCGTTACGTCGCTGCTAGCCCATTTCGGTCCGGAGACTTTCGACCCATTTTTCCGACGTGACGCAAGTCGGATTTGCGCCGTTTTTTGCGCCGATCGGCGGACTTTCTTCCGATAACGGAGAATTTCGCCCCAGGTGTGGACGGCGCCGGGGGGAACCCGCCGTTTTTGCCTGGCCGCTCGGCCCATCCGGGCCTCAGAATAGCGGGGGTGCCGGAGAATTGCCATTTTGGGTGTCTCCGGCGATTCTCCGGCCTGCGGCCCACGAAACTCGACCGGGACGTTCCCGCTGCTTGGGAGAATCGCGGGAGGGCGTCGGACCGGCGTCCCCGGAAATTTTGGCGGCCCAGGCGATTCTCCCAACCGGCGTGGGAATGGAGAATTGCGCCCGATGTTTTCTACACATGGCATTTCGGACATTGTTTTCCCTGACAGTGGGACACAATTCATCAATGAGCATTTCCAATCCTTTGTAGCATTGTCTGGATATGGCCACATGATAAGTTCACTGAAACAGCCTCAAATCAACCGCGTGGATGAAAGAGGGATACGTACCTTCAAAGATCTCATCAGAAAATATAAAACTTTGAGCTCGCCCTGCTCAGTTACCACTTTACATCATTGCAGAATGGTTTCAATCCATGTGAGCATTTGAGGGTCTGCAGGCTAGGAAACCATCTTCCTTTCCTCCTCCACATGTTGATACCAAACTGATCAAAGGGGATCAGGGGTTATGGGGAGAAGGCAGGAGAATGGGGATGAGAAAATATCAGCCATGATTGAATGGCGGAGCAGACTCGATGGGCAATGTGGCCTAATTCTGCTCCTATGTCTTATGGTCTTATGGTCCCAGTAGAAGAGCTGGAAGAGTCAAATGGACTCAAAACTTTAACTCTGTTTCTCTCCATTCACAGATGTTGCCAGACCTGCTGAGTTTATCCAGAATTTTCTGTTTTTATTTCATATTTCTAGCATCTGCAGTATTTTGCTTTTATCACATTCTAACCTGAATAAAGCCATTCTTTTTTATTTCCTTACTAGATTTATTAGTACCCACTTTCTGTTCATAGCCCCAGGTTCTTGATTTCCTTCATGGCAGAAACACTGGGCGAAATTCTCCTACCCGCCCCGCCACATTTCTGCCCCGACCGGCCGGCGGGAGTCTCCGTAACACCGGCCGGTCAATGGGGTTTCCCATTGTGGGGCAGCCCCACGCCGTCGGGAAACCCCCGGGCGCCGGCAAAACGGAGACTCCCGCCGGCGGAGAATGACGCCCAGTCTCTCCACATCTACCATGTTCAACCTGTTCATAATTAAGTACCAATGTTACCATTAAGTCTTCTAAAAAACACTCCAATCTGTTTAATTTCACCCAATAGCTGTAATTACTCACTTCTAGTGCCTTCCTTTTAAATCTTTACTGCATGTTCTCCATTTCTGAATATTTCAGTTCATGAATTATTTGTGAACTTGGTAGATTTTCGAGGTTTTGCTGACAGCCTTTGTACATTAACATTCCTTCATCATCCTCATAAGTTCCCTGTTGTGTTAGCAGCCTGCTCTTCCTCCATCATGTACCATTCCCTAAGAGGCTGTTGGTGATCAAGGATTTCCATTGGATTGTTCCATGATTATGCTTGGTAAATTAAAGTACTGCAGTGGTTTTCCATTGCCTCCTGCAGTGTGGCTGATCAGGAGATTCTCCCATTCCTATCACTTGTCATGGGCATACAATAATAATCTTTATTAGTGTCACAAGCTTACATTAACACTGCAATGAAGTTACTGTGAACACCCCCCAGTCGCCACACTACGATGATGTTCGGGTGCACTGAGGGAGAATTCAGAATGTCCGACTCACCGAACAAGCACGTCCCTCGGAACTTGTGGGAGGAAACCAGAGCACCCAGAGGAAACCCAGGCAGACATGGGGAGAACGTGCAGACTCCCTGCACAGACAGTGACCCAAGCCCATAATTAATACACCTTCTGTGGCCATCAAGTTCTGAAGTGGGGTGGCACAGTGGTTAGCATTGCTACCTCACAGTGCCAGGGACCTGGCCTCAATTCCGACCTCAGGTAACCGTGTGGAGTTTGTACTTTCTCCCCGTGTCTGCGTGGGTTTCCTCTGGGTGCTCCAGTTTCCTCCCACAGTCCAAAGATGTGCAGGTTAGGTAGCTTGGCCATGCTAAATTGCCCCTAAGGAATTTCAGGATTAGGGTGGCGGATTAGGCCTAGGTAGGGTGCTCTTTTGAAGCAGATCCGATGGGCCAAAATGGCCTCCTTCTGCACAGTCGGGGTTCTATGAACCCAGAGCTTTTCACGCAGAGCGAAGGCTGCTTTGACAATGCCGCAAGACCTCCCGCTGTGTTAGTATAATGAGATGATTTTCTGACCAGTTTTAGAGCATTATTGATGTTTGTTAGTGTGAGGAAAGAGTTAATATTCCCTCGTATTTAAGTTGGAATTGGAGTTTTAATTGCACCAATATTTGAAGAGGATACAGATTTTGGAGAAGTGATTACTGAATACAATAAACTTGGAGTCAAAGAAGTGAAGACTTGCTTTCTGGTCCTTATTATAGAGTTACCATCAGAGCTTAACACTTCATCTAACTTCAACTGAACACCATCAATGGCCAATGTGGGAACGTCATAAAACCAACATGTCTCTGTTAAGATGAGCAAAATACTGCAGATGCTGGAATCTGAAATTAAATGATGATAGGATGTTGGAAAAGCTCGGCAGGTCTGCCAGCGTCTGTAAGGAGAGAGAAACTAAGGGGCTATGGTAGCACATGGGCGGCATGATAGCACAGTGGTTAGCACTGTTGCTTCACAGCTCCAGGGTCCCAGGTTCGATTCTCTGCTTGGGTCACGGTCTGTGCAGAGTCTGCATGTTCTCCCTGTGTCTGCATGGGTTTCCTCCCACAAGTCCCAAAAGACATGCTTGTTAGGTGAATTGGACATTCTGAATTCTCCCTCTGTGTACCCGAACAGGCGCTGGAATGTGGCGACTCGGGCTTTTCACAGTAACTTCATTGCAGTGTTAATGTAAGCCTACTTGTGATAATAAAGATTATTATCGAACAGCCCCGTCGCCCCTGACTCAGTGACCGGTGAGGCCGTTGAATCTCGCAAGAGGCTTCGCGCGTGATTTGCAATGCTTGTAACATTTTGCGGGATGTACCACAATCTCAAGAGGTGTCATGATCTGGATCTAGTCTTCGCTGGCCAAGATCCAGAGTTATATAGTTAAGTGAACCATTAGGCTCATTTAAACATGCCGGCGCTAGATTCTCCCGAAGCTTGGTAACGAACGCCTGCGCCTGCGGGAGCTTGCCACGGCTCTATTTAGCACTGGATGAAACATGCCATCACCTGGGGGGGTCTCCCAGGCCATCAGGGATCCCCAGGTGGTCTGGCTCTGAGAAGGCACTCCTTCTGCCACTCTGGTGCCTTGGCAGTGCCAGCCTGGCACCTTGGCATGCCACCAGGAGACTGTGGCAGTTCCACCCGGGCACCCTGGTAGTGACACTCTGGGGGCAGTAGCACTACCGGGCTGGGAGTGGCACTGCCAGCATGCTAGCCTGGCAGTGTCAAGTTGCCCAGGTGTCAGGTTGCCTGTGCCAGGAATATGTCAGTACAAGAAGTGAGGTAAATGTATTCCTCGCCCAGGCCAAAAAACCCCATTTGACCCCATTTTATAGCGGGGTCATTCTCGGAAACGGGACTCTGTTCTTTGACCATTAAATCCCAGAGTTAACGTTGAGTTTCCTTTTTGCTCTACAGCAGGAAGAACTGACGAAAAGCCAAAAGGACTCAAAACGTTAACTCTGCCTTGCCTCCTTGCAGATGCTGCCAGACCTGCTGAGGTTTTTTTTCATATTTTTCATTTATTTCTGCTCCAGATCTACAGCTTAATCTCACGACCTTGGGAAGAGGCAGCCACCTGGGTTTCTTCATTCTGTACAGTGCAGCCACCACCACCAGCAGGAACAGAGACACTACCAATTCCATTCAGAGCCAGAGGATTCTCAAGCAGCTTCTAACTATTGTCATGTGAGAGAACCTTTAAGAACTGGGTGTTTATTAAATAGCCGTAGTGGATGTACCTTTAAGAAATGGGTGTTTATCGAATAGCTGCAGTGAAGTCAGAGTGTGGGTGGAGCTGGGCTGTCTGTCTTGCACTTTCGTTTTTGAGCAGGCAGCTACAGGGGTGTTTTTAGTTTTGTTTTGAGAGCTGGATAGCTGCAGGAAAAGCAAGCAGCTGTATAAGGATCTCTCTGCAATCTAAAGTGATTTCAAAGTGATAACTGCTCTCAGTACAGAATTTAAACATGATCTGTGTTAAAAGGGGTCTTTTGCTTTATGGATGTCACAAGGAAAGATCAATGGTTACTGATAGAATATAGTATCTGTGGGGATGATTGGTGTTGATAGTTGTTAAGATGTTTACTGTGGGTTTATAAAGTGTTAACTGGTTTCATAAATAAACATTGTTTTAATTTAAAAGTACCTGAATTCTCTGATGCACCACACCTGTAAAGTAGGCCCATGTGCTCCCCATAACCACAATCTATTAAAAGTTGTGGGTCAGGTGAACTCCATGATACACTTTGCGGTTCTCTAAACCCTGGCTCATAACACTAAACTCATCTACCAAGAAAACAATGGCACGAGGGGAGGGGCAAAAACCAAAGTTCCTTCATGGTCAACTGCACTCCCGTGCCCTTCCAGCACCCTCTGTTCAAGTCAATAAGTCTGCTCATAAACAGTGTGGGTCGTAACCGAGATCGCAGGTGGAGAGTCGAAAGCAAATAGTACATGTGATTTTACTGTAGTTGTTACAATGGTCTGTAATCACAGCAAGACAACACCAGCAATTATATCTATTAGAGGCATTTTGGTGTTATTTATATTACATCTGAACTCTCCTTTACTTGTCAGCACTAAGCCTGGATGTTAATTAAAATGCTCTCCTTACCATAATTCAGTTAAATTACATATAAAAGAGTGCAGAGATAATTTTAATGGTTGACAATGCTGAATTACCAAAGACTGAGTAAGGAGAGAGCCTACATGCTCCGTGGTAAAACATTGAAATAATTGAAGGTCTTGGTTGCACAAATCTTTAAAACTGGGAGGACGGGATAACAATAGAGTGAGTTTACCATTTTCACGGAGCACCAATTATAAACCTTTATAAATATTCTTCACTTTTCTGCGAATTTACAGACATTGGGCGGGATTCTCCGTGAATTGGCGCGATGGTCCGAACCCGGCGCCAAAAACGGCACGAATCACTCTGGCGTCGGGCCCCCCGAAACGTCGCGAATTCTCCGGCCGGGAATGGTCTAGTAGTGGCGGGGTGCCATTCGCAATGGCATCAGCCGTGACGGACGCGTGCGCAGTCAGTGACGTCGCGCGGTGTCACTGCACAAAATACGCCCCCACCCCGGAGACCTGGCAGAATGGCCGCCTGTCGCGCAGCGCCAAGTGGGACCCCCCACTGCTTGCCCTCCTTTCCCCCTTCTCCCATATCCCCCTTCCCCATATCCCCCTTCCCCACATCCCCCATAACCCTCCTTCCCCATATCCCCTTCCCCATATCCCCTTCCCCATATACCCCTTCCCCATATCCCCCCTTCCCCCATATCCCCCCTTCCCCCATATCCCCCTTCCCCATATCCTCCTTCCCCCATATCCCCTTCCCCATATCCCCTTCTCCATATCCCCCTTCCCCCATATACCCCTCCCCCAAATCCCCTTCCCCATATCCCCTTCCCCCATTTCCCCCTTCCCCATATCCCCCTTCCCCCATATCCCCTTCCCCATATCCCATATTCCCCCATATCCCCTTCCCCATATCCCATATCCCCCATTCCCCCATATCCCCCATTTCCACCATATCCCCCTTCCCCCCTTCCCCCATATCCCCTTCTCCATATCCCCCTTCCCCCATATCCCATATCCCCTTCCCCCATATCCCCCATCCACCATATCCCCCTTCCACCATGTCCCCCTTCCCCACATCCCCCATAACCCTCCTTCCCCATACCCCCTTCCCCATATCCCCTTCCCCCATATACCCCTTCCCCATATCCTCCTTCCCCATATCCTCCTTCCCCCATATCCCCTTCCCCATATCCCCCTTCTCCATATCCCCCTTCCCCCATATACCCCTCCCCCAAATCCCCTTCCCCATATCCCCTTCCCCATTTCCCCTTCCCCATATCCCCCTGCCCCCATATCCCCATATCCCCCATATCCCCCTGCCCCCATATCCCATATCCCCCTTCCCCCATATCCCCCCATCCACCATATCCCCCCATCCACCATATCCCCCTTCCCCATATCCCCCTGCCACATATCCCCCTTTCCCATACGATCCTCCCCCCATATCCCATATATCCCCTTTCCCACATCTCCCATTTCCCCCTTCCCCCATATCCCCGTTCCCCCATATCCCCCTTCCCCCATATTCCCCCTTTCCCCATATCTCCCATTTCCCCCTACCCCCATATCCCCCTTCCCCCATATCCCCCCTTCCCCAATATCCCCCTTTCCCCCATAACTGCCCTTGCCTCTTCCCCCATAGCCCTGGAGTTGGACTTGAAACCAGCACCTTGTGACTCAGATGTGACAGTGCTATCAACTGAATCACAGCTGACACCCAAAGTGCACCTCCACCCGAACAGGTTGGAAGTACAGCTAGTCCTGGAGCACCAGTCTCCAGTAGCTCAGATGTTGTCCAGGCCCACAGCCTTTTCAGTATCCATTGTCTTCAACTGTTTCTTGATATCCCACAGAGTGAATCATGTTGGCTGAATACTGGCATCTTTGATGCTGAGGACCAAAGGAGGTGGACTTCTGGATCTTTCACTTTTGGTTGAAGAAGGCTGAAATACTTCAACAAAGAACAAAGAACAATACAGCACAGGAACAAGCCCTTCAGCCCTCCAAACCTGTACCGGTCATGATACCAAACTTGGCCAAAACACTCAGCAGTGTCTTGTGCCGTAACCCTCTATACCCATCCTACCCATGTACTTGTCAAGATGCCTTTTGAACGCCGTTAACGTATTTGCTTCCACAACCTCCCCTGGCAACACGTTCCAGGCACTCACCGCCCTCTGTGTAAAAAAACCTTGACTTTTGCACTGGTCTGCTGGTCTCCACGATCATTGAGGAACGGAACATTTGTGGAGCCACTTCCTCTGATAAGTTGTAAATTGTCCATCATCATTCATGCCTGGATGTGGCAGGAATGTAGAACTTTGCTTTGATTTGTTGGTCGCGGGATCACTTAGCTCTGTATGTAGCCCGATGCTTCCATTATTTAGTATGCATTATTTGTGTTCAACAGGTTGACACCTTGGGCGTCATTCTCCGACCCCCCGCCGGGTCGGAGAATGGCCGTTGGCCGCCGTAAATCCCGCCCCCGCCCCCGCCGAAGTCTCCGCTCCCGGAGATTGGGCGGGGGCGGGAATCCGGCCGCGCCGGTTGGCGGGACCCCCTGCTGGATTCTCCGGCCCGGATGGGCCGAAGTCCCGCCCAGGAATTGCCTGTCCCGCCGACGTAAATCAAACCTGGTATTTACCGGCGGGACCAGGCGGCGTGGGCGGGCTCCGGGGTCCTGGGGGGGGGCGCGGGGCGATCTGACCCCGGGGGGTGCCCCCACGGTGGCCTGGCCCGCGATCGGGGCCCACCGATCCGCGGGCGGGCCTGTGCCGTGGAGGCACTCTTTCCCTTCCGCCTCCGCCACGGCCTCCACCATGGCGGAGGCGGAAGAGACTCTCCCCACTGCGCATGCGCGGGAAACTGACAGCGGCCGCTGACGCTCCCGCGCATGCGCTGGGAAACTGACAGCGGCCGCTGACGCTCCCGCGCATGCGCCGCATTTCCGCGCCAGCTGGCGGGACAACAAACGCCATTTTCGCCAGCTGGCGGGGCGGAAATCCCTCCGGCGTCGGCCTAGCCCCTCAATGTTGGGGCTAGGCCGCCAAAGATGCGAAGACTTACGCACCTTTTTGCCGGCGCGATGCCCGTCTGATTGGCGCCGGCTTTGGCGCCAGTCGGCGGGCATCCCGCCGTTGGGGGAGAATTTTGCCCCTTATTTTTTATGTGTAGCTCTTGAAATGTTCCTTCACTCTTCCTCCAGGGTTGCTTCCCTTCTTTGCCAATATTAGAGTGTGAGATATTTCAGGTCGTCCTGCTACAGATGGCCCACAGTGTATCATGGATAATCAATTTTGAGCTGCTACATGTGTTCTGAATCTATCCTATTTAGCACGGTGGTAGTGCCACACAACAGGTTGACATGAGCCACCTGCTCAACGGCAGAACTGTCTCCCGACATGTATCGTGGCTATATGCATCTGCAGCAGGTAGATTGGCAAGGTCAGGCTCAAATCTTCTTTTTCCCTCGTAATCGTTCTGTCACCGTCTGCCACAGGCCGAATCTGACAGCCAACTTCCTCAGAGCTATCCCAGTTCAGTCAGTATTGGTGCTTCCGAGCCATGCTAGCTGACCTTCCCTTGTTGCCTTCAGTGCTTCTTGCAAATGATGTTTAACTTAGAGGAGTATGGGGGCAGCAGGGTTGCGCAGTGGGTTAGCACTGTGGCCGCACGGCGCCGAGGTCCCAGGTTCGATCCCGGCCCTGGGTCACTGTCCGCGTGGAGTTTGCACATTCTCCCCGTGTTTGCGTGGGTTTCGCCCCCACAACCCAAAAATGTGCAAGCTAGGTAGATTGGCCACGCTAAATTGCCCCTTAATTGGAAAAAATGAATTGGGTACTCTAAATTTGAAAAAGACTTAGAGGAGTACTAATTCATCAGCTGAGAAAGGGTGGTAGATGGTAATCAAGTGCATGGAGACACAATATAAAATGAAGGGTATTATTCTAAATGGGGTGCAGAGGGATCTTTGTGTACATATACAAAGTAATTGAAGGTGGCAGAACAGGTTGAGAGAGCACTTAATAAGGCATATAGGGTTGGAAAAGATCCAGAGGAGGTTCACAAGACTGATCCCTGGAATGAAGAGCTTGTCATATGAGGAACGGTTGGAGACTCTGGGTCTGTACTCAGTTGGAGTTTAGAAGGATGAGGGGGGACCTTATTGAAACTTACAAGATACTGAGAGGCCAAGATAGAGTGGACATGGAGAGGGTGTTTCCACTAGTAGGAAAAACTATAACCCAAGGCCACAGCCTCAGACTGAAGGGACGATCCTTTAAAACTGAGATGGTGAGGAATTTCTTCAGCCAGAGGGTTCTGAATTTGTGGAACTCTTTGCCGCAAAAGGCTGCGCTGTGGAGGCCAAATCACTGAGTGTCTTTAAGACGTAGATAAATAAATTCTTGATGAATAATGGGATCAAGGGGTTTGGGGAGAAGGCAGGAGACTGGGGATGAGATTCATATCAGCCATGATTGAATCAATGGGCCAAATCGCCTGATTCTGCTCCTATATTTTATAGTCTTATTAATAAGAGCTTGTAGTAATGTTGAACTTGTGTAAGATACTAGTTCAGCAAGAAAATCTGCTCATCAAATACCTTTCCTGCCCTGGTTTAATAGTCTCTGCACCATTAAAGAGTATACTTACCGAAGACAATGGTACCAGGTGAAACATCCACGAGCTACAGATGTATAGATGATTGAAGCAGCTACTCAAGCAGATTTTAATTTTCTGAGGTTCTATAATCGTGTATGTCCCTTGGCTACAGTGTTCCCTCAACTTACCATCTACTTTGACACCTCGATACTTGTAGTTAGCTTCAATGCTCACATCATGAATCTTCATGAGACAATCCAGTAAGCATTCTGGAATATTTTTAGCTAATGGCTAACTCTTAATTGCAGGATTGTTTTGAGACATTGAATGCATTGGCACATGTTGGTAATGTTCAATGGCCTTGATATTGGATTTCTCACATTTCACTGCCATAAGAAGGGTAGAAGAGGGTACACACTGATTGGCCCAATTATATTGGTTTGACCTGCTCCTCAGACATCTAGGACACACACACACACCCCTGTCACAGGCATTGAGCCATTGGTAAATAGTGATCCAAATGCCTTGAGCTATCCTTTGCCAAACTCAATTGTGATTGCTCTGTGTATGCACAGTGCGTGCTGTGATCAGTTTCTGCAGGCTCTTCGCAGCAAAATGAATAGTCCTCTAGAGACTACTGGAGATTGCCACTTGGAAAGTAAGATAAACATTTTTCCTTGTCATTTTGCGGAGACAGAAGCGCCATGAGTAGCTTTTCCCAATTTCCTGGGAAGAGTTGGACATACAAATATATAAGTTCGGAGCAGAGGTAGGCCTTTTGGCCCCTTGAGCCTGCTCCACCATTCAATAAGATCATGGCTGATCTGAGTGTCGCCTCAACAGCACTTTCTCAAGGAAAAGGTGAGAAGGAAAATTAAGGAAATCCTAAGGCTTGTTTTATCTGCATAAAGAAAAAGAGGGTAGCCGGGGAAAGGGTTGGCCCACACAAGGGTATGGGCGGGAATCTATGCGTGGAGCCAGAGGAAATGGGTGAGGTATTTTGCATCAGTATTCACCAAAGAGAAGGACTTGGTGGATGATGAGTCTGGGGAAGGGTGTGTGGATAGATCGCGTCATGTTGAGATCAAAAAGGAGGAGGTGTCGGGTGTCTTGAAAGACATTAAGGTAGATAAGTTCGCAGGGCGTGATGGGATCTACCCCAAAATAGTGAGGGACGCAAGGGAGGAAGTTACTACGGCCGTGACAGAAATCTTTATATCCTCACTGGCTACAGTTGAGGTCCCAGAGGACTGGAGAAAAGCTAATATTGTTCCTTTGTTTAAGAAGGGTAGCAAGGATAATTTAAGAAATTACAGGCCTTACGTCAGTGGTAGGGAAAATATTGGAGAGGATTCTTCGAAACAGGATTTACTCCCATTTGGAAGTAAGTGGATGTGTTAGCACGAGGCAGCATGGTTTTATGAAGAGTGGGTCGTGTCTGACTAATGTGAATGACTTTTCTGAGGAAGTAGCGAAGCCGATTGATGAAGGAAGGGCAATGGACATTGTCTACATGGACTTCAGAGGTGAGCTGGAAAGATGGATACAAAATTGGCTCAGTCATAGAAGGCAGAGGGTAGCAGTAGAAGGGTGCTTTTCTGATTGGAGGGCTGTAACTAGTGGTGTTCCGCAGGGATCAGTGCTGGGACCTTTGCTGTTTGTGGTATATATATAAATTATTTGGAGGAAAATGTAACTGGTATGATGAGTACGTTTGTGGATGACACAAGTATTGGTGGAATTGCAGATAGCAATGAGGGGCGGAATTCTCCCCCAACGACGCGATGTCCGCCGACTGGCGCCCAAATCGGCGCCAATCAGACAGGCATCACGCCGCCCCAAAGGTGCGGAATGCTCTGCATCTTTGGGGGCCGAGCCCCAACATTAAGGGGCTAGGCCGATGCCGGAGGGATTTCCGCCCCGCCAGCTGGCGGAAATGGCGTTTGTTGCCCCGCCAGCTGGCGCGGAAATGCGGCGCATGCGCGGGAGCGTCAGCGGCCGCTGACAGTTTCCCGCGCATGCGCAGTGAGGAGAGTCACTTCCGCCTCCGCCATGGTGGAGGCCGTGGTGGAGGCGGAAGGGAAAGAGTTCCCCCACGGCACAGGCCCGCCCACGGATCGGTGGGCCCCGATCGCAGGCCAGGCCACCGTGGGGGCACCCCCCGGGGTCAGATCGCCCCGCGCCCCCCCAGGACCCCGGAGCCGGCCCACGCCGCCTGGTCCCGCCGGTAAATACCAGCTTTGATTTACGCCGGCGGGACAGGCAATTTCTGGGCGGGACTTCGGCCCATCCGGGCCAGAGAATTGAGCGGAGGGTCCCGCCAACCGGCACGGCCCGATTCCCGGCCCCGCCCAATCTCCGGTACCAGAGACTTCGGCGGGGGCAGGGGCGGGATTCACAGCGGCCAACGGCCATTCTCCGACCCGGCGGGGGGTCAGAGAATGACGCCCCAGGGCTGTCAATGGATACAGCAAGATATAGATTGGTTGGAGACTTGAGCGGAGAGATGGCAGATGGAGTTTAATCCAGACAAATGTGAGGTAATGCATTTTGGAAGGTTTAATACACATCTGAAATATACAGAACCCTTAAGAGTATGGACAGGCAGAGGGATCTGGGTGTGCAGGTTCACAGTTCGCTGTAAGTGGCAAAGCAGGTAGAAAAGGTAGTCAAGAAGGCATATGGCATGTTTACCTTCATCAGCCGGGGCATTGAGTATAAAAATTGTCAAGTCATGTTGCAGGTTTATGGAACCTTAGTTAGGCCACACTTTGAATATCGTGCTCAATTCTGGTCGCCAAACTCCAGATGTATGTGGAGGCTTTAGAGAGGGTACAGAAGAGGTTTACCAGGATGTTGTCTGGTATAGAGGGAATTAGCTATGGGGAGAGGTTGGATAAACTTGGTTTGTTCTCACTGGAATGACGGAGGTTGAAGGACAATCTGATAGAAGTCTACAAAATTATGAGGGGCATGGACAGAGTGGATAGTCAGAAGCTTTTTCCCAGGGTGGAAGAGACAATTACTAGGGGACATAGGTTTAAGGTGCAAGGGGCAAAGTTTAGAGGAGATGTGCGAGGGAAGTTTTTTACACAGAGGATAGTGGGTACCTGGAACTCACTGCTGGAGGAGGTGGAAACAGTATGATAGTGACGTTTAAGGGGTGTCGTGACAAATACATGAATAGGATGGGAATAGAGACCCCGGAAGTGTGGAAAGTTTTAGGTTAAACGGGCAGCATGGTCAGCGCAGGCTTGGAGGGCCGAAAGGTCTGTTCCTGTGCTGTACTTTTTTTTGTTCTTTGTTACCCCGGATAACCTTTGACTCCCTTACTCATCAAGAATCTATCGACTACTGACTGAAAAATATTCACTGACCTTGCCTCCACCTCACTCTGGGAAAGAGAGTTCCACAGGCACACAATCCTCTAAGAGAATAAAAATCACCTCACCTCCATCTTAAATGGGAGTCGCCCTATTTTTGAATTGTGTCCCCGAGTTCTGGTCTGGGGAATATCCTTTTAGCATCCAATGAACTTTCATTGAGGATCATCGTGAGCATCTCCTTAACAAAGGGCTCTGTGCTGCATGGACTTCCAGGGAAACACATGAAAACAAACATCAACTGCTGTTGGAGGGCCACCGACTTGGTGAACGACAATCTTTAATCTGCCAGATATGACTTATTGGTCTTCCAGTGCAAAGAGCTGTCAGGGCTGAAGTTGCAGACTGCCATATTCTGAAGCCCAGGACTAATTGCTGGAAGGACACACTGAAGCTTGGGGCAGCCATTGCATAGAGATAATGGGAAAGGCCGTAGTCTAACCTCCCCCAGCATGGTGTACCGAGGAGTTGGAATCCATGTCAAACGCATTTGACATGAAATTTATAATGTAGATAAAAGCTGTGATTGCATGTGTAGTGAGGCAGCTCGTTTACTGAATTGAAAGAAACTAAATTCTTTTGCGATTTATGTCAAATGAATTGTTTTGGAATGTGTTTTTACAAATGTTATGAATAAAGTTTTATTTTTAATTACTTTTTCCAGTTTCACATTAAATCTGTGGGAAGCTTTCAGTCTCACTCACCACCACCCCCTCACCCACGCAGTTCTTAGCCCCACCCCCCTCCCCATGTGATTGTCACATCCCAACCCCCCTCCCCCCACGTGATTATTAACCCCACGTCCCCCCCTCCCCATGTGACTGTCACCCCACCATCGCCCTCCCACACTTTGCTGAACTTCAGCAAATTCACCCCCTCCACCCCCACACACACGCTCCACAACCATCAAACAACCACAGGGGTCACAGCAGATGCCCACAACTCACTGGCAAGAACCAAAGGAGGCCAGCAGACTGAGTTTGCTGTTGGCCTACCTCCGCCCTCATTAGGCACATGCACCATGATTCGGGTTTGATCCAATTACTGAGCCATCATTCCTAATTACTTCCTTTGTGCCAGCGTGAGGTGAGCTTTGGCCAAAAGTGAGGAACAAAGACAAATGGTTGGAGATGGTGGTATTAATGAGATCTCAAAGGGGAACCTCTACGCTTATTGTGATGGGCAATGGAAAGGAATAGTTGTGGGAATGGAACTAATTAGAATCTGACCATTACTGAATTGTAAATTCTATGATTACAAGATCATGTCAAAAGACACATTTCGAAGCATTGAAGTGGTTGCATCGGTCACCTTGCCTGACCTGTCGCTACATTAGAATTCCTTATCATGCAAGATATCTGGGTCAGATCTTACCCGTCCTAATCATCAGGTTTTTAGAAAGTTGCAAAGAGCTTTTGACGACTGGCAGGAGGCCGACAAGGATCTTCAAAAACCTGAGAAAGTGTGTTAAAGAGTTGGAAGTTTGTGAAAGTACATTGTTGAAAATAGAAGCGGCAGAGTGTATCACAGCAGGGAATTCAACTGAAAATTGACTTATGTACAGTATAGCAGGAACAGAGAGTTACTGTACATGCAAAATTAGCTGTTGAGAGCTGGCAAAAGTCAACAAAACCACAAGTGATAACTCGTCGTTGATGTTCTTGGGTAATGTCCCAGAGCATCCTGACCTACCTCTCTTCGGGATTCTATGCTTTCACAGTTGTATCACCAAGCGCCAACATTAGATCTGGAAAATTATCAGCATTGTATGGAATGCAGACTGTAAATTTAACTGTGTGCTATGTGATCTGTAATTTCTCACAGTGTAAGGGACATTATTATCACCATTGACAGAAAGTCAGCAGACACACCAGAGGTCATTTTAATCTAACTCACCAAACAGGAATCCCACGGGATCAGGCGGAATGTCAGTCTTACACTCTATGCAATATTGACGTCAATGTACAGTAAGGGAGGGGGGGGGGAATGAACATTGTGCCCAATACCATCAGTTTTCCAATGGGGCGTTGTTATACCGTCAATTCACTGTGAGACCGTGAGAACGAGCGAACATTAGGCTTTAATATCTATGAACTCGCCTGCCAGAGTCGGCTGTACAAATGAGTGCCACCCACAGGTGGCCGGACTATATATGGCCCCGGTGAGGGCAGAGCCAAAGGCGGAGCCCACCGGGGTTCCAGTACGGTACCTGGAAGTAGCCCGTATCATCACTTCCAGGTCATGGGCCACATCATTATACAGACAGTGCAGACAGCTCATGCACTAGGTGAAATACATTCACCACAGGCGTTTAGTTTAAAAATTCCTGTTTGTGATATATGCATTGTGCATCTGGTCATGTAGGTTCTGGTGATTGAATCAGAAGCCAATTTTGCACAGAATTTACCAATAGAATCCCTACAGCGCAGAATGAGGCCATTCAACCGATTGAGTCTGCACCGACCTTCCAAAAGAGCATTTTACCTCGGCCCACTCCCCCGCCCTATCACCATACCCCGCGCACTAATCATGGCCATGCACCTAACCCGCACATCTTTGGACTATGGGAGGAAACCGGAGCACCGTGAGGAAATCACGCAGACACGAAAAGAACGTGCAAACTCCACACATCATTTAAGGCCAGAATCGAACCTGGGTCCCCGGCACTGTGAGGCAGCTAACCCAAAGACAAGTGTCTCCCCTAATATGTGTTAAAACATAGGACACCAAGAAGTAGGCAGTGAGCTTGTGGTGATGCCTGGGGATATTTTCTGCCAGATGCACACAGCATCAAGCATCCTGCATACTACAACTGGCTGCACCATATTTTCTGTTGTGATGGCCAGCTGACCTTGTCTGCTGTCCAAATACTCAGGTTAATTTGAGTGACTCAGGGTGGGAGGAGAGGGTTGTAAATTTGCATGGGTTGGATGTTGCATTTTCTCGCCTCACATTCCACGATTTTGCTTCAAGTTCTGGGGTGGACTACCATGCCGACAAGCCGTCCTGCGTAACTGCATAGGAACAGCTATCGGTCACTGCTTTAAACATTTAGTTTCTGTAGATGCGGAAAGATGTGTATGGAGCCCTTGGAACAGTAAGTTCCTGGGTTCCTCCGCTTTAACCTCCTCTCTGGGAGTTCCAGTCTCAAACAAAATTGCCTGTAATTATTGTGCCTGTGCTACAGAAATAGAAGCAGCTACGTTGCTGGAGTTGACGTCCCTGTGTGTAATGTTGGGTGCTGTAAGTTATTGCCTTTTTTCTATGGAATGGTGAGCCTGGATAGTTCTTGGAGGATAATTGAACAGTTAACACGCTGATTGTGCTCGATCCATTAAAATGGCTGAAATAGCTCATTGCTAAGGGAGAGAAATTCCCTGGGAGTTTTCCCAAACTCCCTCTCTTGCTTAAGTGCATGATGAAAGAAAGGGGAAAGAAACAAAGTGCATTTCTATAGCATCTTTGGGATGTCCCAAAGAACCATAGAATCCCTACAGTGAGAAAGGAGGACATTTGGCAGATCACATCCGTACTGACCCACTGAACAAGCATCCAGTACCCCCGCCCTATCCCCGTCACCTCACCGAGGCTGCACATCGCTGGACACTAAGGATCAATTTTATCATGGCCAATCCACCTCTGTAAACAATGAAGAATTATTAAAGCGTAGACATTGGTGTAACATAACAGTAGCCAAGGAGAACATGGCAAGCTCCCACAATCAGTAACATCAAAATGACCAGATTATCTTTTTTTTTAAATAATACTAGATTGAGGGATAAAAATTGACCAGAATATCATGGAAGCCACCCCTCAACATCTCACATTACCCATCCTCCAACCCCCTCCTCTGTCTTTCTTAAATTAGTACCACCGGATCTGCAAGGAAAGACTGGTCTTCAATTCAGCATCCCAAGCACGAGGTTGACACTACCTAGTTACAAGAAGTGTCAAAATAGATTTGCTGCACATTTCCTTGTGTTAGACCATTTTATTTTGACTTAGAAGTGGCAGTATTACCAGCTCAGGTTTGCTTGGCATTTCTGCTGATGTTACACTGGGAGGGGCTTTTCACAGTAACTTCATTGAAGCCTACTTGTGACAATAAGTGATTATTATTAGTATTATTAAATTGGAATGACTGTTGTGAAAATCCTGTCCCTGCAGCATGGCACTGTACGTCCCAGGCTTGAAGATTGGATTTGCACATTAAAATGTAGATTTAGACACACTGCGAAAGTGAAGATTTTGCAAGGATGTGGAGGGGTTACATCAATCAGAAAAGGCTGGGAAGGCCACAGCTGTTTTGTCCAGAAGAGAGATGGTTGAGGGAGTGGTCTAATAGGGGCCTTTAAAGTAATGAAAAGGTTATGAAAAGGTTGAATTGGCTGTATGGTGAGAAGATGTTTCTATAATTCCATGGGCTGTGGGTGCCACTGGCAAGGCCTACATTTGTTGCCCATCCTTCGTTGTCCTTGAGAAGATGGCAGTGAGCCATTATTATGAAGCACTGCAGTCAATCTGGTGTAGGTAAACCCACAGTGCTGTTAGGAATTGAGTTGCAGGATATTGATCCACCAATAGCAAAGGGACAGCAGTATATTTCCAAGTCAGGATGATGTGTAACTTGGAGGGGAATTCCCAGGTAGTAGCGTTCCCATGTACCTGCTGTCCTTGTCTTTCCAGGTGGTAGAGGTCAAGGGTTTGGAAGGTGATGGAGGCTTGGTGAGTTGCTGCACTGCATCTTGTAAATCGTACACGCTTTTGTCACTTTGTGTCGATGGTGGGTGCAGTGCCAATCAATTGGGTTGCTTTGTCCTGGATAGCATTGGGCTTCTTGTGTGTTGTTGGAGCTGTACTCACCCAGGCAAGTCCATCATACTCCCGGCTTTTCATGGAGAGGCTAGTTACATATTGCAGGAGGTGGCGCAGTGGTATTGTCACGAGATTAGTAAACCAGAGATTCAGGGTAATGATCTGAGACCTGCGTTCAAATCTACCATGGCAAACGGTGGAATTTGAATTCAATTAAAAAAATCTGGAATTAAAAGTCCAGTGATGACCATGAAATAATCGTCGATTGTCAGAACAATCTGACTCACTAATTCCATTCATGGAAGGAAATCTGCTTGCCTAGTCTGGTCATGTCACTCCAAATCCACAGTTCTATTTTTTTGTTAACTTTAGAGTAGACAATTATTTTTTTTCCCAACTAAAGGGCAATTTAGCGTGGCCAATCCACCTAAACTGCACATCTTTTGGGTTGTGGGGGTGAAACCCACGCAGACACGGGAGAATGTGCAAACTCCTCACGGACAGTGACCCAGGGCCAGGATTTGAACCCGGGTCCTCAGCCCCGCAGGCAGCAGTGCTAACTACTGTGCCACATGCCCCCCCCGAGGTACTGTTCCACCTGGTCCCGTTTGTGGGGACCAGTACTGAACGGAGCCCGGCTGGAGTCTCCTTGGCGAGGCCAACAGATGCCCGGTGGCCAATCGATCTGCTGTCAGCACGGATAAATGGGTTTTTAAACTCACATAGTCATGCAAAACTGGGTCTCACCCATTGTTGGTGGGACCCAGATCACGATGTCTCCTGAGATCTGACCGGATCTTACGACACGTAATGGCCATCGGGACTCCCGGGGGGGTGGGGGGGGCTCCAGGGATCGACCGACCGTGTCCCACCCTGTTTCCGGCGGGATGCGGCTGATCGATTGCGTCCATAAAACTGGTTTCCAAATGACTATTGCCTGACAAAGCCAGAGTGAAACCTTTGCAGTTTAGCCAACTGAGAACTGATTAATCGAGAATCAGTGATGAGTTCAATTCCTCACTGTTACTGTGGTGCCGTGCAATTTTGCAAATTTTCAGAATACATTTTTTAAAAGCTGCAGTACTTGCATGGTAGGATGGGAAAAGTATCTTTGCTGCAATGTATAATTCATAAAATAGCACATAACATTTATTTCAAGAGTGTATAGGAAGAAACCGAACCCATTGTGTTCATGGTCGATTGTGAACGTTTTATGAACCCAGCGCTATTATATCACTACCTGTGTGGGAAGATATCTCTGTAAAATGTGCTGAGAAAATTATTATTGTTATGACAAGTAATGTACTGTATATGCAAAATGGTATCATCTGAACTAAATATGGCATTAATTCGTAAATGAAGAATAAAAGAGAGACCACATGGGACAAATGATTCCAGGATTTTTCACGAACTATTTCACAGGTTGCATACTTCACATGAGAATTTATGGGCAATGAGGGACTGGAAAAGAGCCTCTGGTCCACGCAGCCTATTAACATAACTTGTCCTTTAGAATACCCCCCTCCAAGCCGCACACCATCCTGACCTGGAATCCTGCATCGCTGTTCCTTCACTGTCGCTGGGCTAAAAATCCTGGAACTCGCTCCCCATCACCACCACGGTGTGTCTACCTACACCAGATGGAGTGAAGCAGTTCAAGATGGCGGCTCAGCACCGTCTTCTCAAGGACAATTAGGGATGGGTGATAAATGCTGATCTTGCGATGGATGCCCATATTACTTGAAAGAGTAAAACAATTTTGCATACTCCCCACTAAACTCGAAACAGTGCAATCTCCCGGCAGAAGCAATAAATCAGACAAATGCCCAAATCAACTTGGGGAATGAGAATCTGAAATTTCCTCTCTGATCCCCTTGTGCTAAGTTGCACCAAGACTAGCTTTGTGGTGGAATCTGAGGTGGATTAATGGTTGTGTCAAGAAGACACAAAACAGTTATCAATAGCAAGCTTTGTGTCACACAAGAACACATGTGGAAAAGTATCAAGCTTAGGTTGCAGCCAGATTGATCTACTGGCTGCTGTGTCATGTTCTCCAGTACCTCAGAGTCACTCGTGGTCACCCTCATGTAGACTGTGTGACAGCCCCTCTCTGGTTAACAACCGCATACACAAAGCTGCTTTCTTATGTTGGTGATGCTGTACAGTAGTGGGTGGATCCTCTTCCCACCATCTCTGTGTTTGTGACATTATAAGCACAGCAGAGATATTTGCTCTAGTTTCAATTTATTCCGCTTCTTTTGAACACAGTGGGACGATTCCCTCTGCTTGATTTCTCTAACAATATCATAAACCCAAGCTTACAATTTTATTTAATGGCGACTAGAGAAAGATCTGTCGAGGAAGTTAAGTTATTTGCATTTCCAAATTTAAAAAATATATATACTTCCGTATGAATATCAAAGTTCTTCAAAGTTTCAGGATGTATAATACATATTGTGTTGATGTGACTCTGCTACTTTGGACTCTAAGGCATTAATTCTCTTAAACTCTGTCCTTTAACATCTGAAATTCTTCACATCTGTACCATGTCCTGTAAGTTATCTAGTCAGTTGTCAGTTATTAGTGCCATCATATATCAACATGGATTTGTATAGCACCTTGGACATAAAACACATCACAGTGTTTCAACGGAACATTATCAAACAAAAGTTGACACCAACATTTTTGAATAGGCCAGCGATGTCCAGCCTTCTCACTCAAGGGGCCGGTGAGCAGATTTCAGGACGGTGAAGCCTGCGGGCTGCTTGTTGCACAACCTTGCTTTGAATGCTCTATTTAAATGAGTTTCAAAATTGTCTCAATCTTGGTGGCCATAAATCTTACCTGCAGGCATTTCTTCAAAATTGTATCAATGTTCTGAAGTAGCACCATGGTGCCTTGCTTTTTTCTGGATGTGTCTGGTTCAGAGAGGTCGCACTTTCAAGTCTGCAAATAACTGAGAGTTCAGATCTACTGTGCTTCTGGAAGTGTTGGATTGTTTTTCCACAGGGTAGCAGGCAGAGAGAAATGCTGTCAGTGCAGAAAATCAGGCTCAGCCTGGATGTGAGCAACAGTCCTAATGACCCACACGTCCCACATGTAACAGTTAAAGTTCCATTTCCTCGACAATTGACAGCTTCAGATCTAAGGCTTCTCCGTGCCCAGCATGATAAAAAGCAACTTGACGGCAGCTACACGGATCCCCATTGCTAACAGGCCACCATTTCTGCCACAACTCAACTTAAGGCACAGAGTTTATGCCACAAGTAAGCAGGGCACATCAGGCAGCAATGCCCGAGCGTCCCCTGTTTACTTGGGCATTTATCAGGAGGCATACTGGGATGCCACCCAGAGTCCAGCTGATCTTCCGAATTCCTGCCAGCAGTGTAGTCTTCAACCGAGCATTTGGATTGAGTTTGGTTGTGGGCCAGATATAAATCATTTGCAGGCCAGATTCTGACCAATGGGCCATATGTCGGGCAACCCTACAATAGGTGATCAAAACTGGTCAAAGGATCCATTTTAGAGTTCATCTTAAGATGGAAGAGAGGGGAAGAAGTTTAATGAGATCATTCAAGAGTAGAGGGCTGATGGCACGGGGTCTGATGGTGGGACCATGAAAGTCAAGAATGCACAAAAGGCTACAATTAGAGGAGGGTAGAGATTTCAGAGTAGTCTTTTGGGCTGGTCAATGGTAAAGAGATAGGGTGGGGTGTGGAGGGGATGAGGCAATAGAGGGATTTCAAAATAGGGAGAATTTTAGAATCGTGCCATTGCTGGGCTGGGGGCGCGAATAGATCAGTGAACCTTGTGTTGTTCAGGTTTTCTTGGTGCAAGTTAGAATGTACGGGGGAGTATTGGTTGACAATTCAATTGGTGTAGCTTAGGAAAAAGCAGCTAGTAATCTGTTACTATAGTTTCTATAGACTTCATTGTTGAGATTTTTTCCATTGTTATTACAGCTGAGACAACCATGAATGCTTGGCTGGGTTCCAAAATCTCCAACTGCCATTTATCACAGAAATAAGATTGAGTTCACAGTTTTAAGAGGCTATTAATGGATTAGTTCACTTTTAAGTGGTTACTGAATAGGCGTTTGTCTGTTTTTATAGCAGATTGATCAAGTAAGGGATGTACAATCATTGAATATATTTCATGAATAAGGGTCTTTACATTCTGTATCAAGTACGTATGAGTGAAAGCTCGCTTTAATTGTTTAAAGTTTCTTTTCTTTTCATCTCCACATTGTGGATACCAGGTTATTGGGATGTAAGGTATGAAGTAGCATGGAGGTGGCATATGAGAATGAGATGGCATCAGGTTTGGTTGGTGTTCGGGGTCAGGGTTAGAGGACCCAGCAGCTGGACCAAAATCTCAGGGAACTGAGGTTCATCTTCCAACCAGTCCGCCTCAGCACTCGCCAACATCTGTCGATACTTCCAAGCTGACTCTGGAGGTGGCAGGACCAACTTGATCATGCCTCCTGTAAAAGCAAATTACTGTGGATGTTGGAATCTGAAACCAAAGAGAAAATGCTGGAAAATCTCAGCAGGTCTGGCAGCATCTGTCGGGAGAGAAAAGAGCTAACGTTTAGAGACCAGATGACCCTTTGTCAAAGCCCCTTTGATCATGCCTCTGCACCCTTGGAGTGAAAATTGTGCCAGTGAGGGTGGTTTCCATGGAGAAGGGTCTGCCGATTAGAGATTTCCTGACTCGAGCTTCCTGCCGCCACGATGAAAATCCAGATCCGGGTCAGTATCACAGTCCTTCCCCATGGCAGGCAACTCAGAGAAAGGATGTAGTAAGACTCTGGAGCAACCATCCACATTTTTAACAGGAGATCGCAAGAGTGAAGCCCAGAGGTGGAAGCTAAGATTTAAGAGGTCATTTTGCGCAATCAGTAGTTGTCTAGAAAGGATGGCAGTGCCAAATGAGAAGAAAGCCTGCCTTTGAAGGTGAGGAATTCATTTTGTTTATGAGAAGTAGTGAGGTTGAACAGAGTGCTCCTTGCTCAGTGAGGTGTTGTATGCTCAGTGAAACAGCCTTTCCTCAGTCAGGCTCTCCTTCCTTAGTGATGATTCATTCCTCAATGGGGATATTCCTTGTTCAGCAAAGCTCTTCCACTTTAGCTGAGGACTCCTTCCTCAGCGAGATTCTTTTCCCACAGTGCATCACTGTCCTCAGCATGATTCTCCTAACTGAGAACAGCCACGTTTCCGCACTGGAGAGCTCCTTCAGTCAATCCTTTCTGCCTCAGCAGTATGAAAATTGCTATTTCTCACAACCATTGCTGCTTCGGAGTGACAGTCATTAATGCTTTGCTGAGTGAACCCGTCAATTTAATATTACCCCTTTACCCTATTTATTTACCCAGTTAAAGAATTCCTAGCAAGATTGTTGGCCAGGTAACTAACTAATGAATGTATTATAATAATTTACTCTTAATATGGAATAATTATTATTAAAGCACTATTTTCTTGTTGTTTGGAAATGAGGGTTCAGATCAATCACTCAAATGGCCATTATCTGTCCTAAAACTTCCCACAATCTTCCAGAATAAAAAGAGCAAAAGGAAAGGCTGGGACCTGAATAGTCAAGGTACATGACATTTCTGAAGAACAGGAAGGTAGGAAAAGGTGGTGGGGTCAACCAAGAATGACATTTGTGTCATGGTGAGAGGGAATTTTAGTTTTAAAGTTCGTGAGGTGGATTTTCCTGCCATTCTCACCAGTGTGATTTTCCAGTCTCGTTGATGGCAAACCCCTGCTGTGGGTTTCCAAGTGGCATGAGGTGGATTGACTCAATGGAACATCCCATTGACATCCACGGGACCAGAAATCCCCCCACCCCCCGCCCTGCACCGGCAATGACCGGCTGCCTCTCGTCACTGAGAAACTCGCCACAGGGCTCGGAAAATCTCTCCTCAAAATGTAGAATCAGTTTGGGTGGAGGTAAGATTTGAGAAAGTTGTAAGAAGTCAGTTGTGAGAGTAGTCTATAGGTCCCCTAAGAGTAACCACACTGTGGAATGGGGTGTACTGAAATAAGGGTGGACTTGTGAGAAAGTTACAATGATAATCATGGGTGATTTTCATCTGTACATAGAGTGAAACAATCAGGTTGGCAAAGATAAACCAAAAAGATAAAAGTTCATAGAGTGTTTTCGGGGCAGATTCTGAGTGCAGCACATTCTAGAGCCAACCAGAGAGCGAGCTATTTGTGACTGGTAATGTGCAATGAGACAGGGTTCATTAATGACCTCATAATAAAGGAGTCCTTGGGTAGCAGTGATCATAACATGGGCGGGAGTTCTCTGCCCATTGGGATTCTCTTTTCTTGCCAGCAGCGCCTCCTCGCTCACGGGTTTCCTGCCAGCATGGGGTGGCTTCCCATTGACAAGCAGCGGAAATGGAGAATTTGGCTGCTAACCAATGGCGAGAAACAGGGATTATGATATAACTGATAACCAAGTCCCTGATTGAATCCCTCATTTAGTTGAAGGGAGAGAAAACTTTCTCTGAGACTCGTGTTTTAAACTTAAATAAAGGCAATTATAAGGGTACGAAGACAAAACTGGCTAGAGTAAACTGGGAAATTAAGTTAAGGGCTAGGTTAATAAAGATGCAATGGATGCCATTAAAGGAACTATTTCATCACAATGCGCAAAGATATCTGTGCCTCACTAACAAAGTTAAAGAGAGCATCAAATTGAAAGAAAGAGCATCCATTTCTGCAAAGACTAGTAGCAGGTCAGAAGATTGGACATAATCTATACATGTCCAAGGAATAACTAGAACAAAGGAGAGAGACATTAGAGTGTGAGAGAAAGCTAACAAGAAATATAAAAACAGATGGTGAGAGTTTCTACAGATACTTAAATATAAAATAAGAAAGTAAAGTAAGTTCTGGTCCTCTAAAGAGTGAGTCTGGGGAATTAATGAATGAATTGAATAGATATTTTGTATCTGTCTTCACTGCAGAAAATACAAATAACATCCCATTAATAATTGTAAATCTAGGGGCGCGATTCTCCGATGCCGCGGCGGTTGGGAGAATCGCCTGGCGCGCCATTTTTCCACGCGACGCCGGTCCGACGCCCTCTCGCGATTCACCCAAGCGACGAGATCAGCCCCGTCGAGTTCTGCGCGGCGCAGGCCGGAGAATCGCCCGAGACACCCAAAATGGCGATTCTACGCTACCCCCGCTATTCTCCGGCCCGGATGGGCTGTTCACACCTGGTAAATAAAGTCGTCAGCCAGTCGTGCAGTGAGGAGGTGAGCAGTCTGTTCCGGAGCTCCTGCAGACCGGGTCGGCACCCCCGAAAACGCTGCGGCCAACGGGGGGGGTGGGAGGGGGTGGGAGGGGGGGGTGAGGGAGGGAGTGGAGGTGGGAGGGGTGGTGAGGGAGGGAGTGGAGGTGGAAGGGGGGATGAGGGAGGGAGTGGAGGTGGGAGGGGGGAGAGGGAGGGAGTGGAGGTGGGAGGGAGTGAGTGAGGGAGTGGAGGTGGGAGGGGGGAGAGGGAGGGAGTGGAGGTGGGAGGGAGTGAGGGGGGAGTGGAGGTGGGAGGGGGAGAGGGAGAGTGTGGAGGTGTGAGGGGGTGAGGGAGAGTGTGGAGGTGGGAGGGGGTGAGGGAGAGTGTGGAGGTGTGAGGGGTGTGAGGGAGGGAGTGGAGGTGGGAGGGAGTGAGGGAGGGAGTGGAGGTGGGAGGGGGGTGAGGGAGGGAGTGGAGGTGGGAGGGGGGTGAGGGAGAGTGTGGAGGGTGACATGCCACATGTCAGCTGCCCTGATATGGCAGGACGGTGACGAGGACACGGCCGCAGGTCACCGTGTGGCTGATGGGCACAGGCGACTGGCACACTGGTGAGGAAGACGGTGTGAACTGACGGTTGGACGCAGACAGTGACCAGGTGTTAGGCTGACTGCGTATCTGCAGCGTGATCAGGCCACCGGGGCACACAGGTATCCCATGCAACCCGGCTGGTGAGGTGTGGAAGAACCTCCGTGTAACATGTCGTTTCTCTGCCCCCCACCACCTTCCTGAAGGTCACCATGTATGCCAACCAGACAGCGATGTTTACTGCCGTGGTTGGAGTCGCAGCTCTGGAGTTTGCCATCCGGCAGCGTAGTCTGCGACGGCCCACAGTGGCTGCAGATGCAGCGGTAGCTGCTGCAGCAGAGGGGATGGCCGCGGAGTGGCCCGTCGTCGCCGTGCAGCCGCAGGCACTCAGGCCCGGAATGTCCAGGAGGATGCCGAGGGGACCATTGACCCCCCGACGGCGGGGAATACACAGGAAGCGGGCACTGATATCGAAGTGCTTGGGGGGGGGGGGGGGGGGAAGAGGAGGAGGAGGAGTCACTGATGGTGGTGCCAGGGCGCCACAGGCATCCAGCAAGCCCTAGGGTGTACTGTGACAGAATGTCGTTCGAGGCCCTACCGGACATCACATGCAGGAGGAGACTGCGGTTCAGCAGGGAGACGGTCGCACATATATGCCAGCTCGTTATCATATCATAGATTATCATAGAATTTACAGTGCAGAAGGAGGCCATTCGGCCCATCGAATGTCTGCACCGTCTCTTGGAAAGAGCACCCTACCCAAGGTGAACACAGCCACCCTATCCCCATAACCCAGTAACCCCACCCAACACTGAGGGCAATTTTGGACACTAAGGGCAATTTATCATGGCCAATCCACCTAACCTGCACATCTTTGGACTGTGGGAGGAAACCGGAGCACCCGGAGGAAACCCACGCACATACGGGGATGCACGTCGCACCACTTGGAATGGGTGGAGGACACGCTATACCAGTCTCCATCAAGGTGACGGTGGCCCTAACGTTTCACGCTACCGGTTCCTTCCAGGCGCCGAGTGGGGGCCTATCCGGGATATCACAGGCATCGGTCCACAGGTGCATCAGGGCCGTGACCGTCGCCTTGTATGCCATCGCGGACAGGTACATTAAATTCCCTGAGGACCGAGCACAGCAGGAAGCACGGGCACGTGGATTCGCCAAAGTGGCTGGGATACCGATGGTCCAGGGTGTCATCGATGGTGTGCACGTCCCCATGCGCCCACCTGCAGACAACAGGGAAGTGTTCATGAACAGAAAGGGCGCATACTCCATGAACATTCAGGTGGTGTGCGACCCCCACATGAAGATCATTCACGTGTGTGCAAAGTACCCCGGCAGTGTGCATGACGCCTACATTCTGGCACATTCATTCATCCCCGCAATGTTCGATGGATGGCCCCCCGGCTGAGGGGCTGGTTGCTGGGCGACAGGGGCTATCCGTTGAGGTCATGGCTGATGACGCCAATACGGAGGCCTCAGACCAACGCGGAGAGCCTATACAACGAGGCCCATGCAGCAACCAGGGGTATGGTGGAGCGGTGCTTCGGGCTGCTGAAGATGCGATTCAGATGCCTGGACCGCTCTGGAGGGGCCCTGCAGTACCGGCCCGACATGGTCGGTCGCATAGTTGTGGTCTGCTGTGTGCTGCACAACATAGTCATGCAGAGGGGAGATGCACTGGTGGAGGAGTCGGAGGGAGGACCCGACGGCACTGGAACTAACACAAACGAGGGGGAGGAGGAAGAGGAGGAGGAGGAGGAGGAGGAGGAGGAGGATGGCGTGCATCAGGGTGGGGGGAGTGGTGCAGGACACAGTCACTGCCTGGGCCATGCTGGTTACGTCCAGGAGGCTGCACGACGGCACCATCGAGGACAGCGGGCATGTGACGCGTTGGTCGCCGCACGGTTCACGCACTGTGGGGGAGGGATTCGCTGAACACTGCCACTTGCACCGCCAGTCCTGCATACGGGCACCACACTGCATCCCCCCCCCCCACCCCCCCGCACCCACGCATCGCGTTAACGGCACCAATTCCACATCACCTTACCACTGCGGCACTACGGGATTGTACAACAGTGATGATTGGGTGAGTGGTTGTGAACAGTGCCATGTTGAATGATGACAGCCCGCTCTGCGATGAGCTGTGAGCTCAGATTCGCCAGCCAAGGTCTGACTCATGGCTATAGCTGAACCATGCACTCCGGTGGTCAGAGCCTTCGTAACGGGCATTTCATCACGTGCCCGTGTGGGGTAGCTGGCGTTGGAGTGCCGAGGACTACGGTGTCCGATTTTGGGAGGCAGGGGGGAAAGGGACAGCACATCCGGCACCGACGTTGAACCGCTCGTTAACCACAGCACCACTCGGTCAGCCTCACGAGCCCCCCGGCACCGGACATAGCACAGAGTCTTACAAGTTAAGTGCAACAGTGAGTTTATTTGTGACATTCACATACAGATGCCCTACCCCCTACAACTAAACAGTGCCCTGCCCTGTGCCAACTTATTATGTGCCTAACTTAAGACCATAAGACCATAAGACATAGGAGTGGAAGTAAGGCCATTCGGCCCATCGAGTCCACTCCACCATTCAATCATGGCTGATTTCAACTCCATTTACCCGCTCTCTCTCCATAGCCCTTAATTCCTCGAGAAATCAAGAATTTATCAACTTCTGTCTTAAAGACACTCAACGTCCCGGCCTCCACCGCCCTCTGTGGCAATGAATTCCACAGACCCACCACTCTCTGGCTGAAGAAATTTCTCCTCATCTCTGTTCTAAAGTGACTCCCTTTTATTCTAAGGCTGTGCCCCCGGGTCCTAGTCTCCCCTGTTAATGGAAACAACTTCCCTACATCCACCCTATCTAAGCCATTCATTATCTTGTAAGTTTCTATTAGATCTCCCCTCAACCTCCTAAACTCCAATGAATATAATCCCAGGATCCTCAGACGTTCATCGTATGTTAGGCCTACCATTCCTGGGATCATCCGTGTGAGTCTCCGCTGGACCCGCTCCAGTGCCAGTATGTCCTTCCTGAGGTGTGGGGCCCAAAATTGCTCACAGTATTCTAAATGGGGCCTAACTAATGCTTTATAAAGCTTCAGAAGTACATCCCTGCTTTTATATTCCAAGCCTCTTGAGATGAATGACAACATTGCATTTGCTTTCTTAATTACGGACTCAACCTGCAAGTTTACCTTTAGAGAATTCTGGACTATGATTCCCAAGTCCCTTTGCACTTCAGCATTATGAATTTTGTCACCGTTTAGAAAATAGTCCACGCCTCTATTCTTTTTTCCAAAGTGCAAGACCTTGCACTTGCCCACGTTGAATTTCATCAGCGACTTCTTTGTCTTACGGGCCCTACCACTACATCTAGGTGTCTCCCCAGATGGTACAGCAGGAGTGGAGGTGGACTGCTGAGAATCACGCCCTGCAACATGGCTCCCCGACGGCACGCGTTTCCTGTGGCGGCCCGGCTTCGAGGTGCCAGGCTGCTCGGTGGGCGTGCTGGATGGTGTGGTGCCACCCTTGTCCTACCCGCTGCCCACCAGACGCGCCAGGGACGGAAGGGGGGAGGCCGAGTGTCCCGGAACGTCCCTTGCTGGAGGTACCGGGACGGGCCCCAGAAGCTCCTCCTCCCTTGGGGAGCCCTGTGGCCCCCAGGCCTCACTGTGGGATGGAGATGCGATCGGAGACATGCCCCGTCGCACCACCGACACCTGGCGCTGCCAGTCCTGGAGGCCTGCAGCGGTATCAACTACGGTTCGAATGCTTGCAGAGACAGAGCCCAGAGAGTGCGACATTCCTGCCATGGACTGTGCTATCTCAACCTGTGAGTGCGCCACGCCATCCATCACGTGTGCCAGGCGGTCTATGCTCTCCGCGACTGACTGCTGGGACTGTGCCATCGCCTGCTGGAACCAGGCCATGGCATGGTGAGACTCGGCCAGGGCCCGGGGAGCGGCGGCAATGTCGTGTTGGCTCTGTGAGATGGCTGCCTGTGAGAGGGCAGCCCGCTCCTGGGCCATGGATGACGCGTACACGTGAAGCCCAACGCCTTGCAGAACCTGACCAATGGCCAAAACCGTTTCACCCATTGCCTCCACCGCGGACGCCACCCGTGCGGTGTCAGCCTGGGTGGCTGCGATGAGCGGCACCACTCCCTGCTCCTGGACGCGAATGGACTCCTCCAACTGCATGTGCAGGTCCTGGAAGATGGCCCTCATCCCATTATTCAGTTCCTCGGTGTCCACATGCATCGGTTGTCCGGGTGGGTCAAATGCATCCAGGAACCCGGGAACCGTCTGGGTGGCAGCTGTTTGCTGGGCCTGGGCTGCCCTCTGCCAGTCCAACCCCTCGGCTGCTCCAAACTTCACCTGCTGTACCGGCTCGGCTGTGTGGTGCGCACCAGACCGTGACCCGGGAGCCTCATCACTTATCTGCCCAACCTAGGTGAGTGTATCTGCGATGGTGGATGGTGTGGGAGACAGCAGTGCCGCAAACTCGAGGTCATCATCCGTTAGGAAGTCTGGTGTGTACTGGTCCCCCTCATGGCCCTGCGCAAGGTGCATGCGGCCCATGTCATGTCGCCCTCCAGGTGAATCCGTGGACTGTGTGGCCGTTCTCTGTGCGTCACCGTCCACTGACCCCGTCCTGTCCCCATCACTGTCGTGGCTCATGGCCCTATCTTCGGGCAATGCACGGCCATCACTTTCGTCACTGTCCGTCCTGTGCCTCTCAGTATTGTTTCTGTCCGTCCTCTGTGCGTCCCCGTCCAGCGTCCCAGACTGAGAGGATGGCCCTCCTGTCTGACCGACTGCCACCCTCTGGCATGCGTCCCTGGGTGCGCTTGAGGTTGGAGGTGGTCGGCTTTGTCTTGGCCGAGACGACCTTGGACGTTTGGCGGCTTGCCCTGGGGAACACAACGATACGGGGTTCGTTAGACACGCTGGGTCGGGTGTATGGTGGTTGTGGGGGCAGTATGTGAGGGGGGGAGGGGATCGGGGGTGCAGTGGCATGAGTGTGAGGGGGGAGGGGATCGAGTGTGCAGTAACATGAGTGTGAGGGGGGAGGGGATAGAGGGTGCAGTGGCCAGTGTGAGGGGGAGGGGATCGAGGCTGCAGTGGGCAATGTGTGAGGCGGGGCGATGACGGGTTGGGGGGGTGAGGACATGCAGGGTTGTCTCACTTGCTTCTGCGCCTCCAGCCTGGCATGTCGCGACCTCTCGGGTGGCGGATCCCCCAGCGAGGTCCAGGGCTCTCTGCTCGTGAACGTTTAGGGGGTGCAGCACAGGAGAACCCCCTCCGGTTCTCATACGCTCACGTTGGTTGTGCGCTATCTTGTCCTGGGGGGGGGGGGCGGGGGGGTTTGGATAAAGCATCACAATTAGGCGGGTAACATCAGGGCGTGCAGATATCAGCTATATTAATGCTGGGTGAGGAGACACTTGGAGCCACGCCATGGCATCTCTGCAGGGGGGGTCCCGGTGCTCATGTGGCTCGAGTACAATGTTGTGCAGCCTGAACCCCCCCTCCCCCCCCACCCACCCCCCACCCCACTCCCCCCCCTTGTGCCCGGGGAGGGTTGGTTGTGACCCGGGGGTACCCTCATGGCACTTTCCCTGGCAGCCCGAGTGAGGTTGTGCAGCTTCTTCTGACACTGCTTCCCGGACCGGGGGGTGTGCCCCACAGCACTCATAGCGGTGCCAACTTCACGACAACCGCGCCTCACCGTGCTGGACGGCTGGCGATACCCACGTCTTGGGCAGAGGGTGGCACTTCGGCTTTCAACCTCATCGAGGAGGGTGTTCAGGTCCGTTTCCCGGAACCTCGGTGCGGCTCGACGGGGCTCAGCCATCTCTCCTCCTTCTCCTCCTCCTGGGTCCTTCCGTGCACGGATCGCGCCATTTACGGCGCAGCGGCGCGTCAATCGGGCATCGTGTGCTTACGACGCTGCTTTCGCACCACGCCCCCCGAGTTCCTCGCGGCTCCGTTCCTGGCCCATTTTCGGGCCCTGAATCGACCGCAATCAGGGCCATTTCGCACCGTTGTGAAACTCAACGGCGTTTACGACGGCGTTCACGACGGCGTGGGCACTTAGTCGTGGGAGCAGAAAATCGCACCCTAGAGGTGAAAGTGAGGGAAAAACCTCCTGCACAAGATGGTGCCGGAGCGAGGCGACTCTCTGCGAGCTCTCCCTAACAGATCCACTTTTTACTTAAGTTACAATCACTCTAATCTTTCAAAATTTAGTTCTAAGACTAACATTATTATTAACCGTTCTCTTTTATCCTTTCTTGCAGGTTTGAACATTCTCCGAGGCCCATGGAGATCTTTTCACACGACCTGACATCCACGACCTGGAAGCGGATCGGACCCAAACCAGAAGTGAAGCCCCGACCTCGATTTGGATCCGACCCGGACTTCGGAGCACCCAACCTGGCCTAACAACCGACGCCAGCCCCCGGATCACCTGGCCCAGTCCCTGGAGCTCCCAACCCAACCCTAATGAAGAGACCCAGCCAAAATCAACCCAGAGAGGCCCGCCCAATGGCCTGACCCAGAGAGGCTCGCCCAGCAATCCGAACGACCAGGAGATGGAAGAAAGAAAAATCCACGTGGAGGCCCGACCGGGCCTACTCCAAAACCCGACCCCAGGAACACCCAGGCAGGGAACAGACCACGGGACCCAGCCCAACCTGCCTCAGGAAGCCCCTACCCACGACCCAGGACCCCCGAAATGGCAGAAACCCGCGAAAGGACCCGAACGTACTGCAAGGTATTCTCGTGCCCGTAGAACACCGGGACCCGACTGCATGCCAAACTTGCTCCCCCAGCAACCCCTCCTCAACCAGCGCATGGGACCCTGCCAGTGCCCTGGACCCTGCCAGACGCAACCACCTACCTTCCACAAGGTCAGACTTCTCCCATGGGATCTCAGGACCATCCAGCCGCAGCCGCCGACCGAGGTTGCGAGGGAAACGCGGCGGTCTGCAGGTGAGACTGAAGCAACCCGGTTTCAAGACCCCTCCCCCCAGCATTCTCCTGGCAAACGTACAAGTGATCGAAAACAAACTGGATGAACTTAACGCTAGACTTACCTCGCAGAGGGAAGTAAGAGACTGCTGTGTGCTCTGTTTCACTGAGACATGGCTCACCCCCGCCTCACCGGGCTGTGCCTTACAACCTGAAGGCTTCTCAATTCACCGGGCGGACCGCACGGCATCATTAGGCAAAGCAAAGGGCGGAGGGGTGTGCCTCCTCATCAACTCCTCCTGGTGCTTGGATGTGGTGACCCTGGCGACCTACTGCTCCCAGACCTGGAATACCTGACCGTGAAGTGTCGCCCACATTATCTTCCACGTGAGTTCACTTCAGCCATTATCACAGCGGTCTACATCCCACCCCAGGCAGAAGTGAAGAAGGCAATGGACAAACTATACACAGTAATAAACAACTACGAAACAGAACACCCGGAGGCCTTGTTCATCGTGGCCAGAGACTTCAACAAGGCCAATCTCAAGAGTGTACTGCCAAAATTCCCCCAGCACATCTCCTGTCCCACCAGGGGCGACAATACTCTTGACCACTGCTACTCAAAAATCAAGGCTGCCTACCATTCCATCCCCCGACCGCACTTTGGGAAATTAGACCATAAGACGGTGCTCCTTCTCCCGGCATACAAACAGAAACTCAAGCGGGGGAATCCAGCGAAGAAGGTCGTGCAGTGCTGGTCCGAGGAAACAGAAGGGCTCCTACGAGACTGCTGAGAGACAGTGGACTGGTCCATTTTTTAACAACTCAGCGATTAACTTAAATGAGTATTCCACCACGGTCACAGACTTCATCAGCAAATGTGTGGATGACTGTGTGCCAAAGAAAGCAGTACGTACGCTCCCCAACCGGAAACCATGGCTCAATCGCGAAATTGACTCCCTACTGAAGGACAGATCTGAGGCGTTCAAGTCAGACGACCCTGACCCAGAAAAGAAATCCAGGCATGACCTCCGCAAAGCCATCCGAGATGCCAAGAGAGAATATCAAACCAAGCTAGAGTCACAGACAGACCCTCGGCGGTTGTGGCAAGGACTAAACAACATAACGGGCTACAAAGCAAAGCCGAGCAGTATCTCTGGCAGCAGCGCACCCCTCCCCGATGAACTCAATGCATTTGATGCTCGGATCAAGCAGGAAACCAACAATCCACTGTCGCGTGCCCCAGCAGCCCACAACTCACCCATACCCACCATCACAGCTTCCAAAGTCAGATCGGCCTTCCTAAAAGCGAACCCTCGGAAGGCGATCCCTGGTTGTGCACTCAGAGCCTGCGCTGGCAGAGGTGTTCGCGGACATCTTTAACCTGTCTCTACTCCACTCCGAGGTCCCCACCTGCTTCAAGAAGACCACCATCATACGCTGCCAAAGAAGAACCAGGCAACGTGCCTCAATGACTACCGTCCAGTGGCCCTGACTTCAGTCGGAATGAAGTGTTTCAAGAGGTTGGTCATGAAGCGCATCACCTCCATGTTCCCAGAACGCCTTGATCCACTGCAATTCGCATACCGCTGCAACCGGTGCACATCAGACACCATTTCCCTGGCCCTACACTCATCCCGACAGCATCTCGACAACAAGGATTCCTACATCAGACTCCTATTTATTGACTACAGCTCCGCCTTCAACACCATAATCCCAGCCAAGCTCATATCAAAGCTGCAAAACCTATGACTTGGCTCCTCATTCTGCAACTGGATCCTCGGCCTTCTGACCCACAGATCACAATCAGTAAGAATAAACAACAACACCTCCTCCACAATAGTCATCAATACTGGGGCCCCGCAAGGCTGCGTACTTAGCCCCCTACTCTACTCCATGTACACACACGACTGCATGGCAAAATTTGGTTCCATCTCCATCTACAAGTTTGCTGATGGTACGACCATAGTGGGCCGGATCTCGAATAACGATGAGTCCGAATACAGGAGGGAGATAGAGAACCTCGTGGAGTGGTGCAGCGACAACAATCTCTCCCTCAATGCCAGAAAAACTAAAGATCTGGTCATTGACTTCAGGAAGCAAAGTACTGTACACACCCCTGTCAGAATCAACGGGGCCGAGGTGGAGATGGTTAGCAGTTTCAAATTCCTAGGTGTGCACATCTCCAAAAATCTGTCCTGGTCCACCCACGTCGACGCTACCACCAAGAAAGCACAACAGCACCTATACTTCCTCAGGAAACTAAGAAAATTCGGCATGTCCACATTAACTCTTATCAACTTTCACAGATGCACCATAGAAAGCATCCTATCAGGCTGCATCACAGCCTGGTATGGCAACTGCTCGGCCCAGGACCGCAAGAAACTTCAGAGAGTCGTAAACACAGCCCAGTCCATCACACAAACCTGCCTCCCATCCATTGACTCCATCTACACCTCCCGCTGCCTGGGGAAAGCGGGCAGCATAATCAAAGATCCCTCCCACCCGGCCTACTCGCTCTTCCAACTTCTTCCATCGGGCAGGAGATAAAGAAGTCTGAAAACACGCACGAACAGACTTAAAAACAGCTTCTTCCCCGTTGTTACCAGACTCCTAAATGACCCTCTTATGGACTGACCTCATTAACAATACACTCCTGTATGCTTCACCCGATGCCGGTGTTATCTGTTACATTGTATACCTTGTGTTGCCCTATTATGTATTTTTTTAAATTTCCTTTTCTTTTCATGTACTTAATGATCTGTTGAGCTGCTCGCAGAAAAATACTTTTAACTGTACCTTGGTACACGTGACAATAAACAAACAAACAAAAAATTTACAATCGTCAGTGAAAAGGCATAGAGGAAATTATTAGTCCCAGGATAATTCCAAATGGAATTCATCCAAGTGTCTCAAAAGAAGCAGCTGCTGAGACAGTAGATGCATTCAGCGGAATTCTCCCAAATTGCACGGAGTGCTGGATCAGGTGGGAACAGCTGTGTGAAACTCGCTGGCTGCACAGGTGCCTATTCTCACCTGATTTAACAGCACTCGGTGCAATTTCAGAGTGCTACTAAGGACCACACCGGCAACTGTAGGGTCTGGGGAAAGGTGGGGAGGTTGCTGAACACACCGGCAACTCCAGGATTCTTAGATTGGGGTTACATTTTTAAAGGACCCTCTCCCCACAGAGATCCGGACACCCCCATTGGAGGTCGGAGCCCCGCCAGGGAGATTGAGACCTCCCAAGGAGGTCGGGACCCCCCACCCCCCCACAAAGGTTGCGAACCCTGGCAGACAAGGGGGACATCCCTCAATCCCCACACACAGAAGTGCAACTTTCCCCTCAAGGGGCTGGTTTAGCACAGGGCTAAATCGCTGGCTTTGAAAGCAGACCAAGGCAGGCCAGCAGCACGGTTCAATTCCCGTACCAGCCTCCCCGAACAGGCGCCGGAATGTGGCCTCTAGGGGCTTTTCACAGTAACTTCATTTGAAGCCTACTTGTGACAATAAGCGATTTTCATTCCACATGCTAAGATTGGAGCACACCACACCCCCACACCATGCGAGCATCAGGCTGACCCAACCTACTCTCACCTGCCATTGGCATTGGGGCAATCTCACTCATCACTAGTCGTGCCCCCACCCACCCTGAACAGTCTCTGGCACCCCTCACCTCAGTGTATGTACAATACCTCCCCAGACAACAATCGAGCCCACCCCCACACATAAGGTACCCCCCATGGGTCTCCCCTGGCACTGCCCGGCCATGACCCTCACAACCTGGGAGTATCATAGGGGCAGCATGGTAGCCTTGTGGATAGCACAATTGCTTCACAGCTCCAGGGTCCCAGGTTTGATTCTGGCTTGGGTCACTGTCTGTGCGGAGTCTGCACATCCTCCCCGTGTGTGCGTGGGTTTCCTCCGGGTGCTCCGGTTTCCTCCCACAGTCCAAAGATGTGCGGGTTAGGTGAATTGGCCATGATAAATTGCCCTTAGTGTCCAAAATTGCCCTTAGTGTTGGGTGGGGTTACTGGGTTATGGGGATAGGGTGGCGGTGTTGACCTTGGGTAGGGTGCTCTTTCCAAGAGCCGGTGCAGACTCGATGGGCCGAATGGCCTCCTTCTGCACTGTAAATTCTATGATAATCTATGATAAGGTGGGGCGAACGTGTCACACCCGGCAAGTCGATGTAACTAGGTAACATTTATAGAAATCAGGGTCACGCCCATCCTGAGATTAACCTGATCGTGTCACTGGTGGGGCATGGAGAAGATCCCGAACTGAGACCTCACCGGCACAAATCCTGTTATGGCCCTCTCGCGCGATTTAGATACCATAACTGCATTCACCCTGCAGCCCACTTATTCCATTGATAATTTCCCCAAATTTCTGGAAAGGTCCTGTCAGATTGGAAAGTAGTGAATATAACAGCTCTATTCAAGAAAGGAATGTGTCAAAAAGCAGGAAACCGCAGTCCATCAGCCAAACATCTGTTTGAGGGAAAATTCCAGAATCTATTATTCCGACAGCAAAAGCAGGGCACTTAGATGAAAAGTGGATGGAATCAGATAGCTTAAATGGCTGTGAAAGTTGATAAAGAAACTTGCAGAGAGATGTATCACTTTATCTGGGATGATAGCAACGATGCCAATTAGGTTACTTTGAAATACGATGGACACCTTTTTGTTCCTGATGCACAAGGCACAGATTTAAAGTTTAATGCACAAATGACCGGGAAATGCAGCGAAATTCTCTGTTGGTGGGATCCCCACTTCGCCGGCAGCGCTCCCATGCCCGCAGGTTTGCTGACGGTGTGGGGTGGCCACAATGGGAAAGCCCGTTGGCCGGCTGTGGGAACGGACATTCCTACTGCCGGCAAGGGTGTGCAGCTCCGGACAATGGGCTGATGGGATGGAGAATCCCGCCCATGGTGTTTGACAAATTTATTATAATTCTTTGAGGGAACAACAAGTAACATGGAGAAACGGGAACCGATAGATATAGTGTAGTTAGATTTCCAAAAGACATCGGATAAAGTACCACATCAAAGGTTACTACACAAAATGAGAGCTCATATTAGCATGGCTAAAGGAGTGGTTCGCCAACAGGAAACAGAGCAGGGAGAGATGGGTCATTTTCAGCTTGGCAAGATGCAACTGGAGTTCCACAGGCATCAGTGCTGGGCCATCAACTATATACAAACTGTATCAATGACATGGATGAAGAGAGCGAATTATGGTTGCTATATTTGCTGATGACTCAAAGGTCGATAGGAAGGTAAGTTGTGAAAAGGGCATAAAGAGTCTCTAAAGGGATATAGTGAATGGGGAAAATTTTGGCGGATAGAGGAGAATGTGTAGAAACGCAAACATGTCCATTTGACATGAAGAATAGCAAATAACATATTATTTGAATGGAGAGAGATTATAGAACACTGAGTTACAGAGGGATCTGGGTGTCCTGGTATGTAAGTCACAAAAAGTTAGTGTGTGGGTACGGCAAGTAATTAGGAAGGCTAATGGAAAAAAACAGAGACAGAAAACATTGTGTACACTTAAAGGGGCCTTGCAGCCAATCCTAAATGCAAAGCAATTGGAAAAAAAGACAAAGAAAGCCAGTTTGCTGAGCTCTCTTGACCATGATGCAGAACTTTGCAAAGCAGTTGCACACGGCCTGTACCTGATATCAAAAATTCACAAGCAGTTGCAAAAGCCTGAGTTTTATTTTATACCATCTGCTCCAAAGAGGGAATATTAGAGCAGTTGCCTTAAAGGGACAGAATAGGTTAGGAGCCAAACATTGCAACAGTGCTCCAGATGCAGACGTCCTGTGAACATGTCATTATCAAGCTTCTTTAACAACTTAATAACTTAAGCTGCTGCATAGCTTTTACTTTCAATGGTTTTGTGTTTTTGGCTTTAGCACAAAAATAAAGCTCATGGGAGCATTTCCTTCCGTAATAATCTTGGCATTATGTGCACAATGAACATTCAGACCCCAGTTTCCAGACCCCAACCACCATTGCTACCTTGGTGCTCCGACCCCAATTGCCCATGCCACAATTCCACTTGGGGTCACGACGCACAGTTTAAGAAATCCTAGCCTAAGAAGATGAAGGAGTCGGATTTGAAACCACCACCACTCCCTCACTCCGATGCTATCTGCTGAGCCATCGGTGACACATTTTTTAAAATGAAGGGGCAATTTAGCATGGCCAATCCACCCACACTGCACATCTTTGGGTTGTGAGGATGAGACCCATGCAGACACGGGGATAATGTGCAAATTCCACACGGACAATAACTCGGGGCCGGGATCGAACCTTGGTCCGCGGCGCCGTGAGGCAGCAGTGCTAACCACTGTGCCATTTTGCAGCCTAAAGATTTGTTCACACAAGGCACAAACGCCAGACAGAGATGTTTAAAAGAGAGACACTGTCCATTCAGTACAAACAGATTTTTGACAGAGTTTGATTTCTTCAATCGGTCCTTTCTTTGTTTCCTTTCTTAAAATAAAGTGACGTATGCAGGGCACTGTCACTTTAAACAATGCAGTTGGCCATCCGTGGGCTAAAAGTGTTTTTACACACCTCCCTGCAGGCTCCTAATAACATGAGAATGTATTTCGCATTCGATAATATGACACCTTCAGAGTCTGTGCCTTGCTTCACACCTCAAATGAGAACTGATGCAGGGGAACTACAGTGCCCATCTCGTCGAGGCTGGGATTCGGTGCCCTGGTGCGACTAGTTCCTCAGTTGTGTCAGATAAATGAGATTAATGCACTGGGTGTCAGGTGGAATCTCGAATCGGAGGGTGCCCAGAATGCGCACTGCGAACCACAACAGGTTTTCAGTTCTGAGCTTATCATGGAATGGTTAATGTCGAATTGCTTTTGGACTTCTTGAGCTGGCGATCTCAAAAATGGAACCGTGTCAAACGACAATGGAAATAATCATTGGTGAAACGGCTGTCTAATTGTGAGTTCTTTCTCTCCTGTTACCAAAATATGCACGGAGTGAGTTGTTGACGCAATTATTTGGCATGAGATGGTTGAAGCTTCACTTAACGTCAACCCAGCCTGCTCTGATGGAGAGCCTGCACCTCTCTTTCTCTCATTTATTTTCCTGTCATCCTTAATGCTTTTAATTTTCATTGACAATATTGACTTCATTAAGGACAAATTTACAAGCAACACTTTTGAAGGAATTAATTTGACAGGCTGCACTCGCCCGGTTCCTCCCAAGTGAATTTCAATTAAACTGTAATTAATTTTGAGCTAAACCAAAGGAAGTGGGTTTGCAAACTGTGTGCTTTGATCCATGGATACTACAGACGAATTAGGAGCAGGAGTAGGCCACTCGGCCCCTCAAGCCTGCTCCTCAATTCAATAAATTCATAGCTGATCTGATTATAACCTCAATCCCATGTTCCTGCATTTCCCTGATAACCTTTCTCACCCTTTGATAATCAAGAATCTATCTAGCTCTGCCTTAATAATATTCAAACACTCCGCTACTACTGTCTTTTGAGGAATAGAGTTCAAGATACTCACAACCCTCAGAGAGAAAAAACTCTCCTCATCTTTGTCTTGAATGCGTGACCTCTTATTTTTAGACAATGACCCCTAGTTCTAGATTCCCTCACAAGAGGAAACATCCTCTCCACATCCACCTTGTCAATATACCTCAGGATCTTACATGTTTCAATCAAGTTGTCTCTTACTCTTGGAAATTCCAGTTGATACCAGGCTAGGCTGTCCAATCTTTCCTCATAATGCAACCTTTCCATTCCTAGTCTAGTAAACCTACTCTGAGCTTCTTCCAATGCTTCAATAAATAAGGAACCAATACTACACTCAGTACTCCAGATGTGGTTTCACCAATGCCCTGCCTAATTGAAGCATAACGGCCGGGATTCTCCAATCCCGTGGCCAAGTTCTGAAACTGGCGACAAAACTGGCGCGAGCCACTCCAGCGACAGCGGGCCTCCAGGCCCAGGTATTCACCCCTTCCTAGGGGGCTAGTATGGTGCCAGAGTGGTTTCCGCTGCTCCGGCGTTCGAAAGCTGGCATGCCATGGCTGGCACGGGTCCCCGTCTCCGCGCCGGCCCCCAGGCAATATGGCAGAGCCCTAAAGGCGCCCGGCGCGGAGGAACATAGGCCCCCCACGGAACTAGCCCGCCCGCCGATCGGTAGGACCCGATCGCGGGCCAGGCCACCGTGGAAGCCCCCCCCCCCCCGGTGTCGGATCCCCCAGCCCCCACCGCCCCCCCCCCCCCCCGCCCCTCACCAGGATGGCCCCCACAGCCAGAACTTTGAGGTCCCGCCGGGAGGGACCATACGTGACCCACGCAGGCCGAACTCGGCGGGCACTCGGCCCGTCGAGGCGCAGAGAATCGCTGGGGGGGCCGCTTTCAACAGCCCCTGACCGGCGCAGCAGCGATCCCACGGGCGCCCGAGAATCAGCGGGCCAGCGTCGGAGCGGCGTGGCACGATTCTCGCCACTCCCAGTGATTCTCCGACCCGGGGTGGGATCGGAGAATCCCGGCCAACCTCTCTACTTTTGCATGCAACTCTTGGCACTCTGGCAGAGTGGTCAGCACTACTGCCTCACAGCGCTGGGACCCAAGTTTGGTTTCGGCCTGTGTGGAGTTTCCAAGTTCCCCCCATGTCTGCAAGGTTTTCCTCCGGGTGCTCCAGTTTCCTTCCACAGTCCAAAGATGTTCAGGTTAGATGGATTGCCCATGCAAAATTACCCCTTACTCTCCAAAGTTGTGGAGGTTAGGTGGGGTTACGAGGATAGGGCAAAAGAGAGGGTCTAGGTAAGGTGCCCTTTCAGAGGATTGATGTTGACTAGATGAGGCGAATGGCCTCCTTCAGCACTGTTGAGATTCTATGGATTCACAATAAATGATAACATTCTATTAACTTTCTGAATGACTTGCTTAAGCTGCATAGTAGCCTTTTGTAATTCATGCTGTAATGCTGGAAATACAGCAGGTTAACTGTACCATGAGAGAAAGATAGGTGAACCTTTTTTGGGTTGGGGTCATCATAAGAGAGGTATTCTGTGGGATCCTCCCATGTCATAAGATGATGGTATTCACTGTAGGTACACTCTGTGTTAAACATCACTTGGTTTGGTTTTGGAGCTCCTCTCTGCCATGGCAGTCTCTGCTGCATTTTCTGCAGAGGAAGACAGTGGATTTGGAAGATGCACAATTCACTAGCCTCTGTTTTTCTGGATCCTCTTCTCGGCCAGCCGAGCCTTTCATTTCAGCTCGGCTCTTCCAATACCCTTCCAAACAGTCAGCCTCCAGAGGTCATAACCACTGACAACTGATTGCAAGCTGTCAATGTCAACCATCTTCATATCTATATGAGGCTGTCCTTGTGGTGGAGGGATGGATACCCAGGAGGTCACGGCCCAGTGGCCAGACCTCCATACTGAGAGGCCTTGGCAATGTGGTCCGCATCTATCCAAAGAATGTGACCAAGTCAGAGCAGACATTGTTGGTTTAGCAATAAGTGCGTGATGGTGGAATTAGCTCATTCTGGGGACTCTGAGTTGGTGACCATATCCTGCCAAGAGATGCCAGATATGTGTGAAACAGGAAAGGTGAAAACCTTTCTTCTGCCTAGCACTTATTGCACAAGTCCCACCACTGCTGAAGATGCAAGTTTGGTATACTCCCTGTTTGGTGCTCTGAGTCAGCATTTTCTCACTGAATTTGGACATAACAAATGCAGCTTTTGTAATTTGTGTGTTGAGTTCAACATCAAGTGACAGATTGCTGGTGATTGTGGAACCTAGATATGTGAAGCAACAACAACCTCCATTGTCACATTGTCAATGTTGATAGATGGCCGTAGGAAAACATCCTGGACCATGATGCCGATGGGTCAAACCAAACTCCATATAGGTGTGAGAGAATCTGGAGAAACAACAAGGGATTAAAACCTGACAGACCCCGAGGACCTGATGGCCGACATCCTAGGGTTTTAAAAGAGGTAGATGTGGGGATCTTGGGTGTGTTAGCTATAGAATTTTCTGAAATTTCGAGAATCTAGAGTGGTCTCAGCAGCGTGTAAGTTAGAAAATGTCTGGTGATGATCCGATTCAACTTGTGACAGTGCTCTGATGTTGCATGTCTCCAGAACACCTTGTGGCATGGTTTATTCTGAAAGAAGGCATTAGTTATATGAAACTCATGCTAGCAGCAAACCTCAAGCACTCTCTGTACATTCTTTATCTTTGCCAGGTAATGATGTCTGAGGCAGGAGGGCTGGGCCTCTTGGTCGGCATTCACTCTGTGTTGAAATCCCTCAGAGTGTAAGGATTTTCTGACGGAGGGATTCTTCTGTTAGCAGCGTAAAGCTCCTGATAGAACTGGTTTTCCATCTCTGCAATAGAGTACTGTGCCGGTTCATGGATGTTCAAGAGATTAATTGGCTCTATTTGAGTTGAGTGACGGATGGAGAGAATACCATTTTGAACCATTTGTGGGTGGAGTTCTATCATCGGGGTTAGCGAGTTTCTTACAGCGAAGCCCTTCCTTTAGTCACATGTTTCCTCTGAACTCTTCCACTGCCATTTTGAATGTGTCTTGGTTTCCTTTCAGTGAACCTGGGCACCCTGGTTTAGTGTGCAGTCAATTCCAGCCCCACTCATCCCGGAGTCACAACAAATGATATAACCAATAATTCTTAGAAAAATACCCAAAGGCATTGTCCCTTGGCTGCCCAATAATTACAGTCACCAGGTTTGTAAATGTAAACACAATTACTGTTTATTTATAGCAAGAACTATAATGAAATATGTCGATTTTTATACCTTTATTTACCAGGTAAGAAGGATGTTTCATTGACAGCTTCATAATGTCCTATCAAAATCCACTGTAAGCTACAATTGTTCAATGAGGCATCTAATTTTTTTGTTTAAATACAATGTTAAAGAGTCTGCCCTGATATCAAACAACTGTTTTGAACTGACCTCAGTAATTTTCCAATACTTTTGGATGCGATGGATGTCTTTAGATTGTTATCATCACAAACAATAGCAACCCTCTTTCTTTATAAAACACATTTCAGATTCGCAAGAGGATTAAACAATCTAAGTCATTCAAATTACTGACTTCTTACAAATTGTTTTTCCATGAAGAGTCATGAGTTTACCTGATAAAGCATCAATTCCAAAGTAGACAAATTTGACATCATCAATCAAGGTTCGTTCATGCTACTTCCTTGCAGTTTTAAAAACACTCTGGGGGACCCTTCAGCCAGCTAAACCAAAAATTTTAAAACATATTTAAGTGTGTCTTTTTTTTATGTTCACACCCGTTATGTACTTTGTTGTAGCCTCAAAGAAAAAGAATCAAGGTGACACACGTCAAGTTTCCATAACATAGTGCAAGGGGTTTATTTACAAGGTGCTGCTCAAACAGGGCACAATGGTGCACTCCACAAAAGCCCGTGAAACACTCCGATGACATCTTTGTGTAACATGCAACATTATATCAGCCAATGGTGTTACCCTGATACATAACACCCTTCCTCTTTATTCCTTTAGTGTCCCCAGCATTTTTACTTAATCAAATACTTAAACACAGATCAAACACATTATGCTGTAACTAACATTGGTATGATACAGATACCTACGTACATTAGTAAGACAGTCTCTTGGTTGGATGTCTGTCTCATTTTGGCAGAACACGATGTTCAGGAACTTGGCTCTTATAGATACGAGGAGTGTCTTCCTGTACACTGTTCAATGTTACGTCTGGCAAAACCAACTCAGGAACCATCTCTAGTTGTGTGGATGATTCTGTTTAACACATTACATAATTTCAGCAATTGTGGTCCTCAAGTTGGGCATGTCGCTGTCCATACTCTCTATGATGAATACATCTGGTACAGGTTCTGTACTCTCACTACGTCCAGACAATAATTGATCAGCATTCCAACATCAAATTTGTTCATCGCCAGATTGTACAGTATATGAAATCAGACCCGTTTTGGCTAATATAATTGTTGAGTCCAGCTTTTTACCTGAGGCACAATTCCTCACAAGAACATGTTCCCAACGGTCAGACTCTGCTTTTGGAATGTTGTTGCCTTCTAGCCATTTGCGTCAGATGTTGTTGCCTGACTATCTCTGAGGTTTAAGTGGGAGTCAAAAGGTTGAACAGTGCACGTAGTTTCCTTTGAACATCAGTGCAGACGGTGAGCTTTGTGTTGTTGAATGCGCAGTGGTTCTCTGTCATTAGGAAACTATTGAACATTTAGGTACAGAGCATTTATTCCTCAAAGCATTCACTGTATGCTTGAACGATTGTACAAAACGTTCAGCTAAGCCATTGGTCGCTGGATGGCAGGGGGAAAAATTGATATGGCAGATACCACATCCCTTCAGATAATCCTCGAATTCATCTGATGTGAGCTGAGTACCGTAATCGCTCACAAGTTTATTTACGTCACACGAATCTTGCAAATACCTCGGAAACCTTTCTATGATCTGTTCCGTAGTTGTTCATTTCATGATGGCAAACGCCCGGCACTTTGAATGCGCATCAACTATTACCAATAACACATGTCCTTCGACTGGTCTCGCATAATCAACATGGATTCTTTGCAATGGTGTGGTAGCCCATTCCCATGAACACAAAGGATGTTCTTATTTGTTAGATCTTTTGTTGGAGCCACAAAGACAAAGAATCAGAGGTGGCACACACTCGTATAACATAGTGCAAGGGATTTTTTTACAAGATGCTGCTCAAACAGGCACAATGGTGAACTCCACAATAGCCCACGAAATGCTCCGATGACATCATTGTGTAACACATGACATTACACCAGCCAGTGGTGTTACTCTGATATATAACAGCACCAGACATTATGGTGAGAGTTTTATTGAGTTGATGGAGGTCTCGGTCACCAGTTTGAAAGTCAGCAAATGACCTATGTTTCCTCCTTTGGGGAAGGCCTGCCAAATTATGAGCCAATTAGGCAGTTGAGAAGACTCCTTCCACTGGGTCAGGGTCCTGGGGATGGAAGCCACATTTACCAACAGCCGGCATCCAATTAGAGGAAGCAATTCATTTGCTCAGCAGTGCCACTAGTGAGGCATGGCTGCTGCCAGAACGACACCTTCTAGAAGCCCTAGATTGCTGAGCGACTCAGACCACTGGAAAGTGATGTTTGGAGGGTTTTCTGAGGTGAGAAAAAGGTGTTATAGGGGTGTCAGCAGCAAGGACATATAGGATGACTCCCAACAGTTCATGACGACAATCCTGCCCGTGACTGGGTGAATATCAGTTGTAACAGGAAGGGACTGATAATTCAACAGGAATTGCCCCTTAAGACATAAATTGGTGGTGGAGCAGATAGGCCCTGCACTGGCCTTCCTGCCATGGGCTTAATTAAATTGGAGATGGGAAGATCTCAGAGTCCCCATCAGCCACCATCCCCATCTGATTGAATGCCAGCCCTGCAATTACATAAAGGGTTATTGTTAAATATGGAAATATATAGTCTATATTATCAGTGATGTTCGATCACATGATAAAGATCATGGAGAGAAAGTTCCATGTAGAGGCTCGTATAGAGACTATCTTGTAGATAGTTAGCATAATGTTCAATAAGAGATAATATTTGCTCACAGTATCACCTCCAGATCACCCATTGCCACAACGACCACATACCAAACAACACATTTTCCAGGCAAAGAGAAACAATAACAGATGGTGGAAATGGTTAAACATGATGAAAGGAGTAACAAGTAAAGATCCCAGTGAATGGAAACAGCAGCAAAGGAAACAGCTGCAGGACAAGGACAGTATGGGAAAATCTTCATCTGAGCTCCAGAAAAAGCAACTGTAATGATAAGAGATAGGAAAAATGCTATCTTTACCAGAGTGCTTCGACCATGTGGGAGGCCCGGATCAAGCCGAGAAATGGCAGAACTGGTGTCGTAGGATTCCTGGGCACAGACCAGCATTGGGACTCGCACAGTGGTGGCTCAATGAGCAGGACAGTCCCTTACTCTACCCCATAGGCAGCATTGTGGACGACATCATGGTCAGGTGGGACATAAATGAAGATGTTACCAAATCCTTTGATACTTATTTTAATCTTTGGATAAACACCATTTTAGAACAAGCAAAATTTTATAGACACACCCAAGGACCAGGGGAGAGCAGAGATTCATTTCTTAATGAGCTATTAATTAACAGAAAATTGTGAATATGTGGAGTTAGGAAGGATGAACTAATTAGAAATCGTATTGCCGAGGGAGGTTTAGAAGAGACATTCTCCAAATGTGGACAGTCGTGGGAAGACTTGACCCTGTCAAAAGTTGTACAGATAGAGACAGGCAGAAGAAAGAAAGCAAACTTAAAGTTTTACTTGAGGTGGGAAAGAAATCGCATGAGAAATCAGGTGGGTATGGTCCACTTTGCAGCACAAAAAAAAATGCAGCGCATCTAACCGCAACCACAGAAAAAGAGATGAGGTAGGCGCCATTATTCAGTGTTCTTGTTGTGGTGGGGAAAGACTGTATTGGTACAAATAATGCCCGGCTGAAAATGCAGAATGCCATTCCTGCAAGAGGGGAGGCATTTCAAATCAATTTTCAACTGCAAACAGCTTTTAACCAAACAATTAAAGGAAAAACAGCATAGATCACACTATCAAGGGAATTGAAGGCATTCAAGAAGTTAAAGATAATGAAGATCCAGAAGTACTGATTTAGGGCGAGATCGCAGGATCAAATGGAAACTATTGGAGTGCAGGTATTATGGTCAACGGATATAAACCAAACTTCAAGTCAGACACTGGAGCAGGAGTTTCAATTGGCAGATACAGAGACGTGGTTAAAACCAGAGATACCAGCGCCATCAACCATAATGCTCCAGGAGGCATCAAGCTGATAGAACATAGAACATAGAACATTACAGCGCAGTACAGGCACTTCGGCTCTCGATGTTGCTCCGACCTGTGAAACCACTCTAAAGCCCATCTACACTATTCCTTTATCGTCCATATGTCTATCCAATGACCATTTGAATACCCTTAGTGTTGGCGAGTCCACTACTGTTGCAGACAGGGCATTCCACACCCTTACTACTCTCTGAGTAAAGAACCTATCTCTGACATCTGTCTTATATCTATCACCCCTCAATTTAAAGCTATGTCCCCTCGTGCTAGACATCACCATCCGAGGAAAAAGGCTCTCACTGTCCACCCTATCCAATCCTCTGATCATCTTGTATGCCTCAATTAAGTCACCTCTTAACCTTCTTCTCTCTAACGAAAACAGCCTCAAGTCCCTCAGCCTTTCCTCATAAGGTCTTCCCTCCATACCAGGCAACATTCTGGTAAATCTCCTCTGCACCCTTTCCAATGCTTCCACATCCTTCCTATAATGCGGCAACCAGAATTGCATGCAATACTCCAAATGCGGCCGCACCAGAGATATGTACAGCTGCAACATGACCTCATGGCTACGAAACTCAATCCCTCTACCAATAAAAGCTAAAACACGGTATGCCTTCTTAACAACCCTCTCAACCTGAGTGGCAACTTTCAGGGATCTATGTACATGGACACCGAGATCTCTCTGCTCATCCACACTGCCAAAAATCTTACCATTAGCCCAGTACTCCGTACTCTTATTATTCCTACCAAAATGAATCACCTCACACTTTTCTGCATTAAACTCCATTTGCCACCTCTCAGCCCAGCACTGCAGCTTATCTATGTCCCTCTGTAACTTGTAACATCCTTCCGCACTGTCCACAACTCCACCGACTTTAGTGTCATCTGCAAATTTACTCACCCATCCTTCTCCGCCCTCCTCCAGGTCATTTATAAAAATGACAAACAGCAGTGGCCCCAAAACAGATCCTTGTGGTACACCACTAGTAACTGGACTCCAGTCTGAACACTTCCCATCAACCACCACCCTTTGTCTTCTTCCAGCTAGCCAATTTCTGATCCAAACTGCTAAATCTCCCTGAATCCCATGCTTCCATATTTTCTGCAGGAGCCTACCATGGGGAACCTTATCAAACGCTTTACTGAAATCCATATACACCACATCAACTGCTTTACCCTCATCCACCTGTTTGGTCACCTTCTCAAAGAACTCAATAAGGTTTGTGAGGCACGAACTACCCTTCACAAAACCGTGTTGACTATGTCTAATCAAATTATTCCTTTCCAGATGATTATACACCCTATCTCTTATAAACCTTTCCAAGATTTTGCCCACAACAGAAGTAAGGCTCATTGGTCTATAGTTACCGGGGTTGTCTCTACTCCCCTTCTTGAACAAGGGGACAACATTTGCTATCCTCCAGTCTTCTGGCACTATTCCTGTAGACAAAGATGACTTAAAGATCAAAGCCAAAGGCTCAGCAATCTCCTCCCTAGCTTCCCAGAGAATCCTAGGATAAATCCCATCTGGCCCAGGGGACTTATCTATTTTCACCCTTTCCAGAATTGTTAGCACCTCCTCCTTATGAACCTCAAGCCTTTCTAGTCGAGTAGCCTGAATCTCAGTATTCTCCTCGACAACATTGTCTTTTTCCTGTGTGAATACTGACAAAAAATATTCATTTAGCACCTCTCCTATCTCCTCGGACTCCAAGCACAACTTCCCACTACTGTCCTTGACTGGCCCTACTCTTACCCTAGTCATTCTTGTATTCCTGACATATCTATAGAAGGCTTTAGGGTTATCCTTGATCCTACCTACTAAAGACTTCTCATGTCCCCTCCTGGCTCTTCTTAGCTCTCTCTTTAGGTCCTTCCTAGCTAACTTGTAACTCTCGAGCACCCTTACTAAACCTTCATGTCTCATCTTTACAAAAGCCTCCTTCTTCCTCTTGACAAGTGTTTCGACTGTCTTAGTAAACCACGGTTCCCTTGCTCGACCACTTCCTCCCTGCATGACAGGTACATACTTATCAAGGACACGCAGTAGCTGTTCCTTGAACAAGCCCCACATTTCCACTGTTGCCCATCCCCTGCAATTTTCCTCTCCATCTGATGCAGCCTAAGTCTTGCCTCATTGCATCATAATTGCCTTTCCCCCAGATATAACTCTTGCCCTGCGGTATATACCTATCCCTTTCCATCACTAAAGTAAATTTAATCGAATTGTGGTCACTATCACCAAAGTGCTCACCTACATCCAAGTCTAACACCTGTCCTGGTTCATTATCCAGTACCAAATCCAATACGGCCTCGCCTCTCGTTGGCCTATCTACATACTGTGTCAGGAAACCCTCCTGCACACATTGGACAAAAACGGACCCATCTAAAGTACTCGAACTATAGCGTTTCCAGTCAATATTTGGAAAGTTAAAGTCCCCCATAACAACTACCCTGTTGCTTTCGCTCCTATCCAGAATCAGCTTTGCAATCCTTTCCTCTACATCTCTGGAACTTTTCGGAGGCCTATAGAAAACCCCTAACAGGGTGACCTCTCCATTTCTGTTTCTAACCTCAGCCCATACTACCTCAATCGACGAGTCCTCATCAAACGTCCTTTCTGCCACCGTAATACTGTCCTTGACTAACAATGCCACTACTCCCCCTCTTTTACCACCTTCCCTGAGTTTACTGAAATATCTAAACCCCGGCACCTGCAACAACCATTCCTGTCCCTGCTCTATCCATGTCTCCGAAATGGCCACACCATCGAAGTCCCAGGTACCAACCCTTGCCGCAAGTTCACCCACCTTATTCCAGATGCTCCTGGCATTGAAGAAGACACACTTTAATCTACCTCCCTGCCTGCCGGTACACTCCTGCAACTTTAAAACCATACTCATGACCTCACTACTCTCAACCTCCTGTATTCTGGAGCTACAATTCAGGTTCCCAGGTCCCTGCTGAACTAGTTTAAACCCTCCCAAAGAGCATTTGCAAATTTCCCCCCCCCAGGATATTGGTAGGAAGCAGTCAGTACAGGGATCCCCTATGGTCGTTTCCCTTAGTGACAAGTATACCGCTTTGGATACTTTTGGGGGGGGGGGGACTTACTAGGGGTAAGCTATGGGGTACAGGTCTCTGGCACAGAGTCTGTCCCTGTTGCTCAGAAGGGAAGGGGGGAGAGGAGTGGAGCATTAGTCATTGGAGACTCCATAGTTAGGGGGATAGATAGGAGATTCTGTGGGAACGAGAGAGACTCACAGTTGGTGTGTTGCCTCCCAGGTGCCAGGGTCCGTGATGTCTCGGATTGTGTTTTTGGGATCCTTAAAGGGGAGGGGGAGCAGCCCCAAGTCGTGATCCACATAGGTACTAACGACATAGGTAAGAAAAGGGATGGGGATGTAAGGCAGGAATTCAGGGAACTAGGGTGGAACTCAGATCTAGGACAAACAGAGTTATTATCTCTGGGTTGTTACCCGTGCCTCGTGATAGCAAGATGAGGAATAGGGAAAGAGAGGGGTTGAACACGTGGCTACAGGGATGGTGCAGGAGGGAGGGTTTCAGATTTCTGGATAATTGGGGCTCATTCTGGGGTCAGTGGGACTTCTACAAATGGGATGGTCTACACCTGGACCAGAGGGGTACCTCCCAGCCCCTCTCACCGTCACGCATCTATCTTTATTCTTCGGAGTAACTACATCCCTGAAGCTTCTATCTATGACCACCTCTGCCTCCCGAATAGTTCTGGTTCATTTGACAGTCAGTTGACTGCAAAAACTCCAGGATAAAGGAAGATAAATCGCAGAAACCTTGTGTGTGATTCACAATTACTGTTAAGCCGGAAAGCTTTCACAGACTTACAGCTCCTCTTTAAAGGAGATGAATTGGAAAACCTAGAGGAAGCCAGACAGAAGATTTCCCTGGAAGAGCAGGTGAATGAACCAGACGACTATGCACAAGGAAAGCAGCAAACAGCTGCAGATGCATTATCACGCATTCCTGTTGGGAAGCCTAAATAGAAGGAGATAAATCTTATTGAGTCATACAGCTCACTCATAACACAATTCTTACCCAGCAACCACAGGGAGGCTGAAGGAAATACACCAAACACAGAAAGCGCATGAAAAATGTTCTAAAATCAGGACGTACTACAAAAATGGATGGCCAGAATGTCTTCCTAACCCAGTACTTTGGACAAAACAGGCAACTCTGTTTCTGGATGAGAGGTTGGTCACACCGAGAGTCATCAGACTCAAAATCTTTCAGAGAATACACCAGGGACATGTAGGCTTTGCAAAGTGTCATTCTAGGACATAAATTCCGTACGGTGGCCCAGAATATAAAAATCACTGAAGGACAAGATTCTTAGCTGCCTTACCTGGCTAATCCATCATCAACAGCAAAGGAACATTTGATGCTATCATAATTTTAATCTGGACCCTGAGAACATCTCAAAATCGACCTAATCGAGTTCAAGGGGAAGACATTCCTCATAATTGTCGACTATTACTCCAGATGGATTGAGCTTAAACATCTTCATGGAATGACCTCAGGAGCAGTCATCAATTCACAATAAGACCTATTTGCCCTGTATGGTATTCCAGAGCTTGACATTTCACACATTGGCCCACAGTTTGTGAATGAAGTGGTTGTGAAGTTTACAGAAGACTATGGATTTGTCCACCCAACCAGTTCACCCAGGTGCCTACAAGCAAATGGCGAGGCATGGCAAGGAGTAAGAATGGTCAAAGCTTTGTTGCAAAAAGAATGATGCTTTCAACTTCACACAGCTGAGCTATCATTCCACACCACTACCGAATGGATTCGCTCCATCACAACTGTGAAGAAGACTATTGACTCAACGTCCACCAATCACAGCTCCAGATCTCCACATTTTCTCTGTGCATTTGTAGAAACATGGGTTTGACCAAACTAACACAGCTTAGAAGAATGTCCGTTTATTGGTTTCAACTGGATTTTAAAACTCCGGGCCCCTTGCTAAATATTCCATGGCTTTGACAGTGTTTTGTTACTACTGCAGGCTAATAACTCCTGTGTATCTGTAAAAAGAAAAGGAGCTTTCGGTTTGCAGCAGGTTACTTTCGTTCAAAGCTTTCGGTGTTCGCAATGCATGCTGGTTAGATTTGTTCAGCTTTTATTTGTACACCTGTGGGCAGCAAGCACCATTCTGTATTTCATTTGAAGTGTTGATGCTCCCTCCTGAGTTGAATGGCTTCCACTGATCTCAGTCACAAATTTCATTTCTTATGATGGTGTTGCCTTGGTCCCTCAACTGGTGTTCCAGAAGAAAGCCTGAATATGTTAACGATGCAAACCTATCTGACTCAGATTAGAGGATTTCTCCTAATTAGATAGCAATATAATTGAATCATATTTATCAGACAGGCATATTAAGCACTCATTTTATTTCCACAAGGGCATGATATGAGTGAATTATAATGTAACACCAGCCTACACCTGAACCCAGTGGCTCACAATGGAATATTGATAGCTAGCAGTTTAATCTAAAACCCTTAGTATTCTCACAGTTCTGATTATATCAATTAATTTTACATAACCAGTTCTAATTACCTTCTAGTATACAGGGTAATTAATGTGACACTCCTGTGCTAAGCAAATGTGTCGATCATTCCTATCAGCCATTGCTTGGAAATTCTTATTGATGTGACAGTCAATAATAATATTACTGCCCAATTGCATTACTGCTCAATCTTTTGGAGAATTGGAAGTAGCTGAATGTTGTTTTCCCCATCTACATAAATGGCACCAGATGGTCCAAAGTTCTCAATGACCTAAACTCTCCTTTCTTGAGTGTGGTAGTATGTATTGGGGGTCATGTGGGACTGGAAGCCCTAATGTCATTGGCTGACAGATCCCGGGTCCTGGTTGGCCGTTGACCTCTAGCTCCGCCCTGAAGGCGGAGTGTAAGAAGCCGGAGTCCTCCCCCGCAGGCCATTCTACTATCGAGCTGCGGGGGAACAGACACGCTTAATAAAGCCTCATCGACTTCACTCTATTCGTCTCACGGAGTCTTTGTGCGCTACAATTTATTAAGCGTGCCTAAAAAGGACTATGGAGCTCAGGATCATTCCGGAATGCCTGAGGATCAGCCCCCACGCAGTGAACGTGGCAGCAGCCTTCAAGCACTGGCAGACTTGCTTCGAGGCCTACCTCAGAACGGCCACCGGCCGGGTCACAGAAGACCAAAAACTACAGGTCCTGCACTCGAGGGTGAGCACGGAGATCTTCTCCCTCATCGAAGACTCGGAGGATTTCCAGACGGCGTTCGCAGCACTGAAAAGTCTCTATGTCCGCCCAGTTAACCAAATGTACGCTCGCTACCAGCTCGCGACGAGACGGCAAGGTCCCAGAGAATCGATGGACAAATTCTACGCCGCGCTGCTGATTTTGGGACGAGCCTGCAGCTGCCCTTCGGTGAACGCAAATGAACACACGGACATGTTAATGCGCGATGCTTTTGTGGCAGGTATGAATTCCTCCCAAATCCGCCAAAGACTTCTAGAAAGAGAGTCGCTAGGACTCTCAGAGGCCCGGGCCCTAGCAGCCTCCCTAGACGTGGCCGCGCGTAATACCCACGCCTACGGCCCCGACCGCGCGGCAGCCCATTGGGCTCCGTACGTACCCGTCGCGACAAACCCACACCCCCCCCCCCCCCGGACACTCCACAGGCTTGCACGGTTCAGATGCCAAGTCGCACCGGGGGCGCCCGCTGCTATTTCTGCGGCCAGGCGAAAGACCCCCGGCAGCGCTGCCCGGCCCGCGCAGCAATCTGCAAGAGCTGCGGGAAAAAGGGCCATTTCGCGGTTGTGTGCCGGTCCCGCGAGCTCGCCGCTGTCCCGGGAGAACAGGGAGCCCTGCAAGCCGTTTACGCTCCCCACCCGCTGGCGCAGCCGCTCTGGGTCCCGACCACCGCGGTCCCGGGAGAACATGGAGCCCTGCACGCCGCTTACGCTCCCCAAACCCCCCCCCACCCCGCACCCCATGTATGACCCGCCGGCGCTACCACTTTGGGTCCCGACCACCCCCCCCCACGGAGAAGAGGGAGTTCTGGCCGTCTCTAACGCCCCCCTAACCACCCCCCCCGCGCTCCACGCCTGACCCGCCGGCGCTACCAACTTGGGTCCCGACCACCGCTGTCCCCGGAGAGGAGGGAGCCCCGCGCGGTCCTAACGCTCCCCAACCCCCCCAGCGCCCCATGTGCGATTTGCAGACGCCGCCATTTTGGGTCCCGGCCACCACGAGGGGAGGAAGGGCGCCGCCATCTTGGACCATCCCAAACCTCTACGACGCGTGGGGGCGGCCATTTTGTCCACCCCCGCCGCCATCTTGTGACCCCCAGCCACGTGCGATGTATGGGGGTGGCCATTTTGTTCATCCCCGACGCCATCTTGGACGGCAACAACGGACCCCACTCCACTACTACAACCACGTCTCGCTTCAATTACGCTCGATCAAGCTCGGCCCCGGACACTCCAGACGACGACGACAACGGTGCTAATAAACGGCCACGAGACACCATGCCTAGTCGACTCCGGGAGCACGGAGAGCTTTATCCACCCCGACACGGTAAGACGCTGTTCCTTGACCACCTACCCCAGCGCACAAAAGATTTCCCTAGCTGCAGGATCCCACTCCGTACAGATCCAAGGATTCTGCATAGTCACCCTAACGGTGCAGGGGAGGGAGTTCAAAAACTACAAACTAAACGTCCTTCCCCAACTCTGTGCCCCCACCTTACTGGGATTAGATTTCCAATGCAATCTACAGAGCCTTACGTTCAAATTCGGCGGCCCAATGCCCCCACTCACTATCTGCGGCCTCGCAACCCTCAAGGTGCAACCCCCGTCCTTGTTTGCGAACCTCACCCCGGATTGCAAACCCGTCGCCACTAGGAGCAGACGGTACAGCGCCCAGGACCGGACCTTCATTCGGTCCGAAGTCCAGCGGCTACCAAAGGAGGGCATAATCCAGGCCAGCAATAGTCCCTGGAGAGCGTAGGTGGTAGTAGTGAAGACAGGGGAGAAACAAAGGATGGTCATAGACTATAGCCAGACCATCAATAGGTACACACAACTAGACGCGTACCCTCTCCCCCGCATATCCGACATGGTCAATCGGACTGCCCAATATAAAGTCTTCTCCACCGTGGATCTCAAGTCCGCCTACCATCAGCTCCCCATCCGCCCAAGTGACCGCAAGTACACAGCCTTCGAGGCAGACGGGCGATTATACCATTTCCTAAGGGTCCCATTTGGCGTCACAAACGGGGTCTCGGTCTTCCAACGGGAGATGGACCGAATGGTTGATCAACATGGGTTGCGGGCCATGTTCCCGTATCTCGACAATGTAACCATCTACGGCCCGACCAGCAGGACCACGACGCCAACCTCCAAAAATTCCTCCAGACCGCCAAAGCCTTGAACCTCACGTACAATGAGGACAAGTGCGTTTTTAGCACCAATCGGCTAGCCATTCTGGGCTACGTAGTGCGCAATGGGATAAAAGGCCCCGACCCCGAACGTATGCGCGCCCTCATGGAATTCCCCCTCCCGCACTGCCCAAAAGCCCTGAAACGCTGCCTGGGGTTCTTTTCATACTATGCCCAGTGGGTCCCCCAGTACGCAGACAAGGCCCGCCCCCTAATACAGACCACGACTTTCCCGCTGTCGACAGAGGCTTGCCAGGCCTCCAGCCGCATCAAAGCGGATATCGCAAAGGCCACGATGCGCGCCATCGACGAGTCCCTCCCCTTCCAGGTCGAGAGGGACGCCTCCGACGTAGCTCTAGCGGCCACCCTTAACCAAGCGGGCAGACCCGTGGCCTTTTTCTCCCAGACCCTCCACGCCTCAGAAATCCGCCACTCCTCAGTGGAAAAGGAAGCCCAAGCCATAGTGGAAGCTGTGCGACATTGGAGGCATTACCTGGCCGGCAGGAGATTCACTCTCCTCACTGACCAACGGTCGGTAGCCTTCATGTTCGATAATGCACTGCGGGGCAAAATCAAAAACGACAAGATCTTAAGGTGGAGGATCGAGCTCTCCACCTTCAACTACGAGATTTTGTATCGTCCCGGAAAGCTGAACGAGCCGTCCGATGCCCTATCCCGCGGCACATGTGCCAACGCACAAATTAACCGCCTCCAAACCCTCCACGAGGACCTCTGCCACCCGGGGGTCACTCGGTTTTTCCACTTCATCAAGTCCCGCAATCTCCCATACTCTTTAGAGGAGGTCCGTACAGTCACAAGGGACTGCCACATCTGCGCGGAATGCAAACCGCATTTTTTCAGGCCGGATGGTGCGCACCTGATTAAGGCTTCCCGCCCCTTTGAACGACTTAGTCTTGATTTCAAAGGGCCCCTCCCCTCCACCGACCGCAACACATATTTTCTTAATTTGGTGGACGAATACTCCCACTTCCCATTCGCCATTCCCTGCTCTGACATGACCGCGGCCACAATCATTAAAGCCCTGAACACCATCTTCACACTGTTCGGTTGCCCCGCATACGTCCACAGCGACAGGGGGTCCTCTTTCATGAGTGACGAGCTGCGCCAGTTCCTGCTCAGTAAGGGCATAGCCTCAAGCAGGACGACCAGCTACAACCCCGGGGGAACGGGCAAGTAGAGAGGGAGAACGGCACGGTCTGGAATACCGTCCTACTGGCCCTACGGTCCAGGGACCTCCCAGTTTCACGGTGGCAGGAGGTCCTCCCGGACGCTCTCCACTCCATCCGGTCGTTATTATGTACGAGCACTAATCAAACGCCTCATGAGCGTCTCCTTGTCTTCCCTAGGAGGTCCTCCTCTGGAACGTCGCTGCCGACCTGGCTGGCGGCCCCAGGACCCATCTTGCTCCGAAAGCATGTGCGGGCACATAAGGCGTACCCGTTGGTCGAAAGGGTTCACCTCCTCCACGCGAACCTGCAGTACGCTTCCGTGGAGTACCCCGACGGCCGACAGGACACGGTCTCCCTGCGGGATCTGGCGCCCGCCGGCAACACACACACCCCCCCCGACACCATTCATTCAACCCCCCCCCCCCTTCCTGCACCACCGCACCCCGCGACCGCCCCCTTCCCAGGAGGATCGATTCCCCTCCCCTCAGGCCCGACCAAGAATAAAGCCCAAGCTGAAACCATAAGGCTCCCGGAGACGACAACACCGGTACAAGCACCACCACCGCCACCGGGGCCGAGGCGATCGACACGGACGACCAGACCGCCCGACCGACTCGTGGCGTCGATCTAAATCAAAGTATGGACTTTTCACAAGAACATTTTGCTTTTCTCCCTATACCCTCTGGAAATAGTTGAAACAGGACAAAATCGTACAATACTGTATTGCCATGTGAATGTTTTTTTTCCTCCCAGGACCAGCCCTGTAAACCCTTACCACCTTACGAAGCATCACCCCGCCGGGTTCATTTTTGACAAGGGGTGAATGTGGTAGTATGTATTGGGGGTCATGTGGGACTGGAAGCCCTAATGTCATTGGCTGACAGATCCCGGGTCCTGGTTGGCCGTTGACCTCATACTCCGCCCTGAAGGCGGAGTATAAGAAGCCGGAGTCCTCCCCCGCAGGCCATTCTACTATCGAGCTGCGGGGGAACAGACACGCTTAATAAAGCCTCATCGACTTCACTCTATTCGTCTCACGGAGTCTTTGTGCGCTACATTGAGTAAATCAGCTACTCTCTCATCTCAGAAATTGCACACTTTGGGAAATACTTTGGCCAGATCTTCAGTCTAATTTCCTCTGACCTCTTTCAGCAATGCAGGGTATGTATTATTAAGGGCTGATAACTTATCAATCTTGCATTCTGTTAATTTTTCTATAATTATCTCCAACAGTTGCTGTACATTCTCTTCTCTAACACTCCTCTTAACTTCCTCGTTCAACCATCCTTTGTTGAACAGGAATGGAAAATGGCCCTGCCCTCTGATTCTCCATCAGCGGGATCCTCTGCTTCACCGGCAGCACACTCACGCCTGTGGATTTCCCGATGGCGTGGGGTGGCCACAATGGGAAACCCCAATGGCCGGCTGCCGGGACAGAGGATCCCACTGTTAGCAGGGGAGCGCCGCACAGAAAATGGGTGCAGCGGGACAGAGAATCCCGCCCTTAGCTTTTTATACTTAAAAAAAGCCCTTGTTGTTTAATTGCATTATCTTTCCAAACTTTTCCGAATTCCGTTTGATGCTTCCTTTTCACTCCGCTCACATTTATCTATTACATCTAATTATGTAACAGATTTTCCTTTTCAGAGACATATTCATTGTAATGTTCCTATATATCCAGAGAAATCTACTTTTTATTGTTTTAGAAGAAAGCTTTACTTTTTACTCCATGCATCTTATATTTGAATCCCCACTGGAGATCTGACAGTTTGATCAATCATCTGCCTATCTCACTGAATTTTGCTTATTTTTAACCCAGTGGCTCTTTGATAATCTTTTGTCTATTTTTACATTGAATCTTCTGATCGCTATTTTCTAAGTGTTCTCCTTCCTTCACAGAATTTAGGAATCATGGCAGGAGTCCTGTCTTTGAGTCCATCCATCATTTCTAGGTAAGGGGCTGTAGATGTGCTGGAGAATTGAACATAGAACATAGAACAATACAGCGCAGTACAGGCCCTTCGGCCCACGATGTTGCACCGAAACAAAAGCCATCTAACCTACACTATGCCATTATCATCCATATGTTTATCCAATAAACTTTTAAATGCCCTCAATGTTGGCGAGTTCACTACTGTAGCAGGTAGGGCATTCCACGGCCTCACTACTCTTTGCGTAAAGAATCTACCTCTGACCTCTGTCCTATATCTATTACCCCTCAGTTTAAAGTTATGTCCCCTCGTGCCAGCCATATCCATCCGCGGGAGAAGGCTCTCACTGTCCACCCTATCCAACCCCCTGATCATTTTGTATGCCTCTATTAAGTCTCCTCTTAACCTTCTTCTCTCCAACGAAAACAACCTCAAGTCCATCAGCCTTTCCTCATAAGATTTTCCCTCCATACCAGGCAACATCCTGGTAAATCTCCTCTGCACCCGCTCCAAAGCCTCCACGTCCTTCCTATAATGCGGTGACCAAAACTGTACGCAATACTCCAAATGCGGCCGTACCAGAGTTCTGTACAGCTGCAACATGACCTCCCGACTCCGGAACTCAATCTCTCTACCAATAAAGGCCAACACTCCATAGGCCTTCTTCACAACCCTATCAACCTGGGTGGCAACTTTCAGGGATCTATGTACATGGACACCTAGATCCCTCTGCTCATCCACACTTTCAAGAACTTTACCATTAGCCAAATATTCCGCATTCCTGTTATTCCTTCCAAAGTGAATCACCTCACACTTCTCTACATTAAACTCCATTTGCCACCTCTCAGCCCAGCTCTGCAGCTTATCTATATCCCTCTGTAACCTGCTACATCCTTCCACACTATCGACAACACCACCGACTTTAGTATCGTCTGCAAATTTACTCACCCACCCTTCTGCGCCTTCCTCTCGGTCATTGATAAAAATGACAAACAGCAACGGCCCCAGAACAGATCCTTGTGGTACTCCACTTGTGACTGTACTCCATTCTGAACATTTCCCATCAACCACCACCCTCTGTCTTCTTTCAGCTAGCCAATTTCTGATCCACATCTCTAAATCACCCTCAATCCCCAGCCTCCGTATTTTTTGCACTAGCCTACCGTGGGGAACCTTATCAAACGCTTTGCTGAAATCCATATACACCACATCAACTGCTCTACCCTCGTCTACCTGTTCAGTCACCTTCTCAAAGAACTCAATAAGGTTTGTGAGGCATGACCTACCCTTCACAAAGCCATGCTGACTATCCCTGATCATATTATTCCTATCTAGATGATTATAAATCTTGTCTCTTATAATCCCCTCCAAGACTTTACCCACTACAGACGTGAGGCTCACCGGTCTATAGTTGCCGGGGTTGTCTCTGCTCCCCTTTTTGAACAAAGGGACCACATTTGCTGTCCTCCAGTCCTCTGGCACTATTCCTGTAGCCAATGATGACATAAAAATCAAAGCCAAAGGTCCAGCAATCTCTTCCCTGGCCTCCCAGAGAATCCTAGGATAAATCCCATCAGGTCCCGGGGACATCTATTTTCAGCCTGTCCAGAATTGCCAACACCTCTTCCCTACGTACCTCAATGCCATCTATTCTATTAGCCTGGGGCTCAGCATTCTCCTCCACAACATTATCTTTTTCCTGAGTGAATACTGACGAAAAATATTCATTTAGTATCTCGCCTATCTCTTCAGACTCCACACACAATTTCCCATCCCTGTCCTTGACTGGTCCTACTCTTTCCCTAGTCATTCGTTTATTCCTGACATACCTATAGAAAGCTTTTGGGTTTTCCTTGATCCTTCCTGCCAAATACTTCTCATGTCCCCTCCTTGCTCGTCTTAGCTCTCTCTTTAGATCCTTCCTCGCTACCTTGTAACTATCCATCGCCCCAACCGAAACTTCACACTTCATCTTCATATAGGCCTCCTTCTTCCTCTTAACAAGAGATTCCACTTCCTTGGTAAACCACGGTTCCCTCGCTCGACGCCTTCCTCCCTGTCTGACCGGTACATACTTATCAAGAACACGCAGCAGCTGATCCTTGAACAAGCCCCACTTATCCAGTGTGCCCAACACTTGCAGCCTACTTCTCCACCTTATCCCCCCCAAGTCACGTCTAATGGCATCATAATTGCCCTTCCCCCAGCTATAACTCTTGCCCTGCGGTGTATACTTATCCCTTTCCATCATTAACGTAAACGTCACCGAATTGTGGTCACTGTCCCCAAAGTGCTCTCCTACCTCCAAATCCAACACCTGGCCTGGTTCATTACCCAAAACCAAATCCAATGTGGCCTCGCCTCTTGTTGGCCTGTCAACATATTGTTTCAGGAAACCCTCCTGCACACACTGTACAAAAAACGACCCATCTATTGTACTCGAACTATATCTTTTCCAGTCAATATTTGGAAAGTTAAAGTCTCCCATAATAACTACCCTGTTACTTTCGCTCATATCCAGAATCATCTTCGCCATCCTTTCCTCTACATCCCTAGAACTATTAGGAGGCCTATAAAAAACTCCCAACAGGGTGACCTCTCCTTTCCTGTTTCTAACTTCAGCCCATACTACCTCGGAAGAAGAGTCCCCATCTAGCATCCTCTCCGCCACCGTAATACTGCTCTTGACTAGCAGCGCCACACCTCCCCCTCTTTTGCCTCCTTCTCTGAGCTTACTAAAACACCTAAACCCCAGAACCTGCAACATCCATTCCTGTCCCTGCTCTATCCATGTCTCCGAAATGGCCACAACATCGAAGTCCCAGGTACCAACCCATGCTGCCAGTTCCCCTACCTTGTTTCGTATACTCCTGGCATTGAAGTAGACACACTTCAAACCACCTACCTGAACACTGGCCCCCTCCTGCGACGTCAAATCTGTGCTCCTGACCTCTATACTCTCATTCTCCCTTACCCTAAAACTACAATCCAGGTTCCCATGCCCCGGCTGCATTAGTTTAAACCCCCCCAAAGAGCACTAACAAATCTCCCCCCCAGGATATTTGTGCCCCTCAGGTTCAGATGTAGACCATCCTGTCTGTAGAGGTCCCACCTTCCCCAGAAAGAGCCCCAGTTATCCAAAAATCTGAATCCCTCCCGCCTGCACCATCCCTGTAGCCACGTGTTTAAATGCTCTCTCTCCCTATTCCTCATCTCACTATCACGTGGCACGGGCAACAACCCAGAGATAACAACTCTGTTTGTTCTAGTTCTGAGCTTCCATCCTAGCTCCCTGAAAGCCTGCCTGACATCCTTGTCCCCTTTCCTACCTATGTCGTTAGTACCAATGTGGACCACAACTTGGGGCTGCTCCCCCTCCCCCTAAGGACCCGGAAAACACGATCCGAGACATCACGTACCCTTGCACCTGGGAGGCAACATACCAAACGTGAGTCTCTCACGCTCCCACAAAATCTCCTATCTGTGCCCCTGACTATAGAGTCCCCAATTACTAATGCTCTGCTCCTCTCCCCCCTTCCCTTCTGAGCAACAGGGACAGACTCCGTGCCAGAGGCCCGTACCCCATGGCTTACCCCTGGTAAGTCCCCCCCCCCACAAGTATCCAAAGCGGTATACTTGTTTCTCAGGGGAACGACCGCAGGGGATCCCTGCACTGACTGCTTTTTCCCAGTCCCTCTTACAGTTACCCACCTATCTCCAATCTTTGGTGTAACTAATTCCCTGAAGCTGCTATCTATGACCCCTTCTGCCTCCCGAATGATCCAAAGTTCTTCCAACTCCAGCTCCAGTTCCCTATCTCGGTCTTGGAGGAGCTGGAGATGGCAGCACTTCCTGCAGGTAAAATCAGCAGGGACACTAACTGCATCCCTCACCTCAAACATCCTGCAGGAGGAACATTGCACACCCTTCCCTGCCATTCCTCTAACTTTCTACCAAGATCTGGCTAACAACTAAATTAAATTTTTATAAAAAAATAATAATAATATAATAAAATATGGTACTTACCTCAGACCAATGGGTTTTATTATTAGGTTAGAGGAGGAGGGTTGGTGGGAGACACTACACGTGTAGTGTCTCGGGTTTCCTCTCCACCAGAATTTATTGGTGAGGGTCTTCCCAGACGTCCGCGGGTCGACTTCCTGTTCCCACCTAAATAACTAATTTTTAAAAAAAAAGAAAAATTCTCAGCTCCTGCTGAAATTGACTAACCAGCCAGCTCCACTCCCGCCGAAATCGTCTGGCCTGCCCCTGCAAAGACAAGTGCTTTTAAAGGTTGACTTACCTCCCAGCAACCTCCTTCCGCAATGCTCCCGCTGAAACTGACTCACCAGCTGTTCTCACGCCGAAATCGTCTGGCCTGCCCCTGCAAAGACAAGTGCTTTTAAAGGTTGACTTACCTCCCAGCAACCTCCTTCCGCAATGCTCCCGCTGAAACTGACTCACCAGCTCCACTCCCGCCGAAATCGTCTGGCCTGCTCCTGCAAAGACAAGTGCTTTTAAAGGTTGACTTACCTCCCAGCAACCTCCTTCCGCAATGCTCCCGCTGAAACTGACTCACCAGCTGTTCTCACGCCAAAATCGTCTGGCCTGCCCCTCCCAGCAACCTCCTTCCGCAATGCTCCCACTGAAACTGACTCACCAGCTGTTCTCACGCCGAAATCGAAATTGAATAGGAGAATTCGACCATGACATCTGTGGATACGGTTTTGTGAACCCAGGTACCAGCCCAAAACGATAGAGCTGGAGTCACATGCAGGCCAGATAAGGGGAGGATGACTGATTTATTTTCCTAAAGGATATTAGTGTACCAGATGGGTTGTTACCACAATCAACAATGAGACTTTTTTTGATTCCTGGGGCGAAATTCTCCCCCAACGGCGCGATGTCCGCCGACTGGCGCCAAAGACGGCGCCAATCAGACGGGCATCGCGCCGGCCCAAAGGTGCGGAATGCTCCGCATCTTTGGCGGCCTAGCCCCAACATTGAGGGGCTAGGCCGACGCCGGAGGGATTTCCACCCCGCCAGCTGGCGGTAATGGCGTTTGTTGCCCCGCCAGCTGGCGCGGAAATGCGGCGCATGCGCGGGAGCGTCAGCGGCCGCTGACAGTTTCCCGGCGCATGCACGGGAGTGTCAGCGGCCGCTGAAAGTTTCCCGCGCATGCGCAGTGGGGAGAGTCTCTTCCGCCTCCGCCATGGTGGAGGCCATCGCGGAGGCGGAAGGGAAAGAGTGCCCCCACGGCACAGGCCCGCCAGCGGATCGGTGGGCCCCGATCGCGGGCCAGGCTACCGTGGGGGCACCCCCCGGGGTCAGATCGCCCCGCGCCCCCCCCCCCCCAGGACCCCGGAGCCGGCCCACGCCGCCTGGTCCCGCCGGTAAATACCAGGTTTGATTTACGCCGGCGGGACAGGCAATTTCTGGGCGGGACTTCGGCCCGTCCGGGCCGGAGAATTGAACGGGGGGTCCCGCCAACCGGCGCGGCCCGATTCCCGCCCCCGCCCAATCTCCGGTACCGGAGACTTCGGCGGGGGCGGGGGCGGGATTCACGGCGGCCAACGGCCATTCTCCAACCCGGCGGGGGGTCGGAGAATGACGCCCCAGATTTTTTAATTGAATTCAAATTTCACCATTTGCCATGGTGCAATTCAAACTCGCGTCCCCAGATCATGACTCTGGGTTACCAGTCCAGCGATAATACCACTTCTACTGCTTCCCCTTGTCAAAGGAATGCCAGGGACTATCTCCTCGAGGCAAGATTTTCACAACAATAAAGCATCTGCATGAACATCGCTCTGTTGCCAGAGCTCCATCACTTTCCTGGAGAGGAGACCTAGCCCGGCCACCATCCCTTGCTAAAATAATTTTAAACCTGTGTCTTCTATAACTTAAAATAGAATGGGGAGTCGTGATTCGTTCCACAATCTTACTCATGGGTGCTGGCACCAAAGACAATTTTGGAGTACATGGACATCCATGTATCAGCCTGCCTTGCCCATTTATTCTGACCCATGCATTGACTGTAACTGTGCCTGGCAATTGTCTCAGTTACACCCACAAAAAGTAAAGTGGGCCAACATCCTCAAGAGTCCATAGCTGGGCTAGTGAAATGGTCGGTTGGGGGGAAGGGAGGTGGGGGCTGTGGACATGCAGCTGTGTCTGCATTTTGAGACATGCTCTGAGAATGATCATCACAGAAGAAATGGCTCACATGAATATTCAATAAAGAATGCACACAAATGCAACATATTCAGGGATACCGGGTGAGATTCTCCAGTCCCCCAGCTGCGTGTTTCTCGGCCACGAGCCACTTGCAAGTGGCGGGATTTTATCTTCTCATCGCTTGTCAATAGGATGTCCCATTGTAACCACCCCACGTTACCGGGAAACACCACCCAGAGGTCTCCAGGTAAGGATTGCACGGCAATTGCTGGGAGAATCAAACTTTCTTAATCCAATTTTGTTTTGTCCCACTACAGGGCCGTCTGTCACTTGTTCTGAAGGCTTTGGTTTCACTGAGCTTCGGTCTCCCAATAGCACATTCTGCTAGCTTACCTTTATGCCACTATCAGCACCTCCGATAGCCCTTCACTCTGCCATTTACTCTTTCTGTTTGAGCCCTATACATCTTTGTTACAATCTCTCCAAGCTCCCAACTATCGCTGACTTTCTATTTTGCTCCACCTGCTCCACCCTTTCTTGGACAGTATAAAATCCATTATCTTTCTACCTCTTTATCTCTGAAGAAGATTCACACAAGCTTGAAATGTTAACTTTATCTCTGTCTACAGGTGCTGCGAGACCTGCTGAGTTTTTCCAGCATTTTCTGTTTGTATTTCAGATTTCCAGCATCTGGAGTATTTTATCTTTAATTCAAACTTCCCTTTGGAATTTCAATTGCAATCTTTGGATGGTTCCGAATGTTTTCCAGGAATAGTTAGCCTGGAAAAATGAGAAGAATTATACCCATTTCAACGTCTGGGTAACTACTGTAGCAAACACCTCGACCAGCCTTCCAACCTCACTGACTATCCCCCAACCACCCACAATTACTTTCCCTCCCACTAGCCCCCAATCATCCAAGGCGTCCCCTGACTAAGTGCCCAAACCTGATCACCCCCGGCCTTATGCGGGAACCTTCCACTTTCCCCATGCCATCTGACTAACTCTCCCACTCCATTACAATCCTCCTGAACCCTCCCTCCCAACTACTCCCCACCCCAACTACACCCCCCCCCCCAACTCCATCCCACACCCCTGAATGCCCCCCACCCGATTACCCAAACCACTGGTTACTCCCCTAACTTCCCTTCCACCACTCCAATTACCCCACCCTTACCTACCCACACTTCCCACCCCCCCCATACACTAACTTTCCAACCAATCCTAATCGCTGATTCCAGCTCCCCTATCGTCCACGCTCCTTTCCATCCGACCAATGTATTTAATTCTGGTGTATCAAAGTAGCTGGGGTCTTTAAACCTGCATGTTTTATGGCAGGTGGTGCTATGCAAAAAATGGGCGTGATCACTTTATCTTCGAGCCTACTGCACTCGGCTGAAAGCTATGGCAACCCACTGTATCGCATCTTCCTCACCTGGGTCCAGTCGGAATTCGGCTGAGAAAGGTGCGTCTGGATTTCAGTGAAACTAAAAAGGAGCGGAGGGGATGCTACACCATGGGTGCTATGGCCCAAAATGTTGTAGTACTGTGGTAAACACATGGATAAGTCACACATGTTGTAGTACATGTGGTAAACACATGGATAAATCACACATGTTGTAGTACATGTGGTAAACACATGGATAAATCACACATGTTGTAGTACTGTGGTAAACACATGGATAAATCACACATGTTGTAGTACATGTGGTAAACACATGGATAAATCACACATGTTGTAGTACATGTGGTAAACACATGGATAAATCACACATGTTGTAGTACATGTGGTAAACACATGGATAAATCACACATGCCACCTTTGCGTTCATAATTTTATAACCTTTTAATTCCTACGACAGGGTTTCAATGTAACACTGAGATGAGCCGCTGAGGTGGAGATAGTCTGCTTGGTGCCATGCCCCTTTGCTTTGGGTGACCATGGTGGGCATCTTCTGGAGGCATGTGTTTTGTTATGCTCTTGTCGTAGCATAAGCTGCTTCCTTGATGTGCACTCTGACAAAGGAAGGTTCAGACTTGGAGATACACGTTTATTAAACTATTAACAATTCTCCTACTTGGATTTGACTCTACTGTTAATCCTGCTATAGCTACTCAGACTGACGAACCAGTCTGCTACAATTCACATGGTGGGTGTGATGTTCAATCAACCCTGTGTCTGTACTCACTGAGAGTCTCCACTGGAAAGAGGAAGATCATGTGTGCTGTGTCCTTATATATGGGTTGGTGTAATGCCCTCTTGTGGTAGTGTCACCTCTGTGTATCGTGACTGTCCATTGGTCGTGTCCTATCTTACTGACCTATTGGTTGACTGTCTGTGTGTCATGTCTCTGATGTTCCCTCTAGTGTCTAGCTAGGTGTAGTGGATGTACATTAACCCTTTGTGTACTTACAGTGATGTATATCACCACAGCATGGAGCCTTGGGGACTTCAGACTACTGGAGACATCCTGCATTGGTGCAGGAGCATCTCTTGCCGGCGGGAGCTTGTCATGATGAAAGGAAACTGTGGCTGAGTGAGAGCTACTTACAACTTCAGCTGCTAACCACAGGCATATTGAACTGTCTAAAGAAGATCTTTCAAAAAAAATGCAAGGAAACAAACTGAGTAAACAATGGCTGCCACAAGATGGCTGATACTGTAAAGTTGACAACTCTTCTCGTAAGTTTCAATATGAATTGCATTGCAGATCTGTTGCATGGAATGTCACACCTGCGAGTGCCAAGGTTAACAGGAACTCCCTTGAAAATAAGGCATTAAAAATGCAAAGTGCTTAACTTTGATAATATACTCATCAGGCATTATAACTCCCTGTGGAGGCAAAAATAGCTGACTCAAATCCTAGTCTCTCACGCGACAGGAGCAGGACAGAGAGCTTGCGCAAATTACGACCCCTCAGACGAGGCCCACAATGAGAAATGGGTACTAAAGAGATTATCCCGAGCTTGGGAACAGTCCATTCAGGGAAAATCATCTGACGTTAAAGCAGAGGAAGAGCTGGCAGATGTGAACATGCATCCAGTTAGGACACACCAGAACCCCGCATGGGTAAATGAGGGAAGAAACAGCCCACAGCAGCCTAAATCCCAAGAATGTTACAATTGCGGACAATTAGGACACTACACATGAGAGTGAAATGCGCCCCAGAAGCAGCAGCACAACCAGCAGGCAGGCACCCTGAATAAGAATAGGGCCAAGCCAATCCATAGTATTAGCTCTCGTTCTGATAACGCAGATATGAACGGCACCGGTTGACGGTGTTTGGACTCCCCAACTTAGGTCTGCGACACCCTTTGGGACAAGTCCGGAAGACCGGTAGTGACAGGCACAGTCCGGTGACACCCCGCAGAATTTCTTTGGGATACAGGAGGGTCCCGCACCACGCTCAACTCCTCCACAATGTTTCAACAAGACACATGACACACCACAGACACCATTACTCTCAGCGGTTTTACAGGGCACGTGCAGCAGGGACACATTACAGCCCCTGTAGCGATTCAGATAGGGAACATTAAAACTAAACACCCAGTAGTTCTAGTTGATCTACCCCAGACAGCCGAACACATTTTAGGCATAGATTTTATGAACTTCCACAATCTATCGTTCGACCCCGTAAACAAATGTATGTGGAGAATGGCAAAGGCAGCACGAGCCCTCGCCACACTCACAGTTGGAGACTACGCAAACAGAATTAGCGCAGTAGGAGACTTCTGGTTCGACCCTCGATCCATTAGTCAGGACAGAGATGTTAGAGACATTTTGAAGCGACACAAAGCAGCTTTTGCCCAGACTGTGGCAAGATCGCTGGCTTAGTGAACATTACAGGTCCCGACCCTAAACCCCAAAAGCAGTATGGTTTTCCCCAAGGAGCAGAGGGAGAAATCTCAAAGGTTAACTTGATCAAATCTCAACGTCTGCTTGACCAAGGCGTACTCTGTTCAGTAGCATCAACGAACAATGCCCCAATTTGGCCCATCAGGAAACCCGATGGATCATGGCGACTGACCATCGATTACCGGGAACTAAACAAAGTAACCTCAGTAGCAGCCCCCACCGTAGACACGAGTCCCGAGACAATGCTAAAACAGGAACTCCAGTCAAAAAAAAATTTGGTTTTGGACCTTAGCAATGGCTTTTGGTCCATTCCATTGGATACAGCATGCCAATATAAATTTGCTTTACCTTCCAGGGACAGCAGTATATGTGGATGTGCCTTCCACAACTCCCCCTCCATTTTCCACTGACAGCTGGCGAATGGTTTAGCCAAATTTTCCTGACCCGATTGCCTTGTCCAGTATGTAGACGACTTACTACTGCAGACGGATACTAAGGGAGAGCACATTTCGCTTCTCGCTGAACTATTAGGACTCCTTCAACAAATTGGATGCAAAGTGAGTCAAAAAAGGCCCAGATTCTGCAAGAAAAAGTAATTTATTTACGAACAGTCATCACACATGTTAAACTCGAGATCGAGCAGAAACGCATCGACTCCATTGTCAAATTACCCCAGCCCATAATGTCACAGCCCTCCGGACATTTCTAGGACTGATTGGCTACTGTAGGAATCACATTGACGGTTTTGCCACAAAGGCAGCGCCCCTCTCCGAACTCCTAAAGAAGCAAGCGCCATGGGAATGGCTTCCACAGCACACGGATGCTGTGGATGCATTAAAAAGAGCCATCCGCAAAGCCCCCGCATTACAGGTCCCAGATCCACTCTCCCCATATACAATTGAAGTTGCAACCACCGACCGAACACTTTCGGTCGTGCTCCTCCAGGAAAGAAATGATCGTTTAGGCCCCGTCGCATACGCCTCATGAGTACTTGATCCAGTTGAGCAAGGACTTTCTGCCTGCGAAAGGCACCTGCTCACAGTTTTTTGGGCAGTTCAATACTTCGCCTACATAACAGGACTCAACCCCGTTACCATTTTACAGAGCACACCCCAACACAACTTCTCCTGGATGCTAGACTAAAGGACGGCACAGTCAGCCTAATTCGCGCCGCCCGATGGACCCTTCTCTTACAGGGATGGGACACAACAGTGAAGAGGACAAAAACACACACTTTCCTCGCAGACAATTTACAATATGCCTGCACCCCACATGAATGTGAAATCATCTCCACCAAACACAACACAGGACCCTTTGTACCAAAGTCAGCTCCCCCAAAACCAGGTACTGCACCCCAGAGACCCCAGCCCACAGACATAGGCGCATCCCTAAAGATTTATGTGGATGGTTCCTCCACAGTTTTGAACGGTAAAAGGATTACCGGCTTTGGTATATATGTAGAGGACGCGCAGGGATGATATCGAGGAGGTATCTTTGAAATTGCCCAGACATTTAGGCTCACAGGCAGCAGAACTAGCAACCGTAGCGTATATTGTAGACCACCCCGACCCATTCCCGACCCCAGCCGACATATATTTCGACAATCTATATGTCTGTAATAGTTTAACAGAATTCCTACCCATGTGGGAATCTAGAGGTTTAGTTTCCGTAGATGGAAAATCCCTACCCTCAGCCCCATTACTCCAGCATATTCTAAGGACAGCTAAAGATCGGAAATATGGTATTTTAAAAGTTCGTAGCCACCATCGTTCTTCCCTCTCTGGTAACGTTAAGGCAGACGTCCTAGAAAAGGCAGGTTCCAGACACGGTCACTTTTGGAAACCCCCCCCCAAGAGCACCCCAGTACACGCGGTTCAGGTCTCACAGACCAACATTCAGGATTTAGAGCAGGCCCAAAAAGAAGATTAACAGCTCAGGGAAGTTTTAAAAGGCAACTTCCCAGCCCCCTACGATAAATACAAGAACACGTTGACGACACATGACGGTATAATTTTAAAAGAAGGTATTTATGTGGTCCCCACTCAGGACAGAAACCAAATTATTTGTCAATTCCATGACAACCATGGACATCAAGGCATAGAAGCAACCCTCGCCCACCTCAGACCTCTCTGCTGGTGGCCCAATTTAAAATCCAATGTAACGCACTGCATTGAAAATTGTTTAATCTGCGCCCAGAACAATCTGGACAGATATGCAAGGAAAGGTCAGCTTAGTCGCACCCGCCCCGTTAATGGCCCCTGGACGAATTTGCAGATTGATTATATATACCCCCCTGCAAGAATGGTTTTAAGTATGTGTTGGTGGTCACCGACACCTTCACAAAATGGGTGGAAGCTTTTCCACCCAGAACGAACACGGCTAAAGCAACAGCCAAGATCCTCACTCAGCACACCTTTTCAAGATGGGGTCTTCCCCGTAGTATAGAGTCCGACCAAGGGTCACATTTTACAGGACGAGTGATGAAAAACGTCCTCACAGTTTTCAGAATCAAACAAAAATTCCACATTGCATATCACCCCCAATCAAGCGGAATAGTTGAGAGAATGAATAGGACTCTCAAAGCAACCCTAAGGAAAATGGTGCAACAGCACAATAGCACCTGGGACACAGTTCTCCCCTTTGCACTAATGTTCATAAGGAACACGGTATCCACATCGACAATATACACCACCCACACCCTTGAAGGGGACAGAATATTTGTTAGGACTCGATTTGGCCAGCCCCACAGTCACCACCCTCACCCATGAGAAAGCAGTTCAGCAGATTGTCGAGTATGTAAAAGCAGCCCAGCTCGCCGCAGCTGTTAGGCTTGAGACACGAAAGAAACAAAGTAAAGTTTGCTTTGACAAGACAGTACACGCCACAGAATTTGTAGTAGGGCAGCAGGTCATGCTATCCCAAGACAATTCCAGCTCATTCCTCTCCCCCAAATTTGCAGGACCATACTCCATTTCTGATAAAGTCAGCCTCTCCGTATATAAGATCACTTATTCCAGTTGCAAATCAGCATGGTTTCACATTAACCAGCTTAAAGCTGATGGTACACAGAACAACCATTCACACCACATCGCACTTGCAACAGCAGATGAATATGCTCCGCCCACGAATGACCTATTCCTACCCTCCCCCAATCAGTCCAGCCCATCCTCAGACACTACTTGAACTCCACACCCAGAGGCACGACTCCACCTCTCACTTCATTCAACCCGCAGCGACAGTGACAGCGACAGCGATAGCGGCAGCCCCATAGCACCGCGACACGGTTACACCCCTGCACCAGGCCCCACTCCCAGCGACTCCGAACAAGATTCCAGTGACCCCTTTGAGACCACGTACATTAAAGCCCCTGATCCAGACCCGCGGCCCAACGACTATGGATTGCCCCCTACCACCTCCAACCTCGACACAAAACACTGGCACCGAGACAATTTGTACAGACTCATCTGGAATGATGAGATGGACCCCAATTCGCCCCAAGCAGCTTTGGCACAGCTACTCCAGTCACGAGTGTGGCAACCGGGAGAAGATGATGACTTAGAGTCTGACTCCCACCAGACGAACCCCCTTGCGACCTTGTTCGCTATAGGGCAATGAGGTGTCCAAATGATGGTAAAAAGGAACCGATGGAGATTTACGGTGTCCTTTCTGATGGAACCTGCACGATTTTTATTATGTTAGTTTGTTGCTTTAAATGTTTGTTACTGTACATGTTGAATGTTGTTTGTTCACTTAATGTTTTCATGGCCCCATGCCACCACTCTTTTAACACCCACTGGCAGTTAAAGGAACTAGTTTGTCAGCAGACAACCGATCATAACTACTCTTCTGATTCGAAGGTAATCACAAGAGGCAACATCCACGGCGAACACAAATTCTTGTCCGGTCGCTCAGGCAGTGGAGAAACGGCACTGGTCCCCACCCTGCTTGAGGACCCCCATCTGGTCAGCTATGCTCGGGTGGTGCACATATGGCACTGGTCACCGTCCTACCCGGGGATTCCACCCATTCTTGCCATAGGCACCCCATTTGGATCTTTTGGTTCAAACTCTTTTGTTTGTTTTCCAGCGACCCTTAAGTTGCTCTCCATATGCTATTTACATCCTCAAACACTGGGATGGTACACTCACCGCATCAAATGCACAGGCTGCGAGACTGCTCGCGCTGTGACAGCATTTTCTTCTCGGATGTCTTGTCCCAAAATATTTGGTTTAAAAACAAAATGAGAGAGTCACAGGTGGTGACCAATTATAATGGGTAATTGATAATAAAAGGACAGACAGACAGACATACGAGATCTTAAGCAAGATAATAACAGATATTATGCTTGTGTCCACGAGAAATCCAGAATCACAGAAGCCACAGGAAGACCACGGAAGGAAGAGAACATGAAGACAGACATCATGGTCTACATCTGGATCTTCGCGGGATCCCTACAGTTGCGTGCGGACAATACCCCCCTGCCCTCTACGCCACAGGCCATGAATGTTTCCCATCCCTGCCATACACTACACCCAGAGACAGCAACTGAGACACCAACCTGGTGTGACAAGTTCATCACCTGGTATTCCCTGTCCTACATTGTGGAAGCACTGTTAGTCATGGCAATACTCTGTAGTGTCATCCAGACACTGAGACTTAGTAAATGGTGAAGGTAAGCCTCCCGCACCCCGGTATATACATTCAGACCCCCTATTTTCGGACTTCAGCAAACCCCCCACTCTCTTTAAGTGAATTAAAGTGCATCGGCTTTGTTTGTTTGTTTGTTCTAATAAAAAGATGTAAAACTCTGTACTTGACTGCCAAGCTACAGAGACCTGTATTGCTGCTACTGCATAGTTTATACTGTTGTAAATTCGTTTAAGTGACTAAGGATAGTTTAGATAAGAATAGTTAGAGGTTTCCGTGTTTTAATTGTAATGCATTGAATGTCATAGCGCCCCGTAGAATTTTTATAATAATGTGTGTATATAAAGAAATTTAGGTAAAGTTCCAATCCATAGGATAGGGTAGAGTAGAGCCTGTCCTTGATTGCGGGTGCTCGACTTAGGAAGAGAACAAATAAGGTGCAGTAATATGATCCTTCACGCTTCGCGTTGAGGATCACAAGGAGGTAGTGTAGCCATCTGGATGGCCACTTCCAGAATACAAAATGGATGCTCACAAAGAATGTAGGGAAATGTGGACAATGCTAGACAACAAGCAGACACAGTGCCTGAATGTATATTTGGGAAGCAGTTACCAGACGGAAACAAAACTTTGGGTCGATTAGCATATTGATGGCCCATCTCCGAGAAACAAAGGACTAACACTCATATAGCTGATACTGTTACAGACGTCCCAGCGCCAGGATGACACAAACAAAGCAAGGCCAACGGCCACCTAAGACAGCCCCAGCCACCAGGGCACCCACCCCTTTTATTGGTTAAGATCGATAACAATGATCGAGAAGCTGCCCAATTAATTGGGACCAAGTCTAAGGCCCGCCTAAAAGCGCACAAAGCCCCTCCAAGTATAAGAAGGAACCCCCACGAGAGATTTGCTCTCTTGGATTTGGCTCTCATGTGGAGAGAGCCATCCACCAGCATCATCAGAAGCAAGTAAGCTCAAGGTCAACGCTCGCTACCAGACGGACGACCTTAGCTGTTCTCCTGTATCTCTTCAAACCCAATAGCCTCAGATCCGAACAACGGCCATTGTTCCTCTGACTAAGTCGGCACCCAAAGTTAAGTATCGGCGTTAGCGTTAGAGATAGTTTAGTTTGTAGTACTGTTGTGCATGAGTAGATCTTACTGTGTGTAAATAAATAGTATTGACTTTGAACTAACTAACTGCCGTTTTGGCTCTTTGATCGGTATTTGGGTTTGAACCTTGTGGCGGTATCGAAAGATACCTGGCGACTCTGAAAGTAGAAACATAATTAGGATTAAGAAAAGCAACCATATTGACTGCCATATTAATAACCAGATAAACAGAGCAACATCCTCTTCTGCGAATATGCAGGGAGGAGTTTTCAGCCAAGCAGAATAAGGGAAAGAAACAAACAGAAGGAGAAAGAAATAGGTCAGGCAGCTGAAAACACTGCTGGCAAAGAGAAGAATACATATCTCTTTCTCTTTTGAAGCTAAAAGGTTATCTTGAACAGAGTGCAGACCTAAACAAGGGGTGGAATTTTGCTACTTTTTGGCAAAGTGTCAACTTGGGCAGGAAAAGCAGATGTCGCCCATCACTGCACTGCTGACTTTTCCCGTCATAATTTTTGACACTTGATCAAAATAAAAGTGAGGGTGAGTCTCAAAAGATTGTGCAAGATGGTGCAGGAGCAGGGCAGCACGGTGGAGCAGTGGTTAGCACTGCTGCTTTACGACGCCAAGGTCACAGGTTCAATCCCAGCTCTGGGTCACTGTCCGTGTGGAGTTTGCACATTTTCCCCGTGTTTTCATGGGTTTTGCCCCGACAACCTAAAGATGTGCAGGGTAGGTGGATTGGCCACGCTAAATTGCCCCTTAATTGGAAAAAATGAATCGGGTACTCTAAATTTATTTCAAAAGGTGGCGCTGGAGCGTGGCGACTCTTTGCGAGCTCTCTCACACAGATCCTCTTCTTGCATCTCCTATAACCGTACTAATCTTTTAAAACTTAATTCTAACACTAACACTCTATGTATTTGCATTGTGTATTTTGTTTGTCCTATTATGTATTTTCATGTACGGAATGATCTGGCTGAGCTACACTGTAGCCATCTGGAATGGCCACGGCCCGATTACAAAATGGACACTTGCAAAGAATGCAGGGAAAGTTAGACAATACCGAAAAAGCAAGCAGGTGCAAGGTCTGTCTGTTGATTAGAGCTGTAGCTCTCAGACAGGACCGGTACTGCAGAACCATCTACATACCAATGAGCCATCCCCGGGAACAAAAGCCAACATTTAGGTAAACAATGCTAAGACAGACATCCCGGCGAAAGAGGAGACTAAAACAAAGCAGACCAACGGCCACCTAGGACACGCCCAGCAACCAGGGACCCCACCCCTCTATTGAAGGAATTTGATGGGAACAATTGGGAAACGGCCCAATTAATTGGGGCCAAGTTCAAGGCCCGCCCAAAAGCGCACAAAGCAACGACCATTGTTCCTCTGACTGAGTGGGCACCCAAAGCTAAGTATAGGCTTTTAGTAATAGTGATAGTTTAGGTTGTAGAGTTTTATGCATGAGTAGATTTGACTGTGTGTAAATAAATGAGCATTGCTTTTGAACTTACTAACTGGTGTATTGAGTCTTTGATCAGTATTCAATTTTGAACCTTGTGGCGGTATTGAAAGATACCTAGCAACTCTTGAGCAAACATAATTAAGCAGAGCCAAATTAAGAGACAACAGCAAGTTAGCAACAACACGAAGAACAATGTACCTCAGTACATGTGACAATAAACAAATCCAATCCAAAGGTAATTCTGACGGAGTGGGCTCCGATTGAGCCTGGGGCGCCTGATGTCAAAAAATAAAAAATAAAACGAAGGAACACCCCACATACACGGAACCTCCCACCTCCCATCAGATCCCCTCCCCTCGCCCACACTTCATGGAACCTCCCGGGTTCTCACCACGGAACCCTCAGCACCTCCCACATAGACTTCCCCGAGGACTTCCCCCTGGCACTGCCCAAAGCACTGCCCCCTTGGCAATGCCGGGGGCATGACCCTTTCCCCCTCTGGAGTCTGCACCCACCTGTGCACCTCCAGTGGGTTCTGTTCACCAGGTGCAGGTCGTGGGAGGCCTGCTGTGATTCACATTGGTGCTGTCTTACACAAGCGTGAATGGCAGACCAAGGCATATACTCCTCATATGCATATTCAATTATGTGCAAATGCAAAATTGGGATCCTAGTTAGTCACTAATGCAGGGAAGGGCATTCGAGCACAGAAATCCCAGCAGTGTTACAAAAGCTATTTTGGGTTTCCCGTTCAATTCTCCGCCCGTTCTGCCATTCACCGCCCCCTTCAAAAATGGGGGCAAAAGATAATTGAATCAGAGAATCCCTAACAGTGCAGGAAGATATTCGGCCCATTGAGTCTGCTCCAACACTTTGAATGAGCACTCTACCCATGTCCACTCCCACGCCCACCCCACCCTATCCCCGTAACCTAACCTTCAAATCCCTGGACACAAGGGGCAATTTAGCATGGCCAATCCACCTAACCCGCACATCTTTGGATTGTGGGAGGAAACCAGAGCAAATTCCACACAGAGACTTTTTCACAGTCACTTCACTTGAAGCCTACTTGTGACAATAAGCGATTATCATTTCATTATATCAGTGAACTGTATATATTGATGGTTATCATACAAGTATCATGAGCTACGATTCAAGAGTGTAGATTAGTTTTCAAGAGGGCCTTTCCACACAATCAAGAAAGCTTGATACAACCCTATTAACACAAAATAATTAGGAAATGTAAAAAAGGTTGTCTATTAAGCTTTTAAAGTCTTTCTTAAAAATTGAACATCATAGGAATAGTTCTCCACCTTCTGCAAAAACATCATATAGCCGGGGACTCGACAGGCAAAGACAGGACAGCATCGGCCTGTTCTCTCTTCCCAGGCCACGATTCAATCATAGGCTCTGTCCTGAGGCTTTCGGGATATATACAGGCTGGATTCTGCAGTCCCCCACCTGCGTGTTTCTTGGCGACACGCCATTCTATAGCGGCGGGATTCTCTACTTCCGCTGCTTGTCAATGGGATTTCTTATTGAAGCCACCCCATGCTGTTGGGAAACCCACGGTGATGGTGCGCTGTTGATGGGAACAAATAATTCTTAATTCTGCCCATTGCAAGGTGGAATCTTCTGACCCATATGTAAACAGAGTGCCTGCGTTAATGTTAGGCAAGATCAGAGACGTTGATAGGGTGGATGCTGGATGGATGTTTCCCCTTTTGGGGGAGACTAGTTCTGGACACTACAGTGTAAAACTAAGGGGTCCATTTAAGCGGAGGTCAGAAGAATTATTTTCTCTTCGGTTCTTTTTAAAAATGTTTTTGCATGTTTTTTAAAATATATTTCGAGTGCCCAATCTTTTTTATCCAATTGAGGGGCAATTTAGTGTGGCAAATCCATCTACCCTGCACAACTTTGAGTTTGTGGGGGTGAGACCCATGCAGACACGGGAAGAATGCGCAAACCCCACACGGACAGTAACCCAGGGATCGAACCCCGGTCCTCGGTGTCGTGAGGCAGCAGTGCTAACTACTATGCCTCCGTGCTGCCCTTTCTCTTAGATTCTTGAGTAAAAGCTAAATAGTGTGGATGCTGGAAATCTGAAACAAGAGCAGAAAATGCAGCAAAAACTCAGCAGGTCTGACAGCATCTGTGGGCAGAGAAAATAGAGTTACCATTTTGTGTCCAATGAGACTCATCTTCAGAGCTCTGTTTTCTGTTTTTTATTGGATAGATTCTTGATTGAAGAATATAGGGGGTAGACTGGAAAGTAGAGTTGAAGTCACATTGAGATCTGCCATGATTTTATGGAATGGCAGAGGGGCTGAATGGCAAACTCCTGCTCCTAATTCTTGTGTTCTTATGTCTTAGCGAACGCTAAGCTGTGAGATGACTTCATGAGTTTCAGACGAAAGTAGGAAAGGAATTAGCTTGAATGTCTGTTCCTTGCTAATGGACAATTGAATCTGCGATTGACATAAATCAACCATCAAGCCCCTAAAATAAGGGATACAAATGGGCTCTCGAGAGGCAAAATCATTTTGGACTGGAAAGAGCATCTCAAGGTGGATCCATGCTGGCTCCAGGCTAACACTTGGGAACTTGGGATCAGGAAGACTGAGAACAGAAGAAATTGTTAAAACCAGCTACGAAGATTAATGTCTGCATGCATTTGACTGATGGAGAGCAACAAACCATTCTGAGGAGATTGCCCCTCCCCTGCATGTCATGAAAATCAGCCCCCCCACCCCCATTCTTCATTCAATCAGGAACCAGCGAACTGCCTCACCTGTCATGTGTTGTGTGTCTTTTCTGCTTATTTGGCTTGGGTATCATATCTAACCCATTGCTTCTTAATAAATTACTTTAAAAGCACCTGTGACTTTGACCCGCCCCGCTTTTTTGGGGCTCACCTGTAACCCCCAGGCCAAATCTTACAACTGTGGCGCATTGCCGTAGTTGAATTTCTGTCTGCTCAAGTGAAGAATTACATTGTGCCTAAGGGTCTTGTGTGGCACTGATAACATCAATCATCATCTTGTATCTTCAGAGATCCAGCAGTCTGGTAAATTGAGTAGTTTGGTTGCCGTTTCATGGGACTCTCAATGTTTTTGACTCTGCTGAATCAGTCACTGGATTGATGCACCTAAGGAGAGCTTGAGGAATTGCCTGATACTGGTGAAGGGCCATGTAGTGATCCAGAAAATGTCATAAATAAAGGGTGAGAACCCTGACTGCCCTATCTACCATTTTGGAAATGGTGTCGCTTGTTTGATGCTGCCTGCAGGCTTACCTGGCTGCTTCTTTGATAAATCTGAGCCTTGACCATCATTGCTCTTCAGGTGGTTTCAGCTATTTTGGCTCTAGAATCATAGGATAATTACTGCACAAAGGGCCAGCTTTCCGTAACTGAACCTAGTGCCATGTTCACTGCCTTTCCCCCATAGCTCTATGAATGTGTTTGCTTCAAGGATTTATCCAACGCTCTTATGAATGCCCTAATTCGGCAGCCGGATGGTGCAGTGGTTAGCACTGCTTCCTCATTGGCCGAGGTCCCAGGTTCGACCTCGGCTCTGGGTCACCCTCCGTGTGGAGTTTGCACATTCTCCCCATGTTTGCGTGTGTTTCGCCCTCACAACCCAAAAATGTGCAAGGTAGGTGGATTGGCCACACTAAATTGCCCCTTAATTGGAAAAAATTAATTAGGTGCTCTAAATTTATTTTAAAAATTGAATGCTCCAATTGAACCTGCCACCATTACCTTAAATCTGTGTCCCCACTGGTTCTCAATCCTTCTGTTAATGCTAACAGTTTCTCACTGTCCAGATTCCGCATGATATTTAATACCTCTATCAACTCTCCCTTTAATCTTCCCTTCTCCAAGGAGACCAGCCCCATCTTCTCAATCCATCCACATCCCTGAAGTTTCTCATTGCTGGGACTATTCTCGTGTTACAATAGGGCCAACTTTTATTTTCATATGAAAGATTGCTCTATTCTAGTTGGCACGATTTTGTAAACTAATCCTGAAGGAGCACTAACTTAATAAATGGAAGATTAAGATGAAGAGGGAGAAATGAAAAGATCCAGATATGGGGCTACCAACTGCTTGCATTGCCACGCGCCCAATACATGCACCAACTATTTGTTGGAGCTGATGGCAAATTTGTGAAGGAATACAGTATATTCCTGGCCTTGATCATCTCTCTGTAAATGAAGTTACTGTGAAAATCCCCTAGCTGCCACACTCCGGCGCCTGTTCAGGTACACTGAGGCAGAATTCAGAATGTCCAATTCACCTAACAGCACGTCTTTCTGGACTTATGGGAGGAAACTGTAGCACCTGAAGGAAACCCACGCAGACACAGGGAGAACATGCAGACTCCACACAGGCAGTGGCCCCATCCTCTCTTTTGCTCCACTACAATTGTACCTTCAATAGTCTAGTCCTCACTCTCTGGAAATTACTTGCCTAACCTTTCTTCAAGTCCCTCCAAGGAGGGGAAGTGTTGGGGTAGTGGCATTGTCACTGGACTCGTAATTCAGAGACCCTGAGTTCAAATCCCAACAGGCATGGTGAAATTTGAATTCAATAAAAAAAATCTGGAATTAAGGGCGGGATTCTCTAAAAATGGGGCTATGTCCCCACGCCGGCGGGAAAACCAGCGCCAACGACTCCGGTGTCAATGGCCCCCAAAAGTGAGGAATACTTACCTTTCTAGGGGGTTAGGTTGCCGCCGGAGTCGTCCCCGCAGCTCCAGCCGGCGGCGAACGGGCGGCGCGAGTTTGCGCATGCGCGGAGCGGCCAGCATATTTCCTCACATGTGCAGAATGGCCGGCGCATTTCCACGCATGCGTGAGGGTTCCCTTCTCCGCTCCATCCTCCGGGCAATATGGTGGAGCCCTACACGGGCCCGGCGCGAAGGAAAGACGGCCCCCATGGAACCAGCCTGCCCACAGATTGGTAGGCCCCGATCGTGGGCCAGGCCATCGTGGGGGGCCCCCCCAGCGGTCAGATCCCCCCCCCGGGGACAGGCCCCGCACACTTACCTGCCAGGTCCCGCCGTGTGTGAGGTGAATAATTCACGCCGGCGGGACTGGGCAAAACTTGACGGCCACTCGGCCCATCGGGGCCCGGAGGATCGCCGGAAGGGCCGCTGTCAACGGCCCCCGACCGGCATGGCGGGAATCCCACTGCCACCCGCTGCAGGGTCGGAGAATCCCGGCCTAAAAGTCTAACCATGGAACCTTTGAGATTGTCATAAAATCCCATCTGGTTCACTCGTGACCTTTAGAGAAGGAATTCCTTACCTGCCCTGGACTGGCCGACACGTGGCTCCAGGTCCGCATCAATGTAGTTGACTGGAAGCCAGTGTCCAGTGCTGTATCACAGGTATCTGTGCTGGGTCCCCTATTGTGTGTCATGTATATAACAACATAGGTGACTATGTGTGGGGTGGCAAATGTAAGTTTGCAGATGACACAAAGATTGGGCAGGTGGTTAAAGGTGAGGTTGAGTGTCTTGGGTAACAGGAAGATATAGGCAGAATGATCAAATAGGCAGAAAAGTGGCAGATGGAATTTAACACTGAAAAGTGTGAGGTGACACACTTTGGAAGGAGTAATTTGACAGGGAAGTATTCAATGACTGGCCTGACACTGGGAAGTCCTGAGGAGCAAAGCGGCCATAGCGTGTTTGTCCATAGATCTCCGAAGGCAAAAGGGCAAGTTAACAGGGTGATGAAAAAGGCATATGGGACACTCGCAGTTATCAATCGAGGCACAGGTTACAAAACCAGGGAAGTAATGTTGGAATTGTATAGAACTTTTGTGAGGCCACAGCTGGAATACTGTGCAATTCTGGTCGCCACATTATAGGAAGGATGTGATGAGACTGGAGGGGGTGCAGAGGCGATTCATCAGGATGTTGCCTGGGATGAAACATTTAATATATGAAGTGGTGTTGGATAGGCTCGGGTTGTTTTTGCTGGAGTAGACTGGAGTGACCTGATCGAGGTGTACAAGGTTATGAGGGGCATTGACAGGGTGGATAAAGAGCCTTAGTTGAAGGGTCGGTTATGAGGGGACAGAAGTTCAAGGTGAGGGGCAGGAGGTTTTGGGGGATTTGAGGAAAAAGCTTTTTACCCAGAGGATGATGATGGTCTGGAATGCACTGCCTGGGAGGGTGGTAGAGGCAGGTTGCCTCATATTCTTTAAAATGTACCTGGATGAGCACTTGGCACGTCATAACAGTCAAGGCTATGGGACAAGTGCTGGCAAATGGGATTAGGTCGGCAGGTGACGTGTCTTTCATGTGTCGGTGTAGACTCGATGGGCCAAAGGGCCTCTTCTGCGCTGTATTATTCTGTGATTCTGTGACTCTTAACTGCCCTCTGAAATGGCCGAGCAACTCACTCAGTTTAAGGGCAACTGGTGTTGGGCATAAATGCTGCCAACGATGCCCACATCCCCTGAATGAATAATAAAAAACCTACGTTTGTGACCAAGCCCTGGACTCATCCTTCTTAGTGTCTCCTTCTTTGGCTCACCGTCCGTTTATCCTGGATTATGCCCGTTGCTTTTTGTTTCTGTAGTTATAACACAGTGGTTAGCTCTGCTGCCTCAGAGCGTCAGAGACTCGGGTTTGATTCCGGCTTCGGGTGACAGTCTGTGCGGAGTCTGCACGTTTTCCCCGTATCTGCATGGGTTTCCTCCGGGTGCTCCGGTTTCCTCCCACAGTCCAAAGATGTGTGTGCTAGGTGGATTGGCCATGCTAATTTACTCCTTAGTGTCCAGGGATGTGCAGGCTAGATGGGGTTACGGGGATTGGGTGGGATGGGCATAGGAGTGCCTGGGGCGGAGTGCTCTTTTGGAGGTCAGTGCAGACTAGATAGGCCGAATAGCCTGCATCTGCACTGTAGGGATTCTATGATTACATCAGACACAGGCACAGGCCCGTATTTGTGCTGCACTTGAGCCTCCCAGCTTTTGAAATCTATCATTGTAACTCGCTATCCAGCTTTCCTTCATACACTTGTCTAGTTTTCCCTTAATCTAAACTATTCACTTCAACCACTCCCTGTGGAATCAAGTTCCATCAATCTTTGGATAAAGAAGTTTCCCCTGAATTCCCTACTCGATGCTTTGATGACTATCGCATATTATAATGAAAGTTTCTGTTTCCTTTCCCCTTCAATTAACCCCAAATCACCCAAGGAATAATTGTTACCGACTATTTTGAGTGGTTCGAAAGGCAAAGCCACGTTGCTCAGATTGAAAGAGGCAGCTGGGTTAACAGATGTGAGTTTGCAATCTAGACTTCCAAACAGAGAAACTATTCTTTTGGGAACCATTGATCAGGGTAAGAGCTACCTTGAGCATAAGTGTACGCAAATTAAGCAGCAGGATTGTTATTTTTGAATAAACATAAAAACTGTGTAAAAGCTGTTATGGCCGGGGGCAGGGGGGGGGGGGGGGGGGGGCGGTGGTGAGGGGGGGGTGGTATTTCAAAATTAAAATCGATATATTTTGTAAACCAGATGTATTAAGGTTCATTGGTGCTGGGTGAGGTACAAGTCAGCCAATCTCTAATTGAAAGGCAGAAGGAGAGGTGGCTGGAATGATTACTTTGGTCGGCACAGCGGCGCAGTGGTTAGCACTGCTGCCTCACAGCACCAGGGACCCCGGTTCGATTCTGGCCTCAGGTTACTGTCTGTGTGGTGTTTGTACTTTCTCCCCGTGTCTGGTTTCCTCCGGGTGCTCCGGTTTCCTCTCACAGTCCAAAGATGTGCAGGTTAGTTGGATTGGTCATATCAATGTGTGAGGTTAGGGTGGGGTGCTCTTTCAGAGGGTTGGTGAAGACCCGATGGGCCTCCTTCTATACTGTAGGAATTCTATGGATTCTACTTCTCGTCCGATGGAAATCTGTAATTAAAATCAGAAATACAGGTGTGTAATTATTTTTTTAAAACAGTTAAATCAATGACCTTGAGTTTTTAATGGTGTGGGTTGCATGAGTGAGTTGGAGTGGGTGGGTGGTGGAGGTGATAGGACCTCGGTTTCATACACGATTCCGGCCTGGAATTTGCGTTGGTTCAGTCTTCCAAGTTGTGTGGGAAGAACTCAGGAGAAGGCCAATACATTCAGAAGGGTGGCTGTTGCTACTGGGTTGGGTGGGGGAGGAGGGGAGGGGGTGGGTGGGGGAGCCAACCTTTGATACCCAGGGAGTATCTATGCAAGACGTCTATCTGATAGAGTTGGTGGGCTGATCCAAGGTAAAGAGATCAACTGTGGACTTGGGGGAGAACGAGGGAAGATGCAATTCTCTTCCTCCTGGCCCACAGACAGTGCCGAAAACCCCAAAGTGTTTGACTCAGGTTTTTAATTGTTAATATCTATTGCTAGACTATAATAGCATAAGAAATAAAAGCGGAAGTAGGCCATTCAATCCTTGGACTTGCTTCACCACTGATTCAGATTATTGCTGGTCCAATTGTGGTCTTAACTCCACTTTCTTGCCTGTCACCCATAATCCTCACCTTCCTCGTTGATCAAAAATCTATCTAACTTAGCTTTAAATACATTGAATGACCCAGCCTGTACTGCTCGCTGGGGAGTGAATTCCATAAATTAACAACCCTCTGTGAGAAGAAATTCTTCCTCATCTTTGGACTTCCACAGTGGATTGGCCATGCTAAATTGTCCCTTTAGTGTCCAGGGATGTGTAGGTAAGGTCAAAGGGTTATTGGAATAGGACGGGGAAGTGGACATCAGTATGCTGCTCTTTCAGAGGGTTGGTGCAGACTCGATGGGCCGAAAGGCCTCCTTCCACACTGCAGGGATTCTATGATTCTAGGATCTCCTTCTAAAATGGCGGGGTGGGGGGGTGTCTCTTAATTGGGATCTTTTACCCACACTCATTCTAGATTCACCCATGAGAGGGAAATATCCTCTCTAATCTACCCTTGTCAAACCATTTCAGAAACTTGGGGTGGATTGTGCGGCCGTCCTCGCCAGAGAGTCTGGTCCCGCCGTGGGGGTGGGGGTTGGGGGGTGGCAGGGTGGGTGGGGGTGGGGGGGGGGGGAATCAAAGGGAAATGTTTTGACAGTGGTGGGCCCATAAGATCGTGCCACCAGCCAATAGCGGGCTGCCTCCTGCCGCTACGAAACATGCACGAGCGGATGGATAATTGCCCCATTATATGTATCAATAATATTACCTCTCATCTAAATGCCAATAAGTGTAGGCCCAACCTCTAGGAGTCATAGAGGTCTACAGCACAGAAAAGACCTTTTGGCCCATCGTATCTGCACCGATCATAAACAACCACCTAACTAATCTAATCCCATTTTCCAGGCTTAGCCCATAGCCTTGTCTGCCTTGGCATCGCAAGTGCACATCTACATACTTTGTAAATGTTATGAGGGTCCCTGCATCCACCACCCTTTCAGGCAGTGAATTCCAAACTCTTACCACCCTATGGGTGAAAAAGATTTCCCCCACATCCCCTCTAAATCTCCTGCCGCTTAGCTTAAAGTTATGCCCTCTGGTCATTGATCCTTCCATCAAGGGGAAAGGTTTCTCCCTGTCTACTCTATCTATGCCCCTCACAAATTTAGACATCTAAATCATGTCCCCACTCAGTTTCTTCTACTCCAAGGAAACCAACCCCAATCTATCCAATCTCATGCCTTGTTTGTCCTTTTCAAGTGCATCCCCTCAAACTTATCCGGATTGAGTTCCATTTGTCACTGGTCAGCCCATCTGCCCCACCAATTTCCAGATCATCTGTGAACTTGCAGATCAACCCTCTCACATTCAAGTCTCAATCATTTATGTCAGCCACAAACAGCAAGGGGCCCAACACTAATTCCTGCGCGACCCCAGGACACAGTCTTCCAGTCAGAAAAATACCCTTCAATCATCAATCATCTCTGCTTCCAACCACTCAGCCAATTCTGGATCCAATTTGTGAAATATCCTTGGATCCCATGGGCCCCCCTTTGCTCTCAGTCCTCTATGTGGAACCTTATCAAGAGCATTGCTGAAGACCAAGTAGACTACGTCAAATGTCTTGACCCTCATCTACACACCGTCACCTCTTTGAAAAATTCAGTCAGGTTAGTCAGACATGACCTTCCCTTAACAGCTTTGACAAAGGGTCATCTGGACTCAAAACTCGAGCTCTTTTCTCTCCCTACAGATGCTGCCAGACCTGCTGAGATTTTCCAGCATTTTCTCTTTGCTCCCCTTAACAAAACCATGTTGACTGTTCTCGATTAATCCCTACCTCTCCAAATGCAGATTAATTCTGTCTCTCAGAACTGCTTCCAATAGTTTCCCCACCATTGAGGTTAAACTGACTGGCCTGTAGTTTCCTGGTTCATTCCTTCTTCCTTCCTTGAGTAATGGTACCGCTTTTGTTATCCTCCAGTTCTCCGGCACCTCTCCTGTGGCCAGAGAGGAATTGAAAATCATTGCCAGCGCCCCTGCTGTTTCCTCCCTTGCCTCACTCAACAGCCTGGGATACATTTCATCTGCTCCTGGAGACCTATCCACTTTTAAGGCTGCGAGACCACTCAGAACCGCCTCTCTGCCTATGATAATCTCTTTAATTTTATCACAGTCCTTCTCCCTGATTTCTATATCCACACCGTCCCTCTCACTCGTGAACTTTGGCACAATGTGTTCATTTAGAAAACTACCTACATCCTCCAGTTCCGCACACAAATTATTATTGTGTAACCACCTGTTCAACTTTTCCTCAGAAAAAAACCCCAACCCTTTAATTCCTGGAATCAGCCTAGTGAACCACCTCTGAACGTCCACTGTGCTTCTCATTCAGTAAGGTGACCAAAACTGCGTACACCACATTAGGTCCAGTCTCACAAATGCCCTGAACATTTGCAGCAAGTCTTCCCTTTTTTATATTCCATCCCCCTCGCAATAAAGGCCGACATTCCTTTTGCCTTCCTAATTACTTGCTGTCCCTTCTTGCTGACCTTTTGTGATTCATGTACAGAGACACACAGGTCCCTCTGTACCACAGCATCCTGCAGTCTCTCTTCATGTATAAGATACTCTGCGTATCTACTCTTCCTGCCAGAGTCGATAACCTCACATTTTCTCACAGCATTCTCCAGCTGCCAAATTTCTGCTCACTCACTTCACCTACCCATTTTAGGGGTTAAAACTCACCCCAGCATTTCCAAGGAAACCCGTTGATTGGAACCCACACATCAAATAATATCTATTTCACGCTGAACGGCGTATGCTTTCCCCATGCATCTATCTGAAATGTATTTCACACAACATGTAACTTCCTCCTGCTGGGAATTCTGAGACAGTCAGTAATGCTGTTTGAATGGTATCGGCAACCTTAAGAATAAAGCTCAATCTCTTGATAAACGTTCTGGGGTCCCTGGAGATGGCACTGCCAGCTTTCCACTTTATGCACAGGTATTTTAAACAAGATAAACACTGTGTGTTTTGAGTCATTTACTGAAATTACTTTCTAACAGGGGACTGAAACAGCAGCTGCTGCTGGTGGCTGCTTGCGAGTCAGAGATAAATCAGCGAGGCTTCCTGCGAGGCTGGAGTTTTCCTCGTCGTCAAGAATTAAGTTGATTTATTCCATCGAGATTTTTCTTAGAGTGAGTGGCTTGAAGCGCTTTAAATACATAGCCTCTTTGTAAGCATGTCTACCATGAAATGAAATGAAAATGAAATGAAAATCGCTTATTGTCACAAGTAGGCTTCAAATGAAGTTACTGTGAAAAGCCCCTGGTCGCCATATTCCGGCACCTGTTCGGGGAGGCTGGTACGGGAATTGAACCGTGCTGCTGGCCTGCCTTGGTCTGCTTTAAACGCCAGCTCTTTAGCCCTGTGCTAAACCAGCCCCTACCATTCTCTACTCCTTCAAACCTACAGGCGGGATTTTGATCCCCGTCCCCCCCCAGCGGTATGTTTCCTGATTCCAGAGGTGACCCGCCATTGGCCACCAGTGGGATTTTCCAGTCCCACCGATGGCTATGGCATTTTGTGTTGCTCGTCAGCCCCGCTGCCAGGGAACCCGGTGCAGGGGCTCTCCATCAAGAGAGACCAGGAAATTCAGCCCCTATGTCTTTGGATATTATTTTGTCCACTTGCCCTCATATCTCCTGCTGAGGTTCAGTGTCAATTTTGATGCGATGATGCCCCGAAAAGTGCCCAATCTCATTTCCCCACATGAAATATGCAATGTCAATGCTAAGTTGTGGCTGTTCATTACAGCGAAAGGCTTACCATTGTACCATCTGGGATGGCCACTTACAATAAGGAACAGGGAAGGTCGCAAAGCAGAATGGGAAAAATGGACAATGCGAGATTCAGGCAGGCTCAGAGCCTGAATGTATATTTGTGAGCGAAGAATCCAGATGGTATCGAAACTCCCAACCGATTAGCATTTTGATGGCCCATTTCTGCCAGACAAAGGACTGATACTTGAGCGACCAATACAATCCCAGGCATTTCTGCGCCACTCCCTGTACTCAGGAAGCATAAACAACAGGGTCAATGACCGCTTAGGACACGCCCAGCCATCAAGGCACCCGCCCCTTTATTGGTTCGAATCGAACACAGTGATCAAGAATTACCCAATTAGCGGGGTCCAAACTGAAGGACCGCCCAAAAGAGCGCAAAAAACCCCCAAGGATAAAGAGAGAGACCACCATGTGTTCGGCCTCTCTTGGACCTGGCGCTCCGGCAACGTCCACCTCCAATTGCAGCACCACCAGAAGCAAGTTCAAGTTCAACGCCCGCTACCAGACGGATGAGCCCAGCTGAGCAGCAGTTAATTCTACAGACCCGATAGACCCAGACTCAAACAACGGCCACTGTTCCTCTGACCTAAGCCAGGTGCCTGAAGTTAAGTACAGGTTGTCATAGTTGATAGGTGTAGTTTAACTAGTAATGTCTATGTTGTATGATTAATTGTGTGTATAAATAAAGTACCATTGATCTTGAACTAACTAACTGGTGTTTGGCTCTTTGATCAATATCCGGTTGAACCTTGTGGTGGCATCATTTGATACCTGGCGACTCTGAGCAATAGAATATAGATATCCAAAGAAAGAAGGGCTACCTCATTGATTGCCATATTTACAGTTGGTAAAAAAGACAACACCATTTACATGGAACCCTTCAGAATTCTGGGCAGTCCTGTTTTGGGTTTTGAAATGTAATTGTGAATAAAAAGAAAATAGGGCGTGAATCAGCTCCACCCCCCCCCCCCCCCCCTCTTCCCCTGTTCCACCGGCTGAAATCAGGAATCCGAATCCAAAGAACCACAAAAAAGGTACAGCACAGAAGGGGGCTATTTGCCCTATCTCGTCCATGCCAACCCAAAGACATCCAGGTGTCCTTTCTAACCGCATCTTCCTGTACATGGCCCATAGCCCTTAGCTTACGGCACTTAAGGTACAGATCAGGTACTTTTCAAAAGAGTTTCAGATATCTCCCTCCCTACCAACACAGGTAGTGAATTCTATACACCCACCACACTCTGCGTAAAAAAGTATTTCCTCATGTCCCCTCTACATCTTCTGCTACTAAGTTTGAATTTATAACCCCTGGGTTTTGAACTCTCTGCCATGGAAAACAGGTTCCTCCTGTCTACTCTATCATTACCCCTGACAATTTTGTATACCTCACTCATGTCACCCCTCAAACCTCTCTGTTCCAAGGAAAACAACTCTCCAATCTTTCCTTGTAACTACAATTCTCCAGCCCTGGCAAAATTCTTGTAAGCCTCTTGAGAAATTACATCCTTGCTGTAATGTGGTGACTAGAATTACACACAATACTCCAGTTGTGGTCTCACCAGTGTTTCATACAATTCCAACATTATATCCCTACTTTTGTATTCTATGTCTCTGCCAATGAAGGAAAACATTCCATGTGCCTTCTTTACAACCTTATCTACTTGTATTGCCACTTTTAAGAAACTGTGCACTTGTACGCCAAGATTTCTCACTTCATCCACCCCTCTCAGTATATTCCTGTTTGTTGTGTATTCTCTTTTGCTGTTTGAGCTCCCTAAATACATTACCTCACACTTATCCGAGTTGAACTGCATCCACCACTTTCCTGCCCACTCCACCAACCCATAATTTTGGAGCTTGCAATTATCCTTTACATTATCCACTGCACAAATTTTTATATCATCTGCAAATTTCCCAATTGTGCCTCCCATATTCAAGTCCAAATCATTAATATATAAAACAAACAGCCGGGGCCCCAACACCAGCCCTGCAGAACACCATTTGAAACAGCCTTCCATTCGCAAGGAAAGCCACCGACCATTACGCTTTGATTCCTATAACTAAGCCAACTTTGGGTACAATTTGCCACATTACCCTGTATTCCATGGGCTTTAATTTTTGTGACCAGTTTGCCATGTAGGACCTTGTCAAATGTCTTAATAAAATCCATGTAGACAATATCCATTGCACTAACCTCATCAATCCTCCTTGTCACTTTCTTAATGAATTCAATCAAATTTGGAAGACATGACCTTCCCTTCATAAAGCCATGCTGACTATCCATGACGAGTCTATGCCTTTCTAAGTGACAGTTTTTTCTGAACTCTCAGGATTGATTCTAACAATTTTCCCGCCACCGAAGCAAGACCAATCCGCCAATAATTGTTTGGTCTTTCCTTGGTCCCCTTTTTAATCAACGGAGCTACATTTGCATTCCTCTAGTCCTCTGGCACCCACCCTGTGTCTAGTAAAGATTGGAAAATAGTCCTCAGGGCATCTGCTATTTTCTCCCTGGCCTCTTTCAACATTTTAGAAATCAATCCTTTCGGGTCTGGCGACTTATCCACTTTCAAGGATTTTAACTCCTCTAACACTTCCTCACTTGATACGATTATTCTATCCAATATTTCACACTTTTCTCTTGGACTACTATATCCGCACCATCTCTTTCCTTTGTTAATGCAGATACAAAAATATTGTTTAAAACACTTCCCAAATCGTCTGCATCTTTGGTCTTTATATGGTAAAACATTTGGGGTTTTCCATAATCTTGCTTGCTAATATTTTTTCATGCCCTCTGTTTTATTTCCTTTTTTACTTGGTCCTTGTACTTTCCATACTCCTCTAGGCTATCTGCAGTGTTGAGACTTTTGAGATTATCATAAACTTTCTTTTTCTGTTTAATCTTCCCCTGTATTTTCCTAGACAACAATGGGGGTCCAGCATTTGCAGTTCCATTCTTATTTCTGGAGGGAACATGTCTTCTTTGCACCTTAAGGATCTTGCTTATTAATGATTCCCACTGGTCTACCACTGATTTATTCTTGAGAAGTCTTGCCACTTCAGCCAAATCACTTCTCAGTTTTTTTAAATTTGCCTTCCCTCAGTTTAAAACTTTTATTCCTGATTTATCTCTGTCCCTTTCCATAATAATGCTGAATCTAACTGAATTGTGGCCATTATCCGTGATATGATCGCCCACTGTCACTTCACCCACTTGTCCATCTTCATTTTCCAAGACTAAATCCAGAATCGTACCTCCTTCTGTTGGGCTTATCACAAATTGTTTAAAAAAAAATTCCTGGACACAGTACATGAATCTTTGACCCTCATTTCCCCTTATACCAATGTTTTTCAAACTTTTTTTCCTGGGGCCCCCTTTTGCCAACCAGCCGACCTTCGGGACCCATGCCGGCCGACCTTAGGGACCCACGCCGGTCGACCTTCGGGACCCACGCCGGCCGACCTTCGGGACTCACGCCGGCCGACCTTCGGGACCAATGCTGACTGACCTTCACAAATCACCATTTTCACTTACTTTTAATGCGACGGGTGAGCCTGCTTGGTCTTCATGGTCTCACTCCAATCATGTTCACAGGAGAAGAGGGCAATGCGTATATCAGGTGCAGAGTTCAGCCGGTTCTTTGTGCTTTTTTTATCTTTGTGAGGACAGAAAATCCAACTTCAGACATGTAGGTCATTGTGAAGGGCAATAGCAACAAAATGCCTGTTTTACTCAGCACGGGATACTCCTCGGAGACGCTCCTCCAGAACGCTGACAGCCTCATGGACTTGGTTTCAATGTGTTGTCACAGGTGAGGCGCAGAAGTTCAGTTTCTTCATTTGGAGTCAGCTGTAAGTTAATAATTGACTGCGCTCTCAAACTCAAAAGGATTTTTGACCCACCTCTTCACTTTCGAAATCTGAAACTTCTCCTCTGGAAAGTAGCAACGGAAACTGTTGATCATTGCAGACAGATGTGACTGAATAAGGTTTGCCAGTCTTTGACAGTTCTCTTACTAACATTGTTTTCTTTGATATGTCGCAGCAATGTGGGGAGCATATAATAGTTTTGGCTTTGCACTCGCACTTGCCAAGCTTACAATGACTTATGGAAAGCATCTATTTCTTTACAGTGCCGAATGCAATCATCATCCTTCCCTTGCAATTTGAGGTTCAATTCATTTAGAATTGAAAAGATGTCTGCAAGGTAAGACAGAGTTAGCATTCAACTCTTCCCAATACTTCCCTGCATATAACACCACCATTATTAAAAGGTTATTTTTTTAGACTAAAGACAGTTTTGTGTGGCATATTTTGAGGCAGCAGATTGAAGCCATTGTCAGCAGCACACTGTACAGAGATGAATTGAGTGATAAGTTGACCCTGAGGAACCTCTTGAACTAGCTGTGGATCATCGTCACCCTGCTCGTGTAAGAGAATTTGATGTCATCACCTGGTTTTCAACAATAGAGAGTGAGTTGATTTGCATAAAGAACAGGTATCTGATTAACTTATTCTTCCTCCAAACTCCTCCCCCACCCCTCACAGGATATGGAAGTATTGTCTACACAACAAACAAAAATTGTGTTGAATCAATATTCAGACTTGTGATTATCCCTCCTGGCATTAACAATATATTACCTTTGAAGTTAGTGTTTCTGACTTTGAATCCCAGCATCTATTGTTGATCAGTCAACATCTGCAGGAAGCACATTGCTTTCGCTGACTTGCTGTGTTTTATATTAGTGTCCGTATTTTTTCAAAGCCTTTCGAGAATAACAGGATCGGCCGCTGAGAGTCTCGACTCTGCAAACCAAACTAAGGAGAATATTAATGAATGGTGTTTTTCTCTAAGCTGTCTTATCTTAACCGCAGGCCATGTAGCTCGTAACAAAAGCACTGAAATACATTAAACATTTGAATATATTATCCATTTCTTTAGAATGTACTACATATAAAGATTCGTTTTGCATGTTAAATCTCTTAGAATATTGATGAATAATGGCTGCCACTTTCAAAAAGATTAATCTTTTCAATGAACATTCAGTCCAAAAAAAAGGCATTCGATCAGAACAACAGGATTGCTTCAGTCACTACAGTATGAGTGAGTGTAGGTCAGTTTCCGATTGAAGGCCATTTTCTAGCACTTTTAAAATTATTTGTGGCGATTTTGTGGCCTCCGCATGTCAGCCAAGGCCCAGTGGGTAACACTTCTGCCTGTCAGTCAGAAGGCTTTGCGCTCATGTGACAATCCTGAGCACCATATCCAGAGGTCTGAGTACTGCTCCCGGTGCAGTACTGAGACGGTGCTTCAGGGTTGCAATAGCTGTCTTTCAGATGGTGTCATAATATACACCAGTATATCATGGTGCAGACACACACTGATGGACACACAGTGGGACCAATCAACATACACAACACCGCAGCCAATCACCAGTGAGAGCAAACGCACTATAAAGACAGGGGACATCAGAGTTCCCACTCATTCGAGCAGCAGCCAGCTCGGACCACAGAGCTTACAGCCTGCAACACAGACATTCACCATGTGCTGAGTGCATGAACTGGTTAGGACAAGGCAAAGGACTTTAGTTAAAGCTGGTATTGTATTTACCCACAGTTCAAGTATGTTTAAATAGTTAACCTTTTAATAAAATAGTGTTGCACTACTTCAAGTGTTGGTGACCTGTATGTGATCCAGAACACCCAACACATCAGATGGGAATTTCAATGGAGACGCTCAGTCTAGTATTGATTTGGTCCTGGAGCAACATCACCACAACAGATTGTCTGGCCCTTATCACATTTCTGTTGAGAGCTTGCTGTGCGTAAATTGGCTGACATGCTTCGAGCACCACAAATGTACTTTGTTGATCGTAAAGCGCTTGGGAATGTGCTGACATCAGGACATGCAAGATTTTTCCTTTATCAAGATTTAGTAGCTATTACAATGGAAAAGGCACCTTAGCGTTGTTCTATTCTGCACGGCATTCCTCCTACAGCTAATGCCACCTGCTAATTAAATGGTCTTTCATCTTAGTGTAGGATCATAGGATCCCTACAGTGCAGAAGGAGGCCATTTGGCCCATCGAGTCTGCACCAATCCTCTGAAAGAGCACCTTCCCTAGACCCAATCCCCTGCCCAATCCCTGTAGCACCACCGTACCTTTGGACACTAAGGGTGTCATTTGTCTCGGCCAATCGACCAAACTCACACATCTTTGGACTGTGGGAGGAAACCAGAGCACCCGGAGGAAACCCACGTAGACACGGGGAGAATGTACAAACTCCACTCAGCAATGCTAACCACTGTGCCACCATGCCGCCCCTTATTTCCTGATTGTTTGTGAAATTCATAGAAGCCTACAGCATAGAATGAAGCCCGATGTCAGCTCTGCTGGATCTTTGAAGGCGCTGCCAAATTAGAACCACTGCTGGGATTCTTGCTGTGTGCAAATTACCTGATGCATTTTACGGAAAAAAAACATGACGTGTTTCTCAGTGACATGGTTGCCCAAGCTTTTTTTTAAACTTCAGCAAACGATCACCGGGTCAACAAAAAATATTTCTAGGTCATGCTTTGGCCAACTTTTTTAACCTTTCTGCAGGAAGGTGTGTGATGTGGAGCTCGTGCGCGGCAGGAGGCTGGGCTGAAGGTGCCTAAAACTCCCTTAGCTCTTAGGAGCTAAGGGAGACAAGAATGACACTCCATCTCTCGGGCCAAATTCTGCCATAGAATCAAGGGGTGAAAGGGCAATGTTCTGACTCACTGCAGCCTTGTGTTATTTTTCAATACATTTGTCATGTGACAGTTGATATAAGTCATCAAGAAAATACTGTCATTCTGTCATTTGCCCTCCAGCAACCTGCCTGTCAAGAGTATTGATATTGTGAAAACATGGAGCTTATGTTTTAAGAAAGGCTTCAAAATGAAGCTGTACTTTGCATAATATTTGACTAAGTGATTATTTCAACATATTCGGTTTTCATACAATCCCTACGGTGCAGAAGGAGGCCATTCGACCCATCCAGTCTACAATGAGCCTCTGAAAGAGCACTCTCCTCCACCCCGTACCCGTAACCCCACCCAACCTGAACATCTTTGGACACTAAGGGCAATTTAGCATCTCCAGTCCACCTGACCTGCACATCTTGGATCTGTGGGATGAGACAGGAGCACCGGGAGGAAACCCACGCAGACAGGGGGAGACCTGAAAACTCCACACAGTCACACAAGGTCGGAAACAAATGCAGGCTCCTGGCACTGTGAAGCAGCAGTGCTAACTACTGTACCACCAGGCCGCCCATAGCAATATTGCTTTTTTAACAACAGTAACTCAATTATGATGAATAAAATTCCAAGATCAACAGCAGTTGAATATTAACTATTCTTTGTGATGGATGGTTATAGATATTTCAAAATAAATAATACAGTTCCTCCTTCTCTTCAAAAGTGATGGACTGGTGCAAGGACTGAGGTGTGTGCTCAAGATGAGGAATTAGGCCTCATTCCCATAGTAACAGTGAGCTGAAGACACCATTCGGTATGAATCATAGAATCATAGAACTTACAGTTCAGAAAGAGGCCATTCGGCCCATCTAGTCTGCACAGGCCCTTACAAAGAGCACCCTACTGAAGCCCAGGTATCTACCCTCTCCCCGTAGTTCAGTAACCCCCACTTAACAGTAAGTGCGCTGCGGGCGAAGCAGAGGATCCCGCCAACGGACAATCCAGCCCTAAGTGTTGACACCGGGACAGAATCGGTGGACTTCTACGACATCAAAATTGCCACTGCTACCGGAGCAAATCCACAACCGTTAATGGGCTAGCACCGGCGTCACGTGAAACACGATCGATTCCAGTGAAAAACGGTGTCCGATTCACCGGGTTGGGATTGACACACGAGAGGCTGACCAGCTGCAGCCGCATATAATCACTCCGCTCCCCACACACACTCATCCCAGCCAACAAGATGGCAGCAAGGAGAGTGGTACCCCGGTTCACTGACACTAACCTCTAGACCCTGCTGGACGCCATGGAGGAGAGTGGGGGGGGGGGGGGGGCACCCTATACCATAGGGTGGGAAGGAGATTGCCCCCCTTCCCACCGCCATTCACCGGGACCGGGTGCAGGTGGCAGAGGGCAACACCGCCAGGACTGGCCAGCAGTGCAGGAAAATACTGCACAACCTACTCAGGGTGGCAGCACTCTGTCCCTGGCACCAACCGTGTTGAGCGCACCCCTAACTCTGCCACCACACCCCCATTCAGAGGGGGACCGAACCTCCACCCCTCACCACCTTCCAGCACCCACACATGTTGCCATGAACGGGTGCACTGGCCACTGAAACCACCAGCTACCCACCCCTGTGCTGCATGCGTCCAACTGTCTAAAACTGTGTGTTCTCTGTCGTTCCCCCCCCCCCCCCACAAGCCCCGCCCCAGGAGGAGGTGGCTCCACACCTGCCAGGAGAGGGAAAAGACTGGAGGGGTACTGCCGGATTCACCATAGGCGAGCAGCGGGCACTGCACCTGGTCGGTAGGCCCGGAGAGCAGGCAGCCACCTAGACGGAGGTCAGCATTGGATGAGTAAGTGAGACCCTGCTGAGTTGCGGTTCCCCATGTACATATGTCGCCACCCCCACCCCTAAACTCCCCCCCTCCACCACCAGCACCCCATCATCACCCCTACAACTCCACTCCACCACCCTCAGAACCCCCTCCACCACAACCCCCACACCCCCACTCCACCAGCACCCCTGGCACAACCCCCCTTCACCACCACCCACCACCCCAACCTGTGATCCAAACATGTCTTGTATCTTGCTGGATCTCCTGGCAATGAGGCGGTCCCCTCTGGTGTCCCCCGCCCCCAGCCACAACGCCAAGTGGATAGCAGCGAGGAAAAGGACACGGAGCCCTTGACCCGCAACCCGAGACACCCAAGAGCACCAGTCCGGGACGACACCAATTTCTCGACACAGCTGTCTCCAACACCCTCCAACATCCCAGAGACACTCACCTTGGTTTGACATGTGAGTGAAGGGGCCCCTGCAGCACACCACACATGTGGTGCAGTACAGCAGGTGGAGATAGGAATCCCCGAGGGGGCCGGTGTTCGGAGGGCGGGCTGACCCCAGGAACCAGCTGCTGTCCAGATGGGTTTCGGGTGGCTGGAAAGGGCAGTCCCATCGATAGTGGAGATTCAGTCACTGAGTCAGGGGCTGCTTGATGGGGTGTCAGCTACCATCCAGCACCTGCAGGTGCAGTTGGAGGAGTCCAACCGGCAGCAGGAGCAGGAGGTAGTGTACTACCCAGGATAACACTGCACGGGTGGAGTCCACGGTGGGGGTCCCGGGGTGTAGGTTTGTGCCATGGTTCAAGATGGCCAAGGCCTGGAACACTCTATGCGGGCAGTGGTCAAGGCCCAGGACAGGGCTTCCCTGTCACAGGCATCAATGCACCAGGGCCACCTGGACATTGCACCGACGTTCCAGAGCGTAGCCTAGTCACAGTGGGCCATGGCTGAGGGCCTCGAAGGCATTGCCCGGCTGCTGGCTGACGTGGCACAGACCCAGAAGGTGGTGGCACAGTTACAGCATGATGTGACGCAGTCCCAGAGGGAGGTGGTTTACTCCCTGTACTGGAAGACCTCGAGCATCGAGACCCTGGTATTGCTCCCATGTTCCGCCCCTGCTTTCCCACATTCCCCGTCATCCTCCATCCCATGGACCAGAACCTCTGTTACTGCCAACCCAGGGCCCATATCCCATAGTGAGGCAGGTAGGAATCACAGAGGGGGTTGCAAGGGTGAGTGGGGGTGTGGGGGGTATTCATTGGAGGGTTTGGTCTGCCAGTGCCACTGTTCAAGCCCCCTAGTCGGTGAACCAGAGCCGATTAGAACACCCCGTGCACGCCGGCTCTTCCGCACACATTGTGCGGCCCACCTGTGCCTGCCCTGGCCCCATATCCTGTCCATCCTCACCCTCACCCGCATCCTCCTCATCAACAAAGCCTGCCATTCATCCTCCTCCAGCACGTCACTCCTCTTCTGCGCGATGTTGTGGAGAATGCAGCAGGCCGCTACGGTGAGGAAGACCCTCCTAGCGCTATACTGGAGAGCCCCTCCAGAGCGGTCCAGGCACCTGCACCACATCTTAAGCACTCTGGGATGCAGATTCTCAGGCCCTGGGGATTTATCCGACTTCAGTCCCATCAATTTTCCCAGCACCATTTCTCCATTAATATTGATCTCCCTCAGTTCTTCCCTCTTACTAAACCTTTCATTCTCCAACATTTCTGGTAACTGATTTGTGACCTCTTTTGTGAAGCCAGAACAAAAGTATGTATTCAATAGCTCAGCCATTTCATTGTCCCTTATTATACATTCCCATTTCTGGTTTTAGGGGGCCTACATTTCTCTTTACCAATCTCTATCTCTTCACTTATCTATAGAAAATCTTAGTGTCAGTCTTTATTTTCCCTGCAAGCTTCCTTCGTCCTTCTTTGCTGAATTCTAAACTGCTCCCAATCTTCAGACCTATTATTTTTCTTGGCCAATCTGTATGCTTCTTTCTTGGATCGGATGCCCTTTCGAATTTCCTTTGTAAGCTATGGATTGGCCCTCTTACCCATTTTGCTTTTGTGCCAGACAGGAATGAACAGTTGCTGCAGTTCCCTCATGCGTTCCTTGAATGTTTGCCATTGTCTATCCACTGTCATCTCTTTAAGAAACTTTCCCCAATCTATCAAGGCCAACTCATGCCTCATATCTTCATACTTTTCTTTATTAAGATTCAACACCCTAGTCTCCAAATTAACTACTTCACTCACCATCTTGATAAAAAATTGTACCATGTTATGGTCGCTCATCGCCAAGGGGTCATGCACAGCCAGATTGGCGATGATTCCTGAGGCACGATCAATTGGACAAAGACGATAGTTGAATCCAATTGAGGCTTTATTGCTATCAGATGTGTGGTTTCCCACAGCAGCTGGCGAAATGGCTGCTAACTGGAGGACACGCATATTTATACCCTGCCTCCTGGACGGAACCAGCAGGCAGGGACTACCGGCGAACCTGTAGTACAAGTCCTACCGTAAACACCTAATACAGGTTCAACAGCGGTTTACCACAATTCCCTTCTCATTACACAGTACCCAGTCTAAGATGGCGTGCTCTCTTCTTGGTCCCTCCACATATTGGTCACAAAAACCATCCCATATACACTCCAAGACCCCATGGCCCATCCGTGGTCACCTCCCGTCACTCCCGCTGCTGCCCCCCAGGACTGGCAAAGGCCCCCCATCTCCCTCAAGCCAGCCGTGCCAATGGCAGGACTGGCAGCTCACGGTCATGCCTCTGCAAGTCCCACTTCCTCTCTCTCTCCCTCATTTCTGTTCTGGGGGCTAGGTGCTGCCACTGGAGAACCGCGATAAATCCGCCCCGCCACGTGGAGAGCTGGCAAGAAGCAGTTCATGTTATGCAAATGGGCCACCACGCAGTCCACGTTGTCATGATATTCAAACACACACATCATAATAGACATACCAACAGACAAATTAGAACACACAACACCACAACCAATCACACACAAAGACAGGAACCATATAAAAGCACGAACACGACACCTGGTGGACAGTAGGTCTGGGGACAAGGACACGGACACGACCTGTTTTAACATCAAAAACGGAATCCCCACGTGCAGAGTATCAAGACAAAACTGTACATAGAAAGTTTAAATAAAATAGCGTTGTACCATATACAACTGTGTTGGCTCATCTGTGTGTCAGAACGCCCAACACCACACGGTACAGGAGTGGATCGATACCTGCCAACTAACCTGCCATTCTGGACATGGACCGCACCGACAAACCGCAGCCGTTGCAAGTCGCGGGGAACCTTGGTACCAATTGGAAGCTCTTCAGGCAGAGATTTGACCTGTACATCTGAGCCAACGAAAAACAGAGTGCCTCGGATGAAACAAAGATTGCACTGCTCCTCTTCTACGCAGGGCAGCACGCCCTCGACGTCTTCAACTCACTGGTGTTCGAAGAAGGGGAAAACCAATCCAAGTATGACACGGTCATCCTCAAACTGGACCAGCACTTTAATGTTGAAGTGAATGAAAGTTTTGAAAGATATCTCTTTCAGCAACGCCTGCAAGGTAAGGAGGAGCTTTTTCAACCCTTTTTGACGCACCTCCGAATTCTAGCGCAGTCCTGCGGTTACGGCAGCACCACAGAGTCCATGATCAGGGACCAGATTGTTTTTGCGTTGCCTCCAGTGGCCTATGCCAGCAGCTTCTTAAAATAAAAGGCCTCACCTTAGCGTCTGCTGTGGAAGCCTGTGTCCTCCACGAGAATGCAACCTGCCGTTTTGCCCGATTTCAGGTGTCCGAGTTGGCACGGAGGGGGTCCTCTGCCATCGAATCGGCAAGCCAGGGCGCCCACGACGCCGAACGCATCCAGGCCGTTGATTACTTCCCGACCCGCGGCCCCGACGAGAGCGGCCGCTTCCCGCGCTTTTCGCGGTCTCCCGCGCTGGTGCGCGCCAAAAATAACGGCCACATCGAGGGACGCACTGCGCAGGCGCGCCCACCGCAAGATCGCACTGCGCATGCGCAGTGGCGCAACGAACGCCGTGACGTCATGACGTGCGGCAATTGTGGAGCTGTACACTTAAAAGGGCAATGTCCTGCTAAAAACCGACAGTGCCTCAGATGAGGCAAGATGGGCCACTATGCTGCCCACTGTCGTGCGGCTCAACCCATGGATCCTGCACATCCCCGACAATCTCGCAGACAAGTCAGGACCGTCCAGCCCACGCATCAAGACTTCCAGTTAAGTGATGCCGATGACCAGGATGCCTTCCGCGTTTCCGTCATCGATGTCAACAAGGTCAATGCCATCAATCCAGCCGATGAGTGGTGTGCCACCCTGACAGTCAACCGATCGCGCGTCACCTTCCGTCTGGACACGGGCGCATCCGCCAACCTGATTGCATATTCTGAATTCCAGGCCATGAAGGTCAAACCACCCATCACGCCATCCAGGCTCAAGATGGTTGATTATAACGGGAACGTCATCCCGTCCATAGGATCTTGCCAGCTACAGATAACTCACAAGACGCACACGGTCACAGTCCCCTTCGAAGTTGTCGGCTCATCAAAAGACTCGTCACTGGGCGCACAGGCGTGTAAGGTCCTTCACCTGGTACAGCGCATTATGTTTCTCTCTCCAGATGAGATATCCGTCTTCCCGGATGCTGAGTTCCACGCAAATCTCCATTCCCTCCTTGCTCACAACCAGGAGGTTTTTGAAGGCATGGGGACATTGCCATACACGTACAAGATTCAACTCAAACCGGATGCCATCCCTGTCGTTCACGCACCTCGCAGGGTTCCTGCGCCACTCAAAGACCGCCTCAAGTTGCAGCTGCAGGCTCTTCAGGACCAAGGGGTCCTATCCAGGGTCACGGAGCCCACGCCATGGGTCAGCTCCATGGTCTGTGTAAAGAAGCCCTCTGGCGAGCTCCGCATATGTATAGATCCTAAAGATCTGAATAACAACATCATGCGGGAACACTATCCCATCCCGAAATGAGAGGAACTCACCAGCGAGATGGCGCAAGCCAAAATATTTACCAAATTGGATGTGTCCAAAAGATTTTGGCAGATCCAATTGGACCCGGCCAGCCGAAGGCTATGCACGTTCAACACCCCTTTTGGCAGATTCTGCTACAACCGGATGCCAATCGGCATCATTTCAGCATCTGAAGTTTTCCACCGCATTATGGAGCAGATGATGGAAGGCATCGAAGGGGTACGTGTATATGTGGACGATATCATCATTTGGTCCACCACTCCGCAGGAACACATGCATCGTCTACGACGCGTCTTCACCCGCATACGACAAAATGGCCTGCGTCTCAACTGCGCCAAGTGTGCCTTCGGCCAGACTGAGCTGAAATTCCTCGGGACCACATCTCACGATCAGGGGTCCGTCCCGATGCAGACAAAGTTAGCGCCATCACAGCCATGCCACAGCCGGCTGACAAGAAGGCTGTCCTAAGATTCTTGGGCATGGTCAACTTCCTTGGGAAGTTCATTCCCAACCTGGCTTCTCATACAAGAATATGCGCCATCTCGTAAAAAAATCAACAGAATTCCACTGGCAACAATCGCATCAGCTGGAATGGGAGGAGGTCAAGCACAAACTGGTCATGGCACCAGTGTTGGCGTTCTTTGACACGGCTCGCCCTACAAAGATCTCAACGGATGCCAGCCAATCTGGTATTGGAGCGGTACTCCTGCAAAAAGACAGCACGTCGTCATGGGCCCCGGTTGCATATGCCTCACGAGCCATGACCCCTACCAAACAGCGCTACGCGCAAATAGAAAAAGAATGCCTGGGCTTGTTAACTGGACTGGACAAGTTCCACGACTATGTGTATGGTCTTCCACGATTTACGGTTGAAACTGACCACCACCCCCTGGTCAACATCATTAACAAAGACCTGAACGACATGACCCCTCGCCTCCAGCGCATCTTACTTAAACTCAGGAGGTATGATTTCGAACTGATCTACACTCCGGGGAAGGATCTCATCGTGGCGGACACGCTCTCCCGAGCAGTGAGCACACCACCAGATGCGGAGGGGTTCGTGCGTCAATTTGAGGCACACGTGACTCTGACAGCAGCAAATCTGCCAGCTGATGACCCAAGTCTGGCCCACATACGCGCAGAGACGGCGACTGACCCTCTTCTACAGCGAGTGATGCGCCACATGGCGGAAGGGTGGCTCAAAGGGCAGTGCCCCCAGTTTTATAATGTGCGAGATGACCTTACCAACATAGACGGGGTCCTTATGAAATTAGACAAGATTGTTATTCCGCACAGCATGCGCCAGATGATTCTTAATCAACTACACAAAGGCCACTTGGGCGTCGCAAAATGCAGACGAAGGGCCCGAGAGGCGGTATATTGGCCGGGTATTAATGAAGACATAGCCAACATGGTGCTCAATTGCACAACCTGTCAGAGGTTTCAGCCGGCGCAACCACCGGAGACGCTTCCACCACACGAGTTGGTGACGTCCCCCTGGGCGAAGGTGGGTGTTGACCTATTTCACGCGCTCGGCAGAGATTACATCATTATAATAGATTACTTCTCAAACTACCCGGAAGCCATGCCTCTGCATGATCTGACGTCGTCCGCAGTCATTGGGGCCTGCAAGGAAACATTTGCTCGCCATGGCATTCCAAGGACTGTCATGTCAGACAATGGACACTGTTTCGCCAGCCGTGAATGGTCGTCCTTTGCCGCAGCATATGGTTTCACTCATGTGACATCCAGCCCTCTACATCCACAGTCGAATGGGAAGGCAGAGAAGGGCGTCCACATTGCCAAGCGGCTCCTGTGCAAGGTGGCTGCTGCCGGATCGGACTTTAACCTCGCCTTGCTGGCCTATCGATCGGCCCCGCTATCCACGGGTCTCTCGCCAGCGCAGCTACTAATGGGTCGCTCCCTCAGGACGACGGTACCGTCCATCCTGGCACCAACAACAGACCATGAGACGGTTCTTCATAACATGCAAATGCAGCGTGATCGCCAGAAAAGTCAGTACGACACACGAGCAACGGACCTGCCCCCCCTGTCTTCCGAAGACAAAGTACGCGTCCATCAACCGTATGGTGGCTGGTCAGCACCGGCCGAAGTCCTCCGACGTGTGGCTCCCCGCTCGTTCCTGATTCGCATGCCGGATGGTTCAGTGCGTCGCCGCAATCGGCGCGCCCTTCGCCGACTTCCACGCTCGCAGCCACACAGTACACACACGCCAGATCCTCAACAGTCTTCCGAGGATGACTTTGTGGAGCTGCCGCAGATCACGCCCTCTCCATCGCCACCCATGGCCACGCTTGCACATCAGCCGATGGTTCTTGACCCACCCTTGAGGCGGTCATCCCGAACTCATCGCAAGCCCATTAGACTGGACTTATAACACCGTTCATATGTTCAAAAAGTTACACACTTCTGTATTATAACCTGGGAGGCAGTGGCAGCTAAAAGAGTGCGGGCAGCGTGGCCAGGAGGACTGCCGTCCAATATCGGAAGACCAACGGCCTCCAGCGAGCTACAATTACAAAGGTAATTTGCCACCTTTCCCCTGGCATCAGTCTCGCCCGTCACCCCACGATTTCCCAAACGCGGAGGGGGGGGGGTGTTTCTCCCCAGTCCACTGTCTGACACCTCGCATTCTCCCAACATCCGATCTTCAAGCTTGGTCCTCAGAATGCCTGGCACCCAGCAGCACAACTCTTGTGTGTCTAGGTGCAGTGTCCACACCTTCCACATGCCAAAAACACCACCCCCCCCGAACCCATTGAGCATGCAGCTCTCTTTGTCCCCGCAGGAGAAGATAGCCCATAATAAGAGAGAAAGGGCAAAGATGGGGGGGGGGGGCGAGATGCCAGTCATCCGGGTCCGTACCCCCAATGAGGAATGGGCCCGGAAGATTGAGGGGAGAGAGCAGTGACCAGCAGCGAGGTTGGACTGCACCTGAGAGGTGAACATCCATTGCCCCTTCACCCAGATTACCTGTCACAAGTCAGCTGTTGATGCCCCACAAAATGATCCGTCTCTCTCACTGATCACGTGGCCATTGTCTCACAGGATCACCATCTGATGAGGCCGGGCCTTCTGGAGTCATACCCACCACCCCCGCCACCAAGAGAATTCTGAGGAGAGCTGCGAGGAGGACACCGGCGATGCTCGACAGCTATCCCTGCACCTTCCATCAGCGCAGAGGCACCCAGCTCGGTGGGCGCCATTTGTGCTCAGGCTTCGGGGGCACAATCTGGTGAGTACCACACAACTGCTGATGCACATCAGGTGAAGGCAGAATCGCGCCCCCTTTTTTAATACAGAAACATCATTGATATGATGAACCAATGAGGGAATATTGATAGGAATAAGCCAACATCTGAGCTTTCAAGTAACAAAGCAAAAGGATTAATTGATCTAAGAATTACAGTTAAAAATCTTACACCAGGTTAAAGGCCAACATGTGTGTTTCAATCACTAGCTTTCGGAGCGCTGCTCCTTCCTCAGGTGAATGAAGATGTATGTTCCAGAAACATATATATAGACAAAGTCAAAGATGCCAGACAATGCTTGGAATGCGAGCATTAGCAGGTGATTAGATCTTTACAGATCCAGAGATGGGGTAGCCCCAGGTTAAAGAGGTGTGAATTGTGTCAAGCCAGGACAGTTGGTAGGATTTCGCAGGCCAGATGTTGGGTGATGAATGTAATGCGACATGAATCCCAGGTCCTGGTTGAGGCCGCACTCATGTGTGCGGAATTTGGCTGTAAGTTTCTGCTCGGCGATTCTGTGTTGTCGCGCGTCCTGAAGGCCGCCTTGGAGAACGCTTACCCGGAGATCAGAGGCTGAATGCCCTTACTGCCGAAGTGTTCCCCGACTGGAAGAGAACATTCCTGCCTGGTGATTGTCGTGCGATGTCCGTTCATTTGTTGTCGCAGCGTCTGCATTGTCTCGCAATGAAGTACCACACTTCAGGGCATCCTTTCCTGCAGCGTATGAGGTAGACAATGTTGGCCGAGTCGCACGAGTATGTACCGCGTACCTGGTGGGTGATGTTCTCAGATTTAATAGTGGTACCATGTCGATGATCTCGCACGTCTTGCAGAGATTGCCATGACAGGGTTGTGTGGTGTCGTGGTCACTGTTCTGAAGGCTGGGTAGTTTGCTGCAAACAATGGCTTGTTTGAGGTTGTTTGAAGGCAAGTAGTGGGGGTGTGGGGATGACCTTGGCAAGATGTTCATCTTCATCGATGACGTGTTGAAGGCTGCGAAGAAGATGTCATAGTTTCTCCGCTCCGGGAAAGTACTGGACGATGAAGGGTATTCTGTCGGTTGTGTCCCGTGTTTGTCTTCTGAGGAGGTCGGTGCGTTTTTTTGTTGTGGCGCGTTGGAACTGTCGATCGATGAGTTGAGCGCCATATCCCATTCATACGAGGGGATCTTTCAGCGTCAGTAGATGTCTGTTACGCTCCTCCTCGTCTGAGCAGATCCTATGTATACGGAGGGCTTGTCCATAGGGGATGGCTTCTTTAATGTGTTTAGGGTGGAAGCTGGAGAAGTGGAGCATCGTGAGGTTATCCATGGGCTTGCAGTAAAGCGAGTTTGTGGTACATACTCGTGCGACTCGGCCAACGTTGTCTACCTCATACGCTGCAGGAAAGGATGTCCCGAAGTGTGGTACATTGGCGAGACCGTGAAGACGCTGCGACAACGAATGAACGGACATCGCGCAACAATCACCAGGCAGGAATGTTCCCTTCCAGTCGGGGAACACTTCAGCAGTCAAGGGCATTCAGCCTCTGATCTCCGGGTAAGCGTTCTCCAAGGCGGCCTTCAGGACGCGCGACAACGTAGAATCGCCAAGCAGAAACTTATAGCCAAGTTCCGCACACATGAGTGCGGCCTCAACCGGGACCTTGGATTCATGTCGCATTACATTCACCCCCCACCATCTGGCCTGGGCTTGCGAAATCCTACCAACTGTCCTGGCTTGACACAATTCACACCTCTTTAACCTGGGGTTACCCCATCTCTGGATCTGTAAAGATTTAATCACCTGCTAATGCTCGCATTCCAAGCATTGTCTGGTATCTTTGAATTTGTCTATATATATGTTTCTGGAACATACCTCTTCATTCACCTGAGGAAGGAGCAGTGCTCCGAAAGCTAGTGATTGAAACAGACCTGTTGAACTCTAACCTGGTGTTGTAAGACTTCTAACTGTGCTCACCCCAGTCCAACACCGGCATCGCCACATCATGATCTAAGAATGGAAGGTGTATTTTTATTCACTGACCAGACAGTAACAGGAATGTGGTCTGACTGTAATTGCCTGACATAGTTACTGAACAATATAAAATAGTGCTTCCCACGACTGGGATCCTTCACTCTGCTCCCAGGATGTTTGAACTAATCAGAGGAGAACTCCTTGAAAATACTGGTACTCAGTAGAGGCCAGAGGTTATCTGCTAGCTGCCTTCCCTTCAGTCACGGCCTCTGTAGACTTGATAATGCACTTGTCTCTGAGCTGCAGCTCAGTCTGTCCAAGTGTAGCTTGCTGACTGAACTGAAAATCACTGCCTTTTTTATCTCTGGTGAAAGCAGAAAAGGGAATGCGATTAGGAGATAAGGTCACCCAAGTAGGAGGATACGGGTTACAGAAGAGATCCATTAAGACACCACCATCGAATGAAACAATTGGACACTACAGACTATTTCTCCTCTTGCAGGGAGTGTTCTATCTCCACTTGGCAAGGATTGAGGTCATGTGAGCCATGAGAACAGACCCAGTACCATTATGACAATCTTCCTGAAAGGAACATAACAAATGGGATTGTGACCTTCAACAAAATTGTCGGCAAATAACACTCTTTTTTTTTGCCATGAATGGATTGAGAGAAACATGTTCTGAATGAGGTCGACATTACTTAAATTATCTAGAAGTATCTGGCTGGGTTCATTGAAGGCAGGTGTGGAAGGGCACTCGATCTGAATCCAAGTACCGTATACTACTTTTACAAATAAAACTGTCTTCACATTTTTTCATGCAGGCCGGTCAACAATGAGGGCACTCATGTTCCTCTGAAAGAAAATTCTGCTTTCTCTGACATTTTAAGAAATATTAAACAAATCACCGAGAGGACACCTTTCAAAGGTGTAACTCGTAAGAATATGATTTTATTCACGATGCTTATAAAAAAGATTGCAATGAATCACAGTGCCTGCAATATTGATCCTTTAATGCTTCTCAAACAGCAGACAATCAGTATAAATATTGAAATGTTTAATAAGTCAGCCCTGTGAAATTAGTGGAAGCAAATTTGAGAGGGCTCCATGAGGGGTGCGCAATCTTCCTCACTCAATGTCCCCTGCTGTGCTCTGCTCAACCAATTACTTAGACGCGAGAACAAAATGCTCAAACCTGCCCCATGCTTCAAAACCAACAGCTGAGTTCAGTGCTAAACCAAAAAGGTAGAGCACAAGGTACAACAGTCAGGGGGTATAGAGTAGTCTCTCAATCCCTTGCCACACGTCAATTGAACACTGGACTCATAGAAGAGCCTGACACTGAACAGATGTGCAATCATCTCGCACTGCTTTTTGGCATTGACTTTGCAAGGAGAAGGATGGAAACCTCACAAGAGTATTGATATAGTAAAGTCTCTGTCACACGCTCACTGTTACAATGAAAATATTGGTGACCAAATTCCACAATAAAATCATTGCCATTTTCAAAACATTTGAAGCAATGTTATAGGTGGCCATGTTGTAAGGATACCAGAGTCTCACTCAATTGAATACTCACACAATTCAATAGACAGAATGAGGGGATGTTCTCCTCTGGCGAAAAGTGTAAAGCGACAACACAAAGTATAATAACTCACAAGGAAGCTGTTGTCAACGAAGATGAATTTATTTACATATTTACAATAGTCTGCGGAATCTCACTCCCAGAGCAATTCTAGATGGGAGGATTGAGTTGGGCCTGCTTTTATACCTTGTCAGAACAAGCCCCAGGTGGTTGGCCTCCGCTCCCGACCTGGGGAGCTCATACTCCATGAGTCCCACATGATTGTTTCCCCATGGTCCTCGTGGGGGTTATGACATTAATAAAAGAGGAATAGTGAAATTTTTGGAAAGTTGTATGCACAATAGAATGAAAAGCTTTTGAAAGTGTGGAAGGATGTAGCAAGCTGGAGAGATTCAACAAGGGAATTCAAGAGGATCAGGATTTGGGAGCGGAAGGAACTTCATCTAACGATGTGGACAGCACGGGGGCACTGTGGTTAGAGCTGCAGCCTCACAGGGTCAGGGACACAGGTTCAATTCCAGCCTCGGGTGACCCTCTGTGTGGAGTTTGCGCGTTCTCCCCGTGTCCATGTGGGTTTACTCCGAGTGCTCCAGTTTCCTTTCGCAGTCCAAAGATGTACAGGTTAGGTGGATTGGCCATGCTAAATTGTCCCTTAGTGTCCACAAGGTTAGGTGGGGTTACTGGGTTACGGGAATAGGTTGGGGGCGTGGGCCTAGATAGGGTACTCTTTCAGAGGGTCAAGGCAAACCCGATGGGCCGAATAGCCTCCTTCTGCACTGTAGGGATTCTATAATGCCGAGGGAGAGGGAGAAACGAGGAACCCAGTGTCATAAAGACCGAGATACGTGGTTGGAGAAAATTGTTGAGGCAAAGCTGTGGGGTTATGGGGAGAAGACAGGAGAATGGGGATAAGAAAGTATCCGCAGTGATTAAATGGTGGAGCAGACTCAATGGGCCGAATGGCCTAATTCTGTTCCTATGTCTTATGGTCTTATGGGTGAATTGAATCTGAGAATGAGAATCATGAAATCAGTCCACTCTCGAGAGGAGGAGAGAAAATGCCCCGTTCTGACTGGCTGAGGACAAATATTTTGGAATGAGCTGGAAGGATGGAGGCAGGGGTACAATAAGGAGAATAAAAACTGCAGTGAGTTGAATGATTACTTTTAACTAGGCCTTAACTTATTAAGTTGGCCTATTTTCCTCGCTATTTGTTAATCTCTCATAATTCCTTCTTTTGGGGGCTGGGGATTGTCAGAACAACTGTAAACACAGACTCGTGGCACTTTTTCCCAATGTTCCATCCCTCAACTCATCTCTATTTATAATTCAGAATAAACATATGTCAGGCCCAAAGTGCTTGGACAGATTAATATATCCATCATACTGATTATATTTAGTTCAGGGGTAACAGAGCTAAATATTTTCTTTGCATAAAGAGAAAATCAATTCCAATGCGGCTTTACAATCTGAGACTCTGTTAATTAGACAGCATAGGACAGCTTTTTCAAACTACATTCTGTGGTGAACTTCTGAAAAATATCAGTGTTAATTCTTCAGCCGATATTTTAAAAAATTGTTTCAAGGGCAGTGAGTTATTTCCCATTCCTAATTGCCCTTGAACTGGAATGGTAGTTAGAATCAAGCACATTGCTGTGGACCTGGAGTCACATGTAGGCATGACCAAGTAAGGACGGCAGATTTCCTTTGCTAAAGGACATGAGTGAACCAGATGGGTTTTTCACAACAATCATTGGGCTTCTAATGCCAGATTTGTATTGAATTCACATTTCACCATCTGCTACGGTGAGATGTGAACCCACGTCCTCCAGAACATTGCTCTGGGTCACTAAGCCAGTGACGGGAACATTATGCCAACAACGCCCCAGTTTAAAATCTGGACTAGGATTCTCCGATATTGAGGCAGAGTGTCCACGCTGTTGTGAACGCTGTCGCGTTTCACGATGGCATGAAACGGCCGCGGGCACGATCGATTCAGGCCCCGAAAAGGGGCCAGCAGCGGTGCCGCGAGAAATACGGTGGGCATGGCGCCAGAGCAGTGGCGTCATCGCGCGACGCCCGGCTGACGCTGCACCGCTTAATTTAAAGTGCGCGATCCGTGCACAGGACCCGAAGGGTAGAGATGGCTGTGCCCCGCCGTGCCGCTCCCAGGTTCCGGGACAGTGATCTAGAGACTATATTAGATGCAGTAGAAGAGCGCAGAGCCATCCCGTGCCCAAGACGTGGGCACCGCCACCCATCCAGCACTGTGAAGTGTGGCTGGCGTGAAGTGGGCACCGCGGTTAGCGCTGTGAGGCAACCCCCCCCCCTCTGGAGACCAGTGCCGGAAGAAGCTCCACGACCTCACGAGGGCTGGCAGCGTAGGTACCCCGAGAGTTCCCCTGGGCCACACCCCACCCCTCCCTCCCCCCCCCCCCCACCACATTTCACATTTTGCAGGAACCCTCACCCCTGCCCACGAAGGAGGGGGGCACCATGTGGCACCCGACCCACATGGGCAACACCCCCCCCCTTGAGAGCTGCCATGGCATGGTGCCCAGTGTCCCCGTCCTCCACCTAGTCATAATGTTGCCAACATCTGCGTGTCTTGATGTTGAATGTGATGGTCCCCCCCCCGCATGTCTTGATGCTGACTGTGATGCCCCCCCCCCCCGCAGGACAAGACAGCTTACAACCACCGTGAGCGTACAAGAACCGGAGGGGGATCAACTAAGCTGCACCCTCTCACCATCCATGAGCAGAGGGCTCTGGACCTCGCTGGGGGAGCTGCCACCCGGGAGGTAGCGCCATGCCAGTTCGGAGGTGCAGGACCAAGTGAGACTCCCCTGCCTAGCTACACTCCCGCAGCCCCTCACCTCCCCCCCTTCACATTGCACCCCCTGCCAGTGCCCCCAAACCCTCCCCTCTCAACCCACCCCCTCACACAGACCCCTCCACCCCCTAACCCCCCCTCACACTCCACCCCCTCACACTGCCCCCTCAACCCACTCATACCCGACTCCACGTGTCTAACGATACATGCCTTATTGTGTTCTCCAGGGCCAGGAGCCGATAGTGCAGGGACGTCTCGGACAAGCCCCCGCCATCCAGCTCCAAGCTCATCCGCCCACAGGGACACACGGCAGAAAGGGGAAGGAAGACAGACAGGAGGGCCCTCTTCTGAGGCCGGGGCACTGGAGGGGGATGCACAGAGAACATACAGAGACGACACTGACGAACACAGGACGGACAGTCAGGACACTGATGGCCGTGAGACGGATGAGGAGAAGGCTGCAGGCCAGAACAGTGATGGAGAGAGGACGAGCACTCTGGACAGTGACTCACAGAGGACGGCCAGACAGTCGACGAACACACCGGACACGGCACCTGACATGGGCCGCGGACTACGTGCATCGGTCCAAGGATCGACCCAGGAGACCCCAGAACCAGGGACAGATGAGGATCTCGGGTTTGCGTCGCTGCTGTCACCCACAACATCCACCATCGCAGATACACTCACCTCGGTTGGCCATTTTAGTGATGAGGCTTCGGGGCCACTGACTGGTGCGCACCACACAGCCGAACCAGCACAGCAGGTGGAGGTAGGAGCAGCCGAGGGGCTGGGCGGTCGGAGGGCAGGCCTGGCCCAGCACCAGCTGCCGCCCAGACGGTTCCCGGGTTCCTGGACTTACCAGACCCACCCACAGACCCGATGCCTTTGGAAACCCAAGGACTAGACGACGGGATGACGGTCGTCTTCCAGCATCTGCAGACGCAGTTGGAGGAGTGCATCCGCGTCCAGGAGCAGTGAGTGGTGCCGGTCATGGCTGCCACCCAGGCCGACACCACATGGATGGCGTCGGCGGTGGAGGCAATGGGGGCAACGGATTTCGGCCATGGGTCAAGTTCTGCAAGGCATGGGGCTTGATGTGCAGGCATTATCCGTGGCCCAGGATAAGGTTGCCCTCTCACAGGCAGCCATGTGCCAGAGCCAACTGGACATTGCCATCGCGCTCCGGGGTCTGGCCCAGTCTCAGCAGGCCATGGCCCTGTCCCAGCAGGCCATCGCTGAGAGCATTGGCTGCCTTGCACACATGCTGGATGGCATTGTATAATCACAACAGGAGGTTGCACAGTCCCTGACAGAGATTGCGCACTCCCTGAGCTCCGTCGCTGTGAACGTTCAGGCCCTGGTCGATGCCTCAGCCGGCCTCCAAGACTGGCAGCGCCAGCTGTCGGTGGTGCAACGGCCTTGTCTCCACTCACACCACCGTCCCATAGTGAGGCCCGGGGGCCACCGGGCTCCCCGAGGGAGGAGGAGGTTCCGGTGCCCGTCCCGGTAACTCCAGCAAGGGAGGTCCCGGAACACTCGGACACGCCCGTCCCGGTAACTCCAGCAAGGGAGGTCCCGGAACACTCGGACTCCCCCGTACCATCCCTGGTGCATCTGATGGGCAGCAGGCAGGACAGGGTGGCACCATGCCACCTAGCACGCCTGCCAAGCAGCCTGGCCCATCGAAGCCGCGCCGACGGGGAGCCACATCTCGGGGCAGGAGCCTCAGCAGTCCGCCTCCACTCCTGCTGTACCATCTGGGGAAACACCAAGGCGTAGTGGTAGGGTCCGTAAGGCAAAGAAGTGAGACATGTAGTAAGTTGGCACGGGTGCAGGGCACAGCTTAGTTCTAGGGGCTAGGGCACTTGTCTGTGAATGTCACGAATAAAGTCACTGTTACACAACACCTAGATGACTCTGTGCTATGTCCGGTGCATGAGGGGTCGTGAGGGTGACCGAGTGGTGCTGGGGTTTACGTTCGCTACAACGGTGAGGCTGGGTGTGTCGTCCCCCCCCCCCAACCACCCCCCCCCCCCCCCCCCAAACCCCGTCATCTTCGGCACACCGACGACAGCTACCCCACATGGCCATCTGATGGAATGTCCGTGACGCATTCAGGGACCACCCAGGTGGAGGGTGTAGCTGTGGCCATGAGTCAGACATTGTCTAACGATCCGGAGCTCACAGCTCATCACAGAGTGGGTTGTCATTCAACATGGCACTGATCACACCCGCTTACACAAGCAACTGTGTGAGACCATCCCGTTGTGCCGCAGGTGTAAGTTGCTGTGAAAGTGGTGGTGTGGGCGCTTGGGTTGTCGGATGGTGCGGGAGGTGGGGGGGGGGGGGGGGTGCTGGGTGGTGCGTTTGTGCGGAACGGTGGTGCAAGTGCCTTGCTCAGCAATGCCCTCCCCCTAGTTCGTGAAAAGTGCGGCGATCAATGCCTCGTGTGCTCGCTCTCCAAGCCGGTGGCGTCGTGCAGCCTCCCAGCCATCGGCAGCCCCCAGGTCGTGTCGGTGCCTCCCGCTCCCCATCCTCCTTCTCCTCATATGCAGATGTGTCGCCATCATCGGGCTCCCTCTGTGCCCCCTCCTACAGGACATCACCCCTCTGCTGGGCAATGTTGTGTAGCACACAGCAAACAACAAATATGCGGCCGGCCCTCTCGGAATGGTACTGCAGGGCACCTCCAGAGCGGTCCAGGCACTTGAATCGCATCTTCAAGAGGCCGAAGCACCTCTCCACAACACCCCTGGTTGCTGCATGGGCCTCATTGTAGTGGGTCTCCGCGTTGGTCTGTAGCCTCTGTATAGGCGTCATCAGTCACAACCGCAACGGGTAACCCCTGTCACCCAGCAACCTGCCCCTCAGCTTGGGAGAGGTGTCCCTCGAGCATTGCGGGGATGTACGATTGCGCCAGTATAAAGGCATCATGCACACTGCCGGGGTACTGGGCGCACACGTGCATGATCGTCATGCGATGGTCGCAGACCACCTGAATGTTCGTAGAGTAGGTCCCCATTCTGTTCCTGAAAACTTCCCTGTTCTCTGAGTGTGGGCGCATGGTGACCTGCACCCCATCAATCGCATCCTGGACCATCGGTATCCCGGCCACGGTGGCGAATCCCGCTGCCCGGGCATCCTGGTGTGCGCGGTTCTCCGGAAACTGTATGTACCTATCGGCGATGGCATACAGGGTGTCGGTCACGGCTCGGATGCACTGGTGCACCGATGCCTGTGAAATCCCGGATAGGTCCCCGCTCGGCACCTGGAACGAACCAGTCGCAAAGAAATTGAAGGCTACCGTCACCTTGATGGTCATCGGGATAGCATGTCCTCCCCCCGTTCCACGTGGTGCCAGGTGCACCATGAGGTGGCATATATGAGTCACGGACTCCCTACTCAATCGGAGTCTCCTCCTGCATGCCCTGTCCGGCAGGTCCTCGAACGACATGCGGTCACGGTATACTCGAGACCTCATGGGACGCCTCGGCACCACGACCTGCTCCTCCTCCTTCCCCTGAGCCCCATCAAGATCAGAATCCTCATCCTGTACATCCCCGACGATGTGGTGGTCATTGTCCCCCTCCGCCTCCTCCTGCATATGTCGGGTGTGCGGGCCTGCAGCCTCAGCAGCTGGCACGGGGCCCTCTGCAGCCAGTCCCCCTGCTGCAGCCCAGCTCTGAGCCGCCTGCGTTGACGCGGCCGGATGGCCACCTGCAGGCCACGGCGGCAAACATAGCTGGCTGGTGCGCAAACTTGACGATCTGCAAGAGGCGGGGGGGGGCGGAGAAACAACATGGTTAACGATGTAACGATGGCACTTGGACACCTCGACAGCCAAGTGCCATGGGATACATGTGTGCCCCGGTTGCCTGGCCTCGCTGCAGACACGCAGGCACCCTGACACCTGCCCACAGTGTCCGTCCACTGGCCAGTTCCCCCCGTCCCTCCTCATTGCTGCGCCAGTGGCCTTTGCCCTTCAGCATGACCTCAACTTGCGAGCTCGTCTTCGCCACCGTCCTGCCATGGCAGTCCGGCTGGTATGTCGCTCCCTCGGATAACCCTCCCCAACCCCCACCACGGGCATGACTGCATCCTTCCCTTCCCCCCTCCTCCCTCCCCCCCCCCACCCACCCCCCCATGGGCATGACTGCTTCCTTCCCCAACCACCTCCTCCTTTCCCCCCTCTCCCCTCCCCCACCCCCTCACTGGCCTGACTGCATTCTTCCCCCCCCTCCTCCCTCTCCCCCTCCCCCCATGGGCATGGCGGCATCCTGCATCCCCCCCCCCCCCAAGCATGGCGGCACCCTTCCCCAAAAGCCCTCCCCCCCCGCCAGCACCGGCCATGGACGCCAAAACTCCGGGAACGCCGGCTGCTCACCGCCTTACTTTATTTAGCAGGGGTGAACGGACCGGCGTGACCTGGGGCCACGCCGTCGGGACTTCGACCATCCGAGCCACTGAATAGCGGTGGGCCCGGAGAATCGTCGTACTGACGTCGGACCGGCGGGGCGCGAAAAATCGGCGCGAACGGCGATTCTCCCAGCCGGCACGGAATGGGAGAATCCCGGCACTGGTTTTCCTCAAATTTTTTCCTCAAGTAAATTGAAGAGTACCCAATTCATTTTTTCCAATTAAGGGGCAATTTAGTGTGGCCAATCCACCTGCCCTGCACATCGTTGGGTTGTGGGGGTGATACCCACGCAGACACGGGGAGAATGTGCAAACTCCACACAGGCAGTGACCCGGGGCTGGGATCGAACCTGGGTCCTCAGTGCCATAGGCAGCAGTGCTAACCACTGTGCCACCATGCCGCCTCTGGTTTTGCTCAAATAACATGCAAACTTACAAGGCTGCCATTTGGACTGAATATCTATCGATCTCAGGCAAAAATCAACAATGTTACCTTGGTCCAAAATGGAGGATGAGCAATGTATCCAAATGTATATAAACTAAAATTAGATTGTCTGATCACTTATCTCATTTCTACTTGTGGAATCTTGTTATGTGCAAATTGCCAGTCACATTTCCTATATGGTAACAGTGAATATATTTCAATAGTACTTTATGGGCTGTAAAGCACTTTGGGATGTCCTCGGGTCCTGAATGGCCCTGTTCAGGCTTGGAATACTGTGTGCATCCTGGCGCTCTGCGTTGAATTGTTCAGCTCTGATTGGGGCAGAAACAGAGGTGGACAGGCACAGAGCTTCATGCCATTGGCCGGCTTGGTGTTTCCCCAGCTGCAACCCACCCCTGGGCCATTTTTCCGAGAGGCCAATTGGGCCTGAGAAAGCCCATAAGCAACTGGTAGTCAATTGGGCCTCATGAAAGACTAGTATTTTCTAGTGAGCCCCAGGCCCCGTTAGATGATGAGATACAGGGCAGCTGCCTGGAACCAGCTGCAGGTGGCAGACCTGGGCTGGGGAGGGGGGTTAGCACTGCAGACATGCTTCGATGCCCTCTCTGCTTGCCAGACTTCAGCTGCACCCCTCCCATGGCTAACGTGGGCACAAAATCTACGTCTGCTATTGAGGTACGATCAATTTGACTGGAGGCGAAGTTCAATCCGAACTGAGGCTTTATTAGTATCAGATGTGTGGCTGTGAGCTAGAGGCCACGGATATTTATAACCCGCCTCCGGGACGGAGCTAACATGCAGGGGCCACAGGTAAACCTATAGTGCAGGTTCTACCATACAACCTCTAATATCAGAACACAGTGGTTTACCACATTCACCCCCTGTTAAAATA